>NC_133030.1:4409318-4714772 GCF_048771995.1 Taeniopygia guttata
CTGACCAAGAACAGAGACTAGGCACAGCTAAAGAATAAAGCAGGGATTTATTAAAAGGATCTCCTCCATGGATCCTCCTTGGGCAGCACAAGAGCCCAGCCAGGGCTGCACCCAAGATGAACCAAAATGGTCCCAAAATGCACGAGCGCTCCCGGGGGCTCTCCCTGGGATCAGTTCTGCTCCATTGGCACCTTGGAGTTCATTGTCCCATTCCAGCTCCAGCCCAGGCAGTCCCATCCTGCTTGTTTTATCTCTTCAGTCCCCATTGTTTATGCTTTTTAGGCCTGAAGCCTGTAATGGTTGTCCTTGGTCCCCAGCTGGAGAAGGAATTGTTTTGTCTACCTACCCTGTGAAGAGAACTTACTGACACTTAATGTGAAGCTCAGGGTGGCACACCTAGGCAGCACAGAATCTGAAAAACATGAAAGCTAAAACTTAAGGCATCACTTGTCCATGGGAGTTTCCTCTCTGACATGCCTTCACACCCACTGTGTCTGCTCTTCCCACGTGGCTGGGGGGAGCCAGCTTCCACAGCTGAAAGCACCCCCAGAGGCACCCCAGCCCTTGATGCTCACTGGAAAACGCGTGCCACTGATACAAGGAGATCAGCTGTTTAACAGATACCAACATCTTAAAGCAATCCCTCTTAGCCGAGCTTCTACCTGCTGGAGGCAGTCATCCACAGAGCCTTTAAAACAGTCCTTTTCGAATATAATTGTATATCTACTGTAAAATTTCTTATATAATGGCGAGAAGCATTGTGCGTCTTTCCTTTTGCTGAAGTTTTACACACACGGGCAAGCAGCAGGTCTTACATGTGTAACAACTTAAAATTATTTCTTTTTCTTTTAAAAGCATTTTAATTATTTGACTGACATTATGACCATTTATGTTGCCAGTATAGAAGATATCAAAAGAGGCCTGAGGTCCTCTGCAGGCATCAGCTTTGCTTTACCACAACTGGAGGGCAAATCACTGCACTCTCAGCAGCTCTGAGTGGAGCTCTTTGGGTAGTGAAGTTTTTCACTGAACTTTTCACTCCAAAACCACAAACCCCAAATCTCTGTCAAGCCAGGAGTGATCTTATCCCGGAGGAGTTTTCAAAACAGCTTCCTTTTGGCCAAATTGGCAGCCTCTCTGCAGGGCTGGGGCTGCAGACAGCAGTGTGGGGAGATGTCTTGTAGGGCAACTCAGCATCAGCCTTTGGTTTTAAGGACATTCATGGTGATTTGGAAAAAAAAAAAAAAAGGGTATTGTAGGGTGTGATATTTGTGTAACTTGAAAAATAAGCTTTAAATGCTCTTAGTGCAACTCAAAAAAGTAGTTTTGTGTCTGTTTAATGTATTTATTCAAACCTATAGGGAGGTAAAGTTAAGGGTGAGAGAGGTTTATTTAAGACTCTCAGATACCTGAAGGACATAATCAAACCTGGATAATGTGGGGTTTTTTTTTTGCATTATTGAAGAAAATAAATATTTTTTTCCTAATTTTGCAAAGATGTGTCCAATACCTGTATGGTACCACCACATAACAGGCTTCTCCACAGGATTCATTCATATTTGAAAGGGGCAAGGACATATGGAGGAAATAAACAGCTGGAATGTTCTTCTCTCATTATAAGAATGTACAAGACAGATCATGGTAAACTGAGGGGAATAGCTTTTCTGTGAGGAAAGCTCTTAAGGTTTTAAATGATCTTGTGTCATCTGAGAGGAAAAAATAAAACCATTGTAGCTTGGTTCTTAGAGATTCTCATCTTCCTTTTCTTTAATTTTCTGCTTCATGTAGGTATGTAGCCACTCAACACATACAAAGACAGCTATACAAACATTGAGTACTGCAATTTGAATGATTTTGATTACTTAACAGGACAGATGACAAAAAAGCTCATCAATTTTCCTAAGTTAAAGTTGTGCAATTTCCAGTAGACAAAGATGGCACAGAAAAGGTTTTTATCACCAGAAAATAATAGAAAAATCTAAAATCTGCTACTATTGTGCAAACATTTTTGTTTTTAAATAAAATGTCTAACTTGCCAGCTCTAAGCTACCTACCAGCAAGTAATTTCGACACAAATGAAAATCAGCTCTCCTCATTCCTATCCTCAGAGTATGTTTCCCCTGTTTATGATTTAAACTTCTGGAACAGTGTTTATATATTGCAGTATTGCCCAGTTCTTTTGGAAATCATTAAAAACTGTTACAACCTTTAAATATATGTCATTGTAGACATAGGAAGTTGAGTGGGAGAGCTGCAACTCTGAATAAAGACAGTATTTCAGTAATATTTTCATTGAAAATCAGACAGTTTGATGCCATTTCTGATTATGATGCTCCTGTTTCTAAATTACTTAAGCTAAGTTTTTTTCCATTTAAAAATTGACTTCATGATTTGCACGGAGGCTGTTGGGATCTTGAATTTGGGACTAAGTGCTACAGGTTGAAGCTGTTTCTGCATTGAGATAAAGAGGTCTTTCCTGGCCTTTTGTAGAGGAGGATTGTGTGATCCAGGATTGCCCAGATTTATTCTTCTGGGTGCATGGGACTGGGAGGGAGCACTGAAGTCAAAATTGTGAGTTTGAGTCGAGGTGGGTGACACCTGCTATGTTGAGGGTCATTCTTCTACAAACCCAAGTGTATCCAAGCCTACTACACTGAGAATTGTAACTTACAGGAAATTAAAAAGGTTGGTGCCAAAGGTGCAGCATTGCCAGGGATCATACATTTTAAAAAGACTTGTGTTCGTGCTCTACTCAAGTTTTCCCTGTTGCTTGTTTTGAAAGTAGCTGGGTATTTTTTTTTCCATACTGCACTGGGTAATAACAGGGGTGAAGTGTGGTCTTTAAAGTTTCAGGGTTCATTTTCCTGCACTATTTTTGCTCTTTATTACAGTTTAGCTCGAGAGATTTATGCTATAGACTAAAAAGCCCTACAGGAAACTGAATCATGCATGAACTTTATACAACTTTCTGTTTGAACCTGATAGTTTTTTCATCTTTCTCATTCAGAATGATCAGTGTTCTACTGAAATGCTGGCAGGCAGGGAGCAGAAATTGTGCCAACTGATGCTAACATTTCAACAACAGCAGGAGGGGAAAAAAGAAAAGACAATAAAAGAAAGAATAGCTGGAGAGTATACTGTTTTTCTAGAATTATGTCTTTTCTCAGAGTGCTCAGTTCTCCTTGAGCTGAGGCTGCTTCCAGTCATTCCTTAACGTGTGAACACAGCCAGGCTTGAAACCGTTTTAGCCTTCAACTTCCAGCTGCTCCATTTATCTCCAGCCTGATAAGGTAGCATGGTAACCATTGTATTAAGCCACAAGAGGAAAACTCATGAGATGAATTGTGGCTTTTCCCTCTGTTCTTTATTCTTGTTTTTCTGTAACCATGTAGAGCGGACACTGTAATGTGTTTGATGGAGTTTGTTGTTCCCAGAGTATCAGGATGATGAAGTGATGTTAGTTACAGTTTGTTGTGACAAATATTTTTATTAGTGCAGCTTTATCATTTGTCCCTGCAGCTCATAAAAAGCAGTAATACAAATATTAACATGATGTTCGTGGCTTGCAATAAGCAGACCAATGGCTCAGCCAATGGAGGGCTATGCAGAGGCTGTGGATTTTTCTAGTGATGCTGATTCCCTCACCAAACTACGAATATAATCCCTGTGTGCCTCCCCCCTTGATAAAACCTCACTGCTTTTGTTTCCTTTATTTGCCATGCAGTCTGTTACTTCCTGAGCATGTTCAGAATTACATATTTTGAAATAAGATCTCTCAGAAAAAAGTCCAACATGCTTAAAATAAGAAAATGTTAGCTGGTGGTATTTGACAAAGATAATTCCTGCCTTGTCTGTTACAACAATATATCTTTATAAGTGGTCCTGAGTCATAGTGCAGCATTTCTCAGTCATTGAATTTCTGGTCTTCAGACAGATGAAGTTATTATTTTTGGTTTGCTCTTGTCCTGATGTGTAATTCTGTGCTATTCCAAGTAAATCTGACCCATTCATATTTAACTCGTGCAGACTAAAGCCTGAATTCATTATGGCTATTGGACTGACTTTTATAATGAACTTTTTTTTTATATATGTTGCACTCAGTGGTGTGTAATGATATGTGAATGTGGGCATAAGCCTTATAGTTAGGAAATCAGGATATAAACAGTGCTTGCTTTACCTGCCTGATCCAAATAAAGTTGAAAAAATTTTTATTCCTACTATGTGTAAATTTGTTCAAATGTCCTGCTCTGTGTAGCTCCAGTGAGGATATTTTTATTTGTTCTTGCCTTTAGTTGTTCCTTTCAAAATTTAAAATATTAAAATCTATCAGCCGAAATTTTGCATTCTAAATTGAGATTTCCATCAACTTTATAATTAGAAGCTGACCAGGTACTTATGGTAAGCAAATAGCACCCATTAAATCAGTGTGTACCTTACTAAAGGAAAAAAAAAAATAGAGCATTCTTTATTGCTCATTTACTTATGCCAAGGAGGTATCTTTAAAGATTTAGGAGGTATCTTTAAATATTTGATCATTTATAGGAACATTCAGGAAATCTCTGTCTTCTGGAGCAGCTGCTGATACCAAAGACATCAGTGCCAGATTTACAGTGTCAGATTTTATCTAAAGCTATTTAGAACTCACCACTTACTCCCACTGATGTTTCAACAGGTATAGTTTTTAAAAAAATTGGGTTGTAGCATTGAAATTTTTTCATGCTCTATCTGAAAGGTTTTTCTTCCAAAATCATTTTGAAAAGATGTATTTGAGCTCAAACGTTTTATTTCAACAAGAACTAAATAAACCACTGGCAGAATGGAACTGAAAAGCCAGGATGACACATTTGGATAAATAATGAAATGCAGTTCTCAGAGAGTTTAAGTGAACCAAAATGAAATCTGAATGAAAGAAAAACAAATGTCTGTCCATGGAAGCATTAAGTGAGGTAAATGAAATGTACAACGTACTAAGGGGACTCATTAGTAATTTTACAAACAAGTAAAATGCATGGGGAAAAACAAAGTAAATATATGTTTCTGTAAGAGAGAACTCTGAAGATTACTAGAGAGTTAAGCTGAAATGGATCCAAGTTTCTTCATTGGTTTTCACTGCAGGCAGGGTAAAGACAATGTATTCTTGGCAAGCATTTTATGTGAAACTTTATTATATTAAGTATTATGTCCTGGAGATTAGATTGATTGATTGTCTAAATTATAATAAATCATTGTCCCTGAATTATAACTGAGAAAGGTTATGAATGGAGTCACAGGATGATAAAAAAATGGGTATAAGGTGTCACTGTCAGTCGTGTTTCTGGAATAAAAACACTGAAAGGGTCAGATTTATATATAATGTAAGGCTTTGTTTGTTTATCTGTTAGTTTGCTTTTTATTAATTTGAGAAATTAATCAGTTAATACAGAACATCTCAGAAAGCCCACAGGCAATGTTAGAAATAAGTAATGGGGTTTGGTAAATATTGCATCTCTCTGGTGGAAATGTGGAATTCATTGCTGTGATCCTTTCTAAGCCCCATTTGTCTGGGGTTGAACAGCCAGGTGTCTGCTAAGGAAGGCAGGAGCCTCCCTTGAAATGGAAAATACAAACCCCCTCCCTCCAAATTATTATAATTTTGAAATTAAGGCACTCTCAGGAAAAGATATGGGAATAGGAATAACAGTTCTTTAATAGGAAAATTAAAAATACAAATGCAATAGTACCAAAAAAACCCCAAAAAAACAGTGCCAGAGTCAGAGCAGGCCCTGTCCCCCTGTGGGTCAGGGAGGTGGCAGCAGCCCCATCCCAGGGTGGCTCAGCCCTCCTGCAGTGCCAGCTGTGCTTCTGCTGGAGCAGGATCCTGCACAAGGGGGGAGTTTTCCTCTGGAACTCCAGGGCTGGGGGAGATGGGCCTGGGCTCCCTCTGGGAATGCAGTGGGGAAGAAAGCTGCTCCTCTGGGAATGCAGTGGGAAGAAAGCTGCTCCTCTGGGAATGCAGGGGGAAGAAAGCTGCTCCTCTGGGAATGCAGGGGGAAGAAAGCTGCTCCTCTGGGAATGCAGTGGGGAAGAAAGCTGCTCCTCTGGGAATGCAGTGGGGGAGAAAACTGCTCCTCTGGGAATGCAGTGGGGAAGAAAGCTGCTCCTCTGGGAATGCAGTAGGAAGAAAGCTGCTCCTCTGGGAATGCAGTGGGCAAAGGCTGCTGTGCTGTTCCCAGGTCAGATTGTATCCAGGTAGGAATGCTTGGCTCCTCCCCTGGGCTGAGCTTCTCCCCATGGGATGATGGAATTCTCTCAGCCATGCAGGGACACTCACTGGCCATGAACAGGAGATAATTAATAATTAATGGCCCATGAACAGAAGAGATTTCCTGGAGGGAGGATTGGCTGTGGAAGAGATAAAGAAAACTGCCCAGTGAACAGCAGAGAACCGCCTCACCTCTGACAGATGGCAATAGAGCACACACCCCCATTTCCAACCTGAGACACTGCTCTAAAACATTATTTCTAAACCTGTAATAAATGTTTCTTTTTCTATACGCATTTGGCCCAACTAAGCAGCATAGAAAAAAGAAGCACACTGAGATTTGAACCCTAGTTGCCTGGGTTTATGATGAAAAATTGTCTCACAGAGGCTGCATAATTATCCTCCCTGGGTGTGTTATATGTTTCTGTGAAGGACCAGGCTCTCATCACACAGGGCTGGATATATTGGAGCATCTGTTTCAGTGATCTTGGCAGTAATTACTCAGAGACACTGCGAGACCTCCTTGCCATTAGCTCTGGTGGTAATTGGTGACAAGTCAAATGACTGAAATTTCCCTGCTTTTTTGGGATCAGCAGGAAGCTGCAGGAACATAGGCAGTCTCTCCTTCTTTTCTGAAGCCATATCTAACACACAAGAGCTGCTTATCTGTGCACACTTACTGTCTTTTTTCCTCTTGCTACATTTCAGCTTTATGGCTTATGTCCATCTTTTCCATGAGACTTTGACAATTTTCAACTTCATTTTGAACATCTTTATTCAAATGCAGATTTTGTCTTTGTAGCCAGGACCAAGTTGAAGGCATCTTTGAAGAAATGCTAATAAGAGTGCTGTGGTAATGCACTGCTTCTTAGACATACCTTCCTTCTTAAGAACATTTCTTTGAAATCTAGACTAAAAAAAAAAATAAACCATTTTGCTCTTATCAACACTGCTTTAATGTGCTCAGAAAAAGATGCCTGCATAAACCAGAAAATTGATAGGTGATAGTGAGCTACTCCTTTACTGTGCTGAATGTGGGTGGGTCTGCTTTAGTGCAGTCCAGAAGTGGATTTTGAAAGAAACAACTTTATGTTCTTTTTCTTCTTCTTTATAATTTAGCTGGTTAGCATTCTGCATTTCCTGAAGTGGCACACCAGGCCTGAGCACATGATAAACAGTGCTAAAACCTGGTTTATCATCTGCAAGATAGAGATGCAGGATACTGCACCAAAGGAATTACTTGGCTATCATGTGGGAAATGCTATCAGGGTGGCTTAAAATCCAATATACAGAAATTTCTTTTTTTCAGAGAAAGGAAAAGAGAATGCAGAACCTGTAAATGACACTATTGGGTGGCAATATTGGAGAGAACCTAAAACGCTGCAGATCCTGAAACATTCTGTCTCTTAGATGGAGTGGAAACTTTCTTCAGCGAGGAAAGAGCAGCTGAAAAGAAAAATGTCACACACAAGTCTGCTCCTGAGTTACTCTGATTTGCTGCATTTGCCAAGTTACACGAGAATACTAAATTGCAAGACAGCTTTAAGGTTACAGAAAATCCCCAATAACTTTATTATTCTCTCTTAAAGCAGGTAAAGTCCTTTTAAGTGCATTAGGTATAATTTTTCATGAGGACCCACTAGAGTTAAATTAATATATTTCTAGAGATAGCTCAGTCATGCCAAATCATTTCTGTCTTATGTTCAAGCCTTTGATAGCGTACTTTGAGTTTGAATTGAATTCTGGAGAGACACTGAGAATGTTAATTAGATTCTCTTTGTGCTCTAAGAGGGAGGAAAAGCAGAAGGGATCATTTTTAACGTTTCAGCTGAGCAGTGTTTGCAGTGCACATTCCTCTTTCCTACAATATTACTTGGAATTAGAGGTAGAAATTTCTAGAATTGGCACGTTCCCTGTGCTATCTGAATTTGCAAAAGGTGTGTGAGGCCTTTGAATAATATGCATCGAGTACGGAGTAGTTTTTTGAACTGAATTTAAAAAATATATTAGTCTGAGTGTCTTATTTAAAAGTTAATATATTTGGGTGCTGTTATTCCTGCTGCACCACTGTTTTATAACACTGAAACTGCACGGGAACTTGACTGAGACAAAAACACTGCACACATCAGCCAGACAGGGAAAATATTTGTGTTAGCTGATCCTTGTTTGCACAGCCACGACACTTTCTCCCAGGTCAGATTATACAAATGGGGCAACAACAGCACCAGGAAGGATGAGGAGGGAGGCAGAGGGCAAGGTCTGCCTTCCCAAGGGCACCGCAGCGTGAGGGCAGGGCTGAGTGCCAGGGGGCATCCCCAAAGTGCCCTGGGATTGGCATTCCTGGGATTGGCACTGCAGGGATTGGCACTGCTGGGACTGCACTGCTGGGACTGGCAGCAGCACTGGCTGCATCAGCAGATGCACTTGAGATGAGGACAAACTCTTCTTTCTGCAAAGGTTGCTGTGGCTGAAACAAAAGCCAGGAAGTAAAGCCCTTCCTGCATCTTCCTGCTCATGCTCCCAGGCCTGGAAATTTGACAAATCAAATTAAAGCAAACAATTGATCATAGTTAGTTGACTTGTTTGAAAAACAGGGTTTTACCCCTTAGCTAAAAGAGCTTTACAAAATAGGTTTTTATACATTAATTGTTATCATAACAAGGTTAGTAACAGTCCATTGTGTACTTCACAACAAATTATGAACAAAGCCATCAAAGAAGTTTTTTCTGTCCAGGAGAGAGAGGGAAATGTGGGAAATGGATTTCTGGAGTTCTCAGGGCCTGACAGAAGGCTCACACAGTGTGCATCTGTATGAAAGCTTTGAGATAAGAAAAAATGCTGACTTAGAAATGCCATGGAATAGGACAGACATTGCTGAGAGAGAAATGGAGCTAGAAACAAATTCTAAAAGATGCTCACACGAATAAGACTGGATACTTTGGAGAGATGTGACTATGAAAGATGCATTGGAGTAGGAGCCATGAGGGATAATTTTAGATTATTGGCTTTGAGGCATTTACAGTGTGGTGTGGCAAAAGCTGATAGGCCAAGAAATGCTTATAATGTATTGTAATTAGGAAACATTTCGTTTCTGATTGTGACGGTGTGAATTATAACATCTGTATTGTCTCCCCCTTCACATGAGACTGAAAATGGAATCAAAGTTTTTTAAATGCCTCTCAGTTGCCCCATGTCTGGATCAGAAGTTATAGTGTGACATCTTCCTTCTGCAAACGTTGTTGTGGCTGAGACCAAAGCCACAAAAGAGAGTAAAGACCTTCCTGCATCTTCCTGCTCATGCTCCCAATTCTGCTGCTAAGAGGAGAAATGAGGTGGAACAAAACAAATTCCCTCATTACTGATCCAAAGGACAATGGCATCCAGCCTGTGAAAGGAACAGAAGTGGTATTTATTGTCGTGCATGCGACCAAGCTCGATTGGCAGTGGTTGGTAACATGTTGAGGCATCAGGGAAGCACAAAGATGTGCAGGGAGAAAACAGAGAGCAAATTTTAACCTCTGGCTCCTGCCCACCCTGGCAGTGCTGGGAGCTGGGGGAAGGAGGTGAGCCCGGGCTCCCTGCAGAGCTGCCACCCCAGGAGAAGTCCAGGCACTTCCCACCTACAGAAATATTATGGATCTGTGAGAAAAAAGGGATCTGACAGCTGAGAGAGGAGCTGGCAGTAGGAAGACTTGGAAGAAAATTAAGCCCCAGATGAAAGGGAATTGAGGTCAAAACAGAAACAGATGTGCACTAAAAATAGAAGGACAAGGAAAAGATAGATGCAAAGGTCCTTGCAAGTAGAGAGATATTTTCCAGGAGGGAGAGACATCTTATTAAAGGAGAGATGGAAAAGCAGTGGTAATACAAAGAGGGGAAATTGCAGCACAAATTAAGAAGCCTTTTCTTTTAATTTAAGTTTTTCTTATTTAGCTCGAACTAAATCACCCCTTGAATCCTCAACCTGCATTATTACTCAGAAAAGCAATGAACCTTATGTAAGGGGCACCAGTGTAGATGCTGCTGAGCACCTCTGCAAACTTGAGATAATGACATTAAAGGAATTAATAGAGTTGAAGTACAGCCTACATTTAGTTCTAATTAGACAAAAGATAGCAGCCAAATTACCACTAAAATTTAGATAGAGAATTCAAATAAGTGGTGGAAACTAGCAATATACAACTTCTGAGTTTAGTACAATTCCCTGAAATCTCCCTACTTGTCCATTTTGCCATTTGTTCCAAATAATTTCATACAGTCTGAGGAGCCAGCCTCAGGCACAGCTGCATTTGAGCCCCCAGCAGGATGAGAGTTTTCATGTGGCACTTCTGGGAGGAGGAAGCTGTTTCTGGAAAAGGGACAGGGAATGAAAGTGAAGTTTCCTTCCAAGAGCAGCAGAAAGAAAGAACCATAACCAGCCCTGTCAAACCCCTTCAGCCTTTCCCTCCCACAAACACAAAAACATGTACCGGAAAAGTATCAAATCCAGACATTTCCCTTTGGCTTCCCAAGTGGAGTAAGTGCACTCACCAGTCTGGCTGTTCCAAGTATTCCTGTGCAGCAACCAGTCACTATCAAGCAATATTTGTCTTGGCATTTCCAATGAATTCCTCAAAAACTATCCCGTGAGATCCAAATATCTAATTTTCTTGTTTGACTCAAGTTGTTTTTTAACATTAGAACAGCCCCAAGAGCATTCCTGCAGTGGGACATGAGGGCAGGAATTGAGCTTGGGAATAGGTGGTGGTTGAGTGTTGAGGAAGAGCAGTTTGAAATGATGCTTTGCATAGATAAATATTCTGTAATAACAGGAAGAACTAATCTTTTTTCCTCTGTCCTAATGAACATTAATGAACAAAGATTTCATTTTATTGTTCCTGTTACTATCATTACTCTTTTTATGCCATGCTCGATTTTCTAAGAGCCAGGTGACAATAGTCTTGCATGATTTTTTTATACTTTCTTTCTATTATATTCTCATGTTTACAGCAGACTTTCTCCTGTTCTTCCCTCTAGCAGTTTTGTTATTATTCTGCCTTTAAATTTCTTCAAGTGATTTTCAGTAAGCTGGTTGTATGGTCTTTCATCAGCTACAAAGAGAACCCTTAGCAGATTCTCTGCAAGTAAAAATACCATTTTGGTTTTTCTGGCAGTACTCAAAAAAAAAATATATGGTACATTTGTCCCATTTAACAAAATTACATTGGTAATTATCTCACCCAAATTGTTGGTCTAGATATATTTCTTCACTTTAAGTGGGAAGGTTTTCCTACTAATTTCTCTTTATTTGAGGCAATTCATTAGCAGCCATCCATAAACAGTTTTACCCATTTCATGGACCTCATTCCAAGGGGAGGGGTAGACCACAGAAAAGGCTATTTATGACTGATCTCTGTCCTCCTGCCTGAATTTCTAATCCCCTTTCTACTTGTCTCTGAGCTCACATGTCATTTCCCCTGTATTAATGATTCCACAGCTTCTTTTACGCTATTGTATTGTTTATATGGAAAAATATGTGTGGGTGTAATTAAAGGCAGTCCTCAAAAGTAGCTAGTGTAAAAATTTGAGTTCTTGGGTGTTTCTCCAGGCTTTTTATTTCCTGTAAGAGACCAAACCAGTCCATGAATAAGGCATTGATCACAGAGCAGGAAGGCAGGAGATAGCACATAAATTTGTGCTAAAGGGAGAGTAAAGACAATTAGCTTCCAGAAAAGGGCAAAATGTGAGAAGTACAGCCTTGATTCTTCCCAGTTCTGCTTTGAAGGGCAAATATAAGGTGTGGTTTTGGGCAGAGGAGGGTGATGAAGTTAGTAAGGAGAGGCAGAAAGCGGAGCCCGGCTTCCCTTCAGCAGGTTTTGACATAGAGAAAAGGTAAAAATAGTACCAAGGAGGAAAGAAGAGTCTTTGACAAGTTTTTAGTAACAGCAGAACAGATGCCTTTGCTAAGGAGTTGTCCAAAAGGACATTAAACATAGGTAAGAAAAACTCAAAATAGCCCTGGTAGAGCTCTTTTGTGCAGGGGAGGGAGGGAGGAGACCAAGAAATGATTTCTTAGTTGTCAAAAGGATGCTGAGGGCCATTACAGAGCATGGCAATATGTATGTAAGTATTTGTATATCTGCTAAAATTCCTGCATTTGCCCCTTGATCAGATATCCAAAGGTAACAAGATAAGCACACACCCACAGAGCATCCCTGAGCTAAAGGCTGCATTGTGGTTGCATTACTAATTCACAGGAGTGACTGTTTGCCAATATTTCACTGATAAAACTTGCCATTATCATATTTGTGGCTTATTAGTCTGGGACTTTTTATTTAGGTAGAGGGAAGTCATTGGCTTGGGACTCTTTCTGCATCTGATCCCTCACCAATTCTATCCTAATTAAACAAATTTCTGAAAGAGCTGCTGGATGAGTAAGTCATTTTAAAAACTGAATAAAGATGTCAGAAGTTGTTCTTTAAGCTTGTAACTTCACAGTTAGGTATGTTAAGTGAAACATAAAGCCTGTGATGTGTCAAAGACCACCCTAGGTTGGGGGTGGCTCTGTGCAGTGGAAAAAATTCTCCTCCAACCCATGCTTCCAAAGAAAGGCTCAGCAGTCTCTGTTGTTCGGTCTCAAGGTTGTTTATTGCAAGTTATCTAAAGGATTTTCTTCTTGTGTGCTGTGGTTTGCTCACAGCTCAGGCAGAGGCACACACACCCCTGACATCCTCTCTGACTCCCGACTGCTTCTTCTCTCCCCGCCCCTGGCTGCTGCTGTCTTTTATATGGTACATTACGTGCTACATGGTAACAGTTTTTCCCCAATACCTACTACCTATATTAAATGGTGCTTTTCTACTCTAAACCAATCTGTGAGTGCCAACATCACCAAGAACATGGAGGTAAGGAAGAAGAAAGAGGAAGGACAGGACCGGCCAAAATCCCTCCACCTTAAAACGTCTGACCCCCATGTACAAAACTAAAAGCCCCCTGTACCAACATTAAAACCCCCCTGTACAGCACTCAAAAATTCTTCCCTCTACTTTGTGACTACTTCTACTATAATATCTAAAATTTTGTGACTTCTTGTTCTTCCTGCAAGGTTGGTAAATCATTCCATGGTTCAAACCCAAAATCACAGCTGTTTCCAGCTGCCTGCCAGGGTCTCAAATGCTTCTGACCGGGGCCCGGAACCTCCAAAAATGTCTGAGGGACATTTTGAGTTCCAACAGTGATGGAGTCAAGTTTTGATATTTAATTTGCCACCAGTGCAGCCCAAGTCTCTCTGCCACTTCTGGGAGCCAGTCCTGTTTGGGCCACTGAGCTGGGAACATTTTCTGACTGCCTACACCCAACTGCAGAGGCAGCAGCAATCTTTAATTTATTACACATTTTCAGCGTAGCTCTGTGTGGACTGAGAGGAAGTGTGATCCCACTGCCAGAAAAGTGGAGCATTGGATTGCATTTTGTAGCAAGCACCACCTGCCTCAGGGCTGGCTAAACAGCCTGGCACTCAGGTGATCTCCTCCTAAGGACAGAAACAAAACCTATTGATTAGGAAGAAACATCTGCTAAGTTGGTTTGACGCTTTTCTGCTCCCTGAGTTTTGGGTCCTAAACTCTGTGATGTAAGTGACCCAGTGCTGGGCCAATCTCTGTGCACAGCCCAAACTCAGGGAAGGATTGTATCTAGAATGATTTATATTCCTTTTCTTGTTCAGTTGGGCTATAATTAATATTTTCAGTATACCTAGACAGTGTAGTTCCTCATGTGAGGAGTATTTGTGCTTACCTATTCCTTGAAAAAACTTTTTCAGCCTTTTGGAGAAAAGCCACTGCTGAGGATTCCTTGTGTAAGTCTTAATCATATTTTACGGTAGTGGATCCATCCTGCAGGCACGCTGAAAGCAGCCTCTGTAGAGCTCTATGTGCTTCATTTGCAGTGAGTGTTAGGAGAACATTTTAATGGATTTCAGTGGAAATTTTCAATTGATTTCAGGAACATCAGAAGTGTGAGGAAAGGGAATTTAAAACTGGCATGCCATACATATGACCCAAAGCTTCTATGACAGCTGTGAGCAGAGAATATCTAGGTGAGAAAACTCATCTTAAAAGAGTTAATTTCTAGAGAAATAACAGAGATTTATAATTCACACAATATATTGTTATAACAGTTTTCACAGTTGTATTTGTAGTTTTCAGTCTTTTGATTTTGCCATCCATCCACTGTGCAAGTTTTCATAAAAGATTATTTTAAAATTAAATTGTGTTCTGAAATATGGGTGGAGTTCTGGACTCATTCTCAATTATTGATTTCTGTGTTAATATGTGTTAACTATAGAGGAAAGGCCTTTTGATTCCATTTGCCTACCTTCAACTTGCATGCAGTCTCACATGTCTTTAATGTCTATATTCCCTTGCACTAAATAAAACTGCCCTTGTCACTGAGCAAGCTGATTTTTCCTAGATTATGGCCCTGATTGCACTGAGCTATATTCCTTGTTAGTTTGGCTAACTTGATATCTAACAAGAAATTTGTGAACGTTTCTGTTAATAAGAAGCAGACAGGCTCAAGTTTTCTCAGCTCTTTAACTGAGAAAAGAGAAATTATGAGGAAGATGCATCCTTAATTCTTCAATCAGAAGATTGGACTCTGGGCTCCCCAGGGGAGCAGACTCACTGAGTGAAGCTGTCAGATATTTACAGCTCAGCCTTTGAGAGCAGAGGCATATACAACTGAAATCATGTTTCAAGGGGATCTGTCAAAGTATTTTTGGCATATAGAATAACATTCACTTAGTGCACAATTTGGAACCACTGTCTCCTTCGTCCCATTAAACATCCAGATGTTCCACATGTTTATGTTCTTATTTTCAAGGCAGAGAAACACCCTTGCCACTGCAGAATAAGGCATGAAAATGGAAATGAGGCAGATATTTTCTGCCTGTGTGCTGATTATTTGCTGCCTGTTTGGGGTGAGATGGCAATGCAAATATTTGCAAGGGACATACACTTTCTATAGAATTTTTTAATTTTTCTGTATTAAATTCTCATAATGATCTGGCTTGCCATAAAATTTTACTTCGATATAGGAAGTATAATGGTGTGTGTAAAGCAGACAGAAATGATACAAAATGCTACATGTGACTTGTAATTAAATGACAACTCTGTTTTTAGGGTGATGGATATCTGAGGAAACTGAAATAAACCAGCAAATGCCACTGATAGGCCTAGATCCAAATGGAATTCAGCCAAGACAGCAGTGCTGGGAAGTGGTGCATCATCAGCTGGGAGATGATGGCTATTTGAGAAACGAGCTTTGCATCCTCAAATTCCTAACTCATCTCCACAGCTTTACAACTAATGCTCGGGCAGCCTTCCAGAGGAGATGCCAATGTTTAAAAATTCTGGTGAAACACTGTTCTCTGCCTTGTAAAAGTCATCCTGCCACTGGAAAGTTAAGATGGAAAAACTGAATTGCATAAGGAAAACATAAAATCCCCAGCTCAGCTGGCCATCCTCTGAGAATGATGTTAGTGGGCAGAGGAACAGTGAGAATCAAACTTTAGGACTGGAAGGTCTCCATCTTTTACATGCAAAAAAAAAAAAAAAAAAAATTAATAATAATGCAATATGATATAATACATAATAACATTATAATGCAATAGAGCATGATGTAATAGCTGCTGAATGTATTTTATATTTAGGTCTAGAAATGTCAGTCACTTGGATCTGTAGAGTGAAGAGTTTCTGCAGTCAGAATTCTGTCTCTAGTTTTTCCAAAGCTCAGTGGAGCACAAGGCTTAGAGGGTTTTGGCACACAGATGGCAACAGAAGGCTCGATGCAAGGGAGTTTTAAATACATGGAATAAATACAGCTGAAGTAATCTAACAGTGAAGAAGAAGGCCCTAATTCCATATCTGTTGTTCTTATCTGAAGAATCCCTCCACTGCACAGTTCCTACCATCACAAATAACTTGACATTTGATATCCTAACAGAGTCTGCAACCTGAAAGTAGCAAAGCTGTTTTCCTGTTTAATTTCTGTTTTCATAGCCCATAGCATCTTCCAAACCCTCAATTCTGAACAAAAATAATCCTACCCTAAAAACTTCAAGTCCCAGTAAAACTGCCCCATCAGAGATATTCTCATACTTAATAGCCTTCCTGGTAGAAATTTGCTCCTTAATTCAGAGCTGAATTTCTCCCACAACAGCTTTCAGACACTGGACATTCTATGGGCTTTTTTTTTTGCCCAGATTGGATAAGCCATGTTTTTGGACTTTCTTGCATGTCCCACTATCTGCACCATGCAGAAACATTAAACCAGCTGCTCCCATCTCCAAGGAAACTCTTCCATTTGTCAGCATGTACAAAGCATTGGAGGAGATTTCCATCAGCCTCCTGTTAGTAAAAGGGTTTAAAATCATGGGGATTTAGGGTTAAAAGGAAAATTAAGCTTAGTAGGCCCTGAAAAGAAAAATAAATACCCTAGGTACATGAAGGCCTTGTACCTTACTAGAACTGCACCTGTGTAGCTAGTACATGATAAATGATATAATTGTTAGATGGGATGATTGTTTAGTAATTAAATATAATTACTGTTTAATTGTAAGAATAATCCTGAGAAACTGTGGTCAGGGACCTAAGAAAGATCACGAGAAACTCATGTCAATGTATACAACAGAACAATATAAGTTTAATAATTAATATGCAAGTTATGTAACGATAGAATATAAAATATGTTCAGCTCGAAAGCCATGTTGGAGTCAGATTTGGGTCTGTATCCCTGATTCCCAGAGCTCTCAATAAAAGCACTTTTATATAATAATATCCCGTGATTCTGTGTGTTCCTGAATGCTGACATCCTGCTCCTCCCATGGGATCCTGTGGGAGCCTGAGGGTGCCTCCAGAGTCCTTGTCCTTGGGCACCTGCTGGGAACAGCATGCCAGTGCTTTCCTAAAGACAGCAGTCAGCTCTGCCAGGGAGATTTCCAGGGGGTCGTGTCCTGGCATGGCCCCAAATGTGTCCAAACACACTGCTTGCAGGAAGAAGGAGGCTGCTGCCATCCTGTTAGTGGTAAGGACCTGCAGTTTCCAGTCTCTCCTCAGGTCTAATTTTCAGGGTCTTGCTTGTCCCAGAGGGAATGTCTGTCTGGGACCAGGGCTGGCAGGTGGAGGAGTCTGTCCCTGCAGGGATTGGCACAGCTCCCTGCCAGACAGGAAAGCAGGTCTGTGCTGCTGCTGGATCTCAGCCACTCCTGAGATGCTGCAGGAAGGTCGAGGAAAGAGCCAGGGTGTTGCTGGGGCTGCAGCTGGCCACGGTTATTTTGGATGTTTGACAGCTGGAAACAGCCCAGAGTAGATCCTTCTCCTCCTCCTTTAATTTTCTGGCCAAAGCTATTTAGCACACTTGTATTTGATCTGAATTTCTTAAAGGATTAAGACAGTCAATTCAGTATATCCAATATTACCATTTTAAGAAGATGACTCTTAGTTGAAGAAATAAATGAGTTTTTTAAGGGAAGTTCTCTTTCTCAAAGGAAAATGTCAATGTCAATCCCTTTTGTCCTCATGCATTTAGAAAGAACAGTGGTAATGGGAAAATAGTGTTTTTTCCTTTTTACTACTGAGCAGATGTAGTAGAGAAATTAAATAATATTTTAGTTTGTATTAGTTGTATAAAACCAAGCACTAAGACAAAGAGCAAACTTTCTAGTCCTTGCTAATTAAATTTCACCACCAAGAACTGATGAAAATTCACCCAGTGAATTTTTTCTGCCTGGAAAATAAGGGCAATATATACTGTCAGAACTGAGCTCCAAACTGATCTCAGCTTAAGGCAGTCTGGCCAGAAAAAAGTATTTCAGGTGCTGCTTTTCTTTCATGCCAGTGATTACATAGGGCAGCAGTCTTTTTTTGAACTTTGAATCACCTAAGTGAAAGTGCAAGGCTTCCTATATATATATATATATATATATATATATATATATATATATATACAGGACTTGTGTGTAACTAGAAAACAGAAAACAGAAAATAATATAAGAAATAGTTTTTTAGATTTTTCAGATACAGTGTTGGGCACTGGTGTATTAGAAGTAGCACAAAATGAAAGCTACTCATTCTGCTCTATGCTAGAATATCTTTTACCAAATTTCTGGTTTCATTGTAGCCAGTTATGCCAGGAATTCAGAAATTCTAACTTATTGTAACTCAGTTATTTCATGCTCCAGAGGTTCCTGGAATAGCAGGGAGATTTCTATAAATACATAGTGGGGCAGATATTGTATTGATATCTGCCCAGTGAAAATGGATTCTCCTTTTGGCTCCCCAGCTCTGCCTGAGATAATCACAGGAAAAGTGAGTGGTAGTGAAATGCCATCAAGTCTGGTGCTGCCACACTCCAGGGATCTTTATCTCCTGCTACATTTTTTTAACTCTAAAAACTCAGAATCAAATCAGGAGCACACTGTCAACAGCAGTTTGGAAATAGTCTGTATTTGCCAGTCGCTCTCGTGCTCGATAAGGAAATATGGCAGTGGTCCATGGCAGATGCTGTTGTCAGAATAATGATGTGGTACAGCCTGTTTGGTTGTGCTTAAGTACTGATAAATAAACATATCCTTTTTATTCCCTCTGCTTTCCCACCCCTGCTCTGAGGTTCAGGATTCAGGGCACTCACATGTCCAGCTTTATATACTATGTCTAAAATGGTTGGCATAAAGCTATACAAAAGGGAATGCAAAAAAAACAGTAAAAAAAAAGACTCCTCTGAGTTTAATCTTATTTTTTTTTCTCTTTTCTGGACACCACAAAAGACAAACACTTCTGAAATGCTCTTGCTGCAAGTCAGCTTTTCATTCATCCTCTCTTTCCATTCCTTCCATTCACCTTTTTTTTTTTTTTCCTCTCTCTTTTGAAAAGATGGGAGAAGTAAAAGCCCCTTTGAAGAGTTTAAAATACTTGTGACAAAACAGAAAAAATTGAAGCAGGGAAATCTTTCTTAGTCCTTGAGTAACTGGGAAAAAAAAGCAAAACAAATCTTGCTCCAAAATTTTGCCATGTCACTGGCAGGGCATGTCTCCAAACCTCTAGCACAGGTGTTCATGTCAGAGCTTTGGGGATTGGAAAGGTGGGCACTGCAGACTGGGACAGGTGGGTTTTGCTCTGATTGTCATCTCTTCGTTGCTTCCAAGTTGCTTTCTAAAAGATACTTGTTTAGAGGTTGTCTTAAAGCAAATTAATGAAGGCAGTAAAAAGCCTTTCTTCTGGAGAAGATTAATTATTTGAACACGTTTCAAATAAATTTGGGTCAAATGCCAGTCTTGTTGATAGCTCTTTACAACATATAAAGTAAATTTGGGATTTTTTTTGGCTTAAGAGCTGACATGATGTAGTGGTTTTGGTTTGTTAATTGGAGATTTTTTTGGTTAAGGTATTAATGAGTGTGGTGGGTTTAGTGTTTGCCAGTTACTAGTGTACTTATTAGAATGTATTTATTTTGTGAGGTAGGATTAGGAGAAAGGTAAAGTAGGTTTAAAACTTAGAAAGGGTATAAAGAAAAATTTATTAATAGTAATTTAAAGAAAGAGTAAAAAGAATTAGAATAAAATTTTAATATACTTTTTTCTTTTTATAACTTTTTTTTAATTGATAATGTAAAGAAATAAAGCTTGAAATTTTAGTTAGTTTACTATTTTTAAAATAGGGTATTTTTAGTTTATTTGGGGACATTTTTTTGTTAATGTTATGGAGATATTTTTATAAGAAAATAGGGGTTTTTTTTTGGTTTTTAAAATTTTATGAATAATAGTCTGGGGAAATTGGGGAAATTTTGAGTTAATATCTCGCCGGGCACCTGCAGAAGGTTACTTGGCTTTGGCTGGACTTAATAGTTTGTGGTGGGAAATGTGCCTTGGGGGGTTGATGGCTTCTCCTCTCCCTTGCCTGTTGTTTGTGGGTGAATTTCAGTGGTGGTAGAGTTTTGGCTGAGTTGCTCTGGTTTTGCTTTGGCTTTGTGGCCACCTCTCTTTTTGTCCAGTAGCCAATGCAGGGGGTGGCCTGGCAGGTGCCTTAGGAAGGAGGGCTTGGGCTTGTGGTAGGGGCCACCTGGCTGGGCTTTTGTTGCTTTTTTGTTGATTGGAAAAGAAAGAGGAAGGTTTTGGGGTTTTTGTTTTTTTTTTTTTTTTTTGCCTTTAACATGTGTTTTTCACAGAGGTGCATATAGCTTTTTAGTGGTTAAAAGTTTTGCATTATTTCTGTGAATGCCTCCCATGCAAAACTACCACACGTGCTTTGATTAGTGAGCAGTGAGTGGGTCCTTAACTCCACCTTATCTCCATAAACAGCTATGACTCAAACCTGACTACCTTGACACATACAGCAATATAAATAAAATAATATGTATTGCTTTTGTGTGCTGATGTAAGCACCAATCTTACAGTTCCATCTTTCTGCCTTGATATTGCCATATATTCTGCAATATTCTGCTCGCTCCCCTGATCCTCAGATTCTTAACAAGCCAATAATATCGTTGCTTAAATAAAATAGTTGTTTAAAATGCTCTTAAAGATGGGTTTGTGAAAAGGTTTCAAACAAAGAATTTGGGCTCCGAGGAGAATTTGGCCCTGCAACCTGCTCACAGGGCCACAGTCTCAAAAAACTGAATAAAAACTTTCAGGACTAGGTCAAAAGTTGAAAAGTTCAGCAGTGCTGGCAAAAAAATTAAGTCCTATTTTTGTTTATGTCAGTGACAACCAGAGAATGTGTTTGGCCTTTTAAATAGATTTAAGCTTCTTGAATCACAGAAATAGCATTTGATGAGACAAGGACAGAAATAAAGAAGATAAGGTCAAGAAGGATTGTACTTTACTCTTTCAAAAGGAAGTAATTTAATTGTTTCAATTTACAAAAAGATGCAAGCAATAGTTGGTTCATTTAGATAATGAAATTAAAACTTCTAATGAAAATCTTGAACATATTTGCTGAACATGTTTAATATTTTCCTAGCAGAAATGACAGGAATTTCCAAATGTTTCTTTAAATGTATTTTTGATTGGTCTATTTTCCCTAGTTCATGTAGTATTTTATTGTTAACTCTTCCTTTTCTTTTTCATTTTGTGTAATTCTTTAGATGGTAGGTGCAAAGATACACTGAAAAAAAAAACTACTATACCCCACCACATGGGATGTTAATTAAAGAAAAAAAAATCTTGTTCTCTTTGCAAACTTTCAATATATCTTCCTAAAAGAAAGAAGAGTTTTTAATGCTCTTGGCTATGAATTTACAACTGTCAGGAAAATTGTTTTCCTTTTCAAATGGATTGTAAAAAGGCAATGCATAACCCCCACCCCACCTTTAAAAAGCTTTTAGCAAGCTTTTATTATCAGCTCTTCTCCATTTTGTAAGCTTGTAGGTAGTACATGTAGATCTGAATTGTGACTAATATTAGCCTAAATCTTTGAATTTCCTCTTGTAAATCACACTGCCATTAAATAAGAAAAACTAATGAAACTGGGTCTTCACTCTTAAAACAATAAAAAAAAAATACTTGACATTATTGAGGGCCCCCAAAAGCTTGCAGCAACCAAGATTTGTCTTCATTAATAACATTTGTCTGCATTAATAACTAATGCTATAAAAAATCATTCCTTAGAAAATAGGAAAGAAGTAGCTCAAATGAGCAGTTATAAGGCCAATAAAAAAGTATGTTTCCATCATATCTTTATGGGCTCATTTTCAAGCCATTAGGCTGCAGATACACTTATTTGGCTGGTGAACATTTTACGTTAAAATTCTGAACTTGACGAGCTATTTATTAAACTCATTCTTTCTAACTGGCAATATAATTATGCAAGGGATTATTGTATTTTAATTTATTTTTCTGGAATGATTAGCTTGTGATGCTATAAAACTAATTTATGAGAATGACTGATATTTATAATGTTTTAATTAAATTTGGATTGGGAAACAAATGGGAAAATTTACATTCAACGTATACAGTGGTGTCAGACATGTTTGACAGCACTTGTATTTTTATTAGTTTAGGATAATTAGTTGGGGTATTTATGTACTAATATTACCTAATTAACTCAGCAGCAAGGTAATTAATTTAGTTAATGGCTGTCCAAGAAAAAAAATAGTGTTGTAGTATAGTGAGATGCTTGAATTCCACTATGTTCTTCTTGGTTAAATGATTTTTCAAATAGGTATTGTTTCTTAACAAAATTCAGAGTATATATCTGTTTTATTGGAGACGGCAATTTCTGCATTTTACCCATGATAAAACAAGGTCTAGTGTAAATCATTCTGGGAGAGAGCAGAGGAATTGAATGCTCTTCCTTTTCAAAGGAGTTGTTGGGTAAGGTGTGCTCCATCCATCAGCACCAATTGCACTTATTCCATTGCTTTAAATTCCAAATGCATATTTTTAAGAAAAAAATATCCCTTATATCAACATTGCAACATCAGTGAATAACATATTGGGTGAGAATGCTAGTCAATGAGCAGATATTTAACCAAAACAAAACAAAAAAAATATTCAATACAATGACTTCCCAAACTATGCATGGTTTTACCCATTATTTCCTTTTCTATTGACTTGGTCTATCTCCCCCTGAATTATTTTATGTGTTTTATGGAGTTCTGTGACAGTATCCACGTGTTTAAAAGTCAATCAGGTGTCACACCTGGTCTTTTTGTCAGTTTTGAACCTGAGCACCATGGAGTTTATGTCCTTTAATTCTTGATAAAGGTGATTTCCATGCAGTGACTGAAGTTAAGGGCTGGTGTGGGTATGCCATAAGCCTTGCAGGATGGTGGTTTGGAGTGGGGGTTCTCCCACTTCATTTATTCCTGTTTAAAGAGTATTAGTTTATTTTCCTCTGCTAAAAAAATGTGAATATTCATGTCAGATCAGTTCCTAAGAGTTCTATGCAGTAAGATTTACTCATTAGTCAAATAGTAGGAGCGGGTAAGAGATTTTTGCATCAAATGGGATGCAAAAAAAAAGGAAATGTTGGGAAAAGCAGCACACACAAATGCCTAAAGGGCTTAAATCAACAGCTGTCACTGAACCCTGAAAAGTGGTTCTGTGAAAAGGATATGGGCATCTCTGGCTCCCAAGGACATCTGGTCAGTCTGGGGGAGGGAGGAAATACCCACTCAAATGGCTTATTGACTTTGCAGGCCAAAAGGTCAGGTCAGAAATCTGCAGAATGCCCAATTAGACCTAAACTTCTCCTTACATGTCCCTACAAAGCTTTAAGGGACTATTTCTTCTGTCTTTTCTAATCCCAGCTTTGGCAGCCCTGTCATTGGGAAAGTTGTCCTAAAGGAGCTCTCAACTCCACACTTTTAATCACTCACATAACCTCTCCTTGCCTTTCCTCACAGATGTTTTATTTTTATTTACCCTGCTGAATGATCCACAGTCTGGCTCTCTGCAGCTGTTTTAAACACCATCCTCTGAGCAAATTATGTGCTAATGTTGATCTTTGATAGTTTATCATTATCAGAAAATGTTGTCATACATTATTATTTGCAGCTAGCCAGTTCCAAATGATATATATATATATATATATCATACTAACTCATGCACCGTCACATCTCAGTGCCTAATTAAAAACTGATGACTTAAATTCATCAGTGTTTCTGCCAGTCCCTGAAATACCCTCTTACTTTTGTCATTACTTCACCAAGGAGCTCCTTGGGTGATTCATAAGCCTACTGCTAATCTAAAGACCTGCAAGTGAGAAAGTTACATTTCTAATTTATCTGGAGGTGGAGAGGTTGTTTCAGAGCAGCAAGGTCAATAATTAGGCTTTTGTTACTTGAGCCATTGGGATCTTGTTCGTTTTTGTGGGGTTTTGGTGGGGTTTTTTGCATACCAGATTTGAGACTAGCTGCTATCTGAAGAATTTTCCCTGTTAAGATGTAAATAAAAGGAACCAATTAATTCCATAACATTTCTGCAAAGAAGTTGGATAAGTCTAGTGTCCTAAATCTTTCATTTAGAGGGTCTTTTTTACCTGCTCTGGATATTTTTGTATTTTTAAAAAATTTTTCTCCCTCACACTTTTTTTCAATTTTAAATTATTTTTTTTTAATGTAGAAACCAGTACTAGCATTTGTCCACATAACGAGGTGACAAATACTGTAATTCCCCTTTTCCTGCTTTATTTACCAGATTATACACAAAATCTGAATTAGTAGTCTTTGTGGATCATCTTAGTTAATAAGTTGCTGTTTCCTAAACCATTTCCAGAATCATTTTTCTGGGGTCCTGTTCTTTGGATTGTATGCCCTACATACATCCTAAAATCCAGGTATCATATTTCAATATATATATAACATACATTATATAGAGATAGAGAAAAATGTATATTATATTATATTATATTATATTATATTATATTATATTATATTATATTATATTATATTATATTATATTATATTATATTATATTATATTATATTATATTATATTATATTATATTATATTATATTATATTATATTATATTATATTATATTATATTATATTATATTATATTATATTATATTATATTATATTATATTATATTTTTATATTATATTAATATATTTATAAACCTCTGCAGTGAATGAATCAAACTAAACAAGTGATCCCTGTAGTACAGCCGACCTCTTCTTGACTTTCTGCAGCATGCTGCCAAATTTTTGCATCATATGAACATTTTTATCAAGATTTATATATATTTATTTCTCAAATTGCCTGCATGGTTATACAGAGCTCTGGGCTGGGGCCTCATTCTTGGCTGGGAACTGGGAAAGGAGGGAATCTGCACATCAGACCATCTTATCTGTGTCAGCAAATGATAATCTTGCCTGGTATTGAGGTTGTGAGCACAACATTTTGATGTATTAATTTTAATAATAACATAATCAAAGACATTGCGTGTTATTTATAATCTTCTAAAATGCAAGTGTCGCTCGTACCAATTTTTAATGAATGCCCATATTTTCTTGCTACTAGGGAAATACCTTTACTTCATTATCTAGAGAAATATTTCAGTGAAGTAGTACATGTTTTGCACTGCCACTGCAGTAGAGATTGTAAGATCCTCAGTAAGTGGCAGCTCCAGGCGTGGGTTGGGTCTCGAAACCTTTTTATTTTTCCATAACACATCTTAGAAGTCTTTCTCATTGAGGTCACTGATTGTTTAGGAAGAACAGTACACCTTAGAAATAAAGTCTCCAGCATCAGAAAGGCTAGAAATAAGAATGATGGGGAGTAATAACAGAAATTTTACTGAAACAGAATGAAGAACCAAATATTTTATTGAGCTGAACTCTGGTAAATTCAATACCAGTTTCATTTCAACATGTTTTCTGTCCCATTGGAACTGGGCTAGTTTGTTAAGTGTGATTAATACTCCTCTACTGATAATCTTTATACATAGATAAGGATTAGATACAAGATCAGACATACATAAAATGGAACTAAAAAGTCATAATTAACTAAAAATATTTAGATATCCACATACAAAATTGTCCTCCTATCTCTTTGTAGCCCTTAAAAAATGCTTTTCTTCAGTGCCCCATCCCCAATGTGTGTCTACGAGTGCCAGGGGAGCATTGTTCTGCATGTTCCAAAATTCAGAAGCTGAGCAGTCTCCCTCCCAGCACTGCTGCAGGGCCACTTGAAACATAAACTTTAAGGAATTTAGAGATTCTAGAATAGCTAAGATTTTAGTTAAAGATAAGCCTTACTAGAGTTAATTAAAATAAATGAGTAGGCCTTGATGAAGTTAGGAGTTAGTAGTTAACTAATAATTAATTGCTTGTCAGCACAATGTTTGGTTAGCTGGGTTTATAATGAAGAATATAGAAACTGACAATTAGCTTTTAGGAACATAAGACAATTGTGGGCCTCCTCTGTTCTGAAACCAATTGAAGACAAGGAATGGGAGTTCTACCAAGAGTTCATTTGTCATATTTGCATTGAAAAGGTAGAAAGGTCAGAACGAGGAAGACTTCATTTACTTCCTCATTTTGGGACCCCTCCCCATGAAAGGGACACCGACCCATTTCAAGGAATAAACCACTCATGCTTAATAGCTTTTGGAGTGATTAGCATACGAAGCGGGGAATGGGATGTACCAAAATTATGAATATGTATTTGTATTTTGGGTATTCAATACTTGTATGGATAAAAAGACTCTGTAATCACCTGGAAGCTGCAGTGTGGATTTGGGAGCTGTCCCACACACAGTAAACAGACACTTTCTAACTTTAAACTGTTTGAGAGTTTTTGTCCATCACAGTTGGGTATCGGTACTAGATCAATATACATATTTCTTTAACTATTCACGCAGGAGCCCAGCATGGAGCAGTCTGATGGTTTTTCCTCACTCATTTTTTTCCCACAATACTGGTTTTTCCTCACTCTTGTTGTGGTGGCAGTGGGCTGGGGGCGGTGCAGCGGGGGCTGTAATTTTAAATAGCAGTGGTTGACACCTCTTTTAAATGCTTCCAGTAGCACCAGCACATGAACACAGTGACGAAGAGTGCCTGACAACTTCAGCTTTTCTGCACTTACTGCTTTGACAGGCCTTGACTTTCTGCCAGTTCACTTGGAAACAGGCTTTATATCCCTTTTGCCCCACTGGCTTTCCAAATTCTCTCTCTTTTTTTTCTTAACCACATTTCTTTCTCTCACAGCTCTGAATTCTCTGGGGTAGTAGCCACAATCCCCCCTTCCCCACAACTTGTGGCCACCTGTGCTGTCCCTGCAGGTAAATCATTAAGATACATTCCAAGAAAACAGGAGAGAAAGACATAATTACAACACTAAATTATCTTTTGCCTCAGTAATTTTTAAATAAAACCTCCTGACTTGAACCTTACCTGCAATTGTTTGGTACTTGTAAATATTAGGAGTGAAGTTAAGCTGTCCATGAGCAGCCTCCAGCGTGACTGTGTGTCTCTCTGGTACCATGAAAGTGGTATTTTTGTGTTCCCTCAGCCTGTTTGGATGCCATAGGAGCTCCCAGAGATGAACAGTAGTGATTTATCCTTTTACTGAATCCAGGCATGGTGTGGGTATAAAACAGGCAAAGCTCTCAGAACTTAATTTGTTGAAGAAAACCACATTTTACCAAGAAAATAAAGGGCAAGTCGTGGACACGGCTAAATTCCTCACTAATTAATCATATCACCTTTTCAAGTTTTAGCCCATGAGTGTCTGTAAATATTTCTAATTGTTACTGGGAGGAAATAAGGTTGTTGAAGTGGGTCAGAGCACTTGAGCTCCTGGGTCCCAGCTCAAATGGGCAGCTAGCAGGAATTGTAGCTCTTCACAGGCTGGGCTAAAAGGAGTTGCTGATGTCAACTTATTTTTAAATAGTCGAGTCTGCACAATGCAAATCTCATTATCTCTTCTGTTCTGCTTTCTGGGAGTACAAAGGCTCCCCTGGCACTGGGGGCTGAGTTATTTCTTTGCTCTGAATGGTGCTGCCAGGTCTGGGCTGGTGTTGGACTGGGTGTTAGAGAAATTATGCCACCTTTTCATGTTCTCCAGCTTGTTGATGGCTTTTTTATCACTTTATTGTTGCCTTAGAGTCACCCACTGGCAGAACATTTGTGAGAAATATAGATGTATTATTTCCCTGGGTAAATTGATAGCTCAGGGTTATTTGTTTTTACTTTTTTATGTGAGTTGTTTTTTGGCAGTTTTTGTGGGGGTTTGTGTGTGTGTGTGTGTGTGTGTGTGTGTGTGTGTGTGTGTGTGTGTGTGTGTAGGAGTTTTTTCTTGTTTGGTTGGTTTTTTAGTTTGTTGGGTTTTTTTTTCCACATGCATCAGTACTTCATTGTTAAGGAGCAGTTAAAGATTTAGGATAGTAGGAAAATACCAAAGGAACCAACATAAGCTCCCCCCACACACACAGATTGCACTAATTTCTGAGCTTTCATGGTTTCTTTTAAATCAACAGAATGATCATTACTTGTGTCAGATGCACAGTTCTCAATATGGATATTTTCTAGAGGAAGGTTTTAAAGGGAGAGCAGAATCCACAACAGCTGATTGCAGCATGAGTGGTCAGTTGGTAAAATTCATTTTCCTTTCACAACCAAATACCTGCTCAGGTGTTCTGTAATGAAAGAGTGAAAGAACTGACAACACCTGAGGGAGCACTGTGGAACCTACAGAAAGAACAGCTGCTTATTGGAGAAAAAAACAGTTTTGGAGTAAAAACATGTCTGAACTATTGGTACCCCATAATCATGATGTTGTGCAATAGCCTACAAGCTGCCATCTGGCACAGAGAATGATGAATACAAATGAGATGTTCACAGTGAGGAAATTTATTTGCCTCACCCTGGTGAAATGGCTGGATGTGGCTCCCCATTTCCTATGGCTTTTTAAAGTTATCTACTTTCTAGCAGCAGCGATAAAAGGACGTGAAAACAAACTAATAGGAACTTCCAGAGGATTTTTGTAATGTTTGTAATTTGTAATTTCTCAGAAGAAATCTGCTGGGAGTGCCAAGATAATTTGGGTAACAGACTCAAAGCAGCTGTCTAGATTCTCTTTTAGGATTTCCCATCCCTGAGGGGCACCTACACCACGTCTGTGCCCAGTCCCTCACTACTGTCAGCAGATTTTCATCCCCACAGGACATTCTCCAGAGGAAGGATGAAGGATGAGAATTTCTTTGGATAGGCACAAGAGAGATTCAAACAACATTCCATTATGTGGAGATTTGCAATCTAAGTCAGCTTTTAATCATATATTGACTTGAACATCTCCACTCTATTAATAAACATTTTAATCTGCAGGACAGTCTGGCCTTCAAACACATCAAAACTGAATATGAATTTCACATATTTATATACATTTTTTTCTCTGATGTTGCAGCTATGCTCCAGTTTGAAAGTACTTTTTCATGCTGTCCTGGATCAGTACAGAATTGTGCTTTACAGCTCTTTGATTCTGAAATCTAAGGCTTTTCTGAGAGATATATATTGGATACTCGTTCACATTAAAGTTCAACCAGAGTTTTATGGGGAGTAATAACAGAAATTGTACTGAAAAAGAATGAAGAATTCCAGATATTTTATTGACCTGAGCTCTGTTCAATTCAATGCCAGTTTCATTTCAATGAGTTTTCTGGCCCATTTGAGCTGTAATTTGTTAAGTGTGATTAATACTCTTCTACTGGTGATTTTTATACAAGATCAAACATATATTAAATTGAACTAAAAATTCATAATTAACTGCACTAAAATGTCAGCTCAAAACCTCTGAATATAAACCAAAGCCTGTATCTTTGTTTTTAAATTTATATGAACAGAAACAGCTGTCCTGGGGTACCTACAATTTATATCGTATTCTCAAAATGACAATTTTTTTATATAATTTAATTTAGTTTGCTAGAAATATTTGATCTTTCTGGTTTTTTTTCAATGTAAATAAATTCAGATAAAAGCCAACTGACACTGGCTATTCTTGGATCTTCTGGAACTGATTCCAATAAGAACCACTGCCGTTTTGAAGCTGTTAAATAACCATAAATTTTTCTGTGCAAGCCTCTGCCTGTATCTGGAGCAACAGTTAATTCTCATTAAAGATAATTAAAGAAAGAGTTACACTTGACTGGTTTTTCCAGCTGGTTTTTGTATTTGGGTAGTCTGAGGACCAGAGGAAGAAAGCTCATTCACAGCTCTTCAAGTTATTGAAAATATTCTCAAATTGCTCACCAAATTAAACCAGATTGTTGCTGAAGGTTCCTCCACATTCTTGAGATCAAATGAAGATCTCTTTATAGTGGCAGAGAAGAACAAAGATGCCTAGTTGTAATTGTACTGTAAGTAATAACAATAATAACAATAATAACAATAATAACAATAACAATAACAATAATAATAATAATAGTGCTCTGTGTCCATCCTGCCTATCCATGTGGTGTGGGAATAAGGCATTCAGAAACACTAGAGTAAAAAAAAGGCAGAAGAATTATTTTCAGTCACATACAAGGCAAAATGTTGTCTTCAATAGAATGGAAATAGATTTTTTGATGGAAATGTTTTGCATGCTAAATGGAATCCTAGAGGAGGCTGACAGAAACATATTCTACTTAACATTTGATAATAACTGTAAATGAAATATTTAATTATGAGCATAAGACAACAGCTATGTCTGTAACCTTTTTGCAGCTGGGTTGATATCACTTTTCCTGTCCTTGACAAGAAAATTAATTGTGTTGCTGAAGTGTGAATTTAAAGCTGTTGAGTGTCCTTTGTTTTTCAGTAGCCCTTGTTTGTAGTCAACGATGGATGAGATTTGCTGCAATTCTGAGCAATGCTTGCCATTATTTTTCCCTGTGTCACGAGGTTCCTGGTGAGCTTGGTGTCCCCCAGGACCCATGGGATCTTTGCTACAAAGGAACTTTCCAGCAACTCTGCCCTGGTGCATGGGTGTTGGAACTCTGGATGCTGAGAATTTCAGATTTTTTGTGCTGACCCCCAGGAGAACTCTGCATTTGACCTGAGGCCATGGAGAAGCTTCCAAAATGGAATGACAGAACTGGGATTGTGGGTGTGGAGTTTGAATAGAAGTGTGTAACATCACTGGGTGGAAAACTCAGAGTTTAAGGGTTTAGAATATAGTAATAGATATAAAGCAAGATGGAGGTTTAGGGTGGTGGTTGGTCCTTCTTCTTCACCTTCTTCTCCATGGGTTTGGGTGGTTTTGTGTAATTGGATAAAAAAGTCCACATTGCAGGCCACAAGGCATTAGTTATTGGGTCAATAGCGAAAATAATTTAGGTGTAATTTAAAAATTGGATCTTTTTTCCTTAAAAGACCTTGTACGGATAGATAGGAGGCTGTTTTGTAGCTTGTTAGTGAAGTGTTGCAGAACTCAGGGTTTGTGAGTCTGTGATATGGATAACAAAAACCAAACATCTGAGTCCGAACCTGAAACATCATCTCTGCGCTTTCCATCCCACCTTGACAGGTGCAGAGAAGAAGCCAAGACCTGGCACATGGAGTTGTTTCTGCCAGGGTACAGGACTTTGTATTTCCATTTGCTGAACTTTACAAAGCCCATTTCTCCAGCCTGTGCTTCCCAGCCACGTGCTGTCCCTCCCAGGGATGGGCCAGCCACTCCTGTGCCTCTCAGGGTTGTGTTTTCCAAGCACCTAATATTCTTTTTCCAAGCATGTAATATTCTTAGAGTACAAAAGACTTCAAAAGGATGGAAAAGGATTACTCTTACCTTTTAGAAACTGGTTATGGTGGGAGAAAAGCATCTGAAGGCCTTTAGGAATACTGCTGCAGTTTGAACAAGGTGATGTCCTGATGGGAGCTCTATAGCTCAGTTTCAGAATTAACTGTCAGCTCCATCTTCCTTCACTAACATGTTATTGTTTTGGTCTTGACTGCCTTATTTTCCATAAATAGAATACCTCAAAACCCAAAAGCTGTTAAAAATATGATTATTTCTACAGAAATCCAGTTAGAAGTCTGAAAATACATCAGGTGAAAGACTTTGATTTCCTGTTGAAGATTTTTTTTAAATTATGTTTTTTAATTGTTCCACTTTCACCTCACGCTCTCCAGAGTATTAAAAAGAAGCTATTCTGGTTTTACTGCTCCTTTCACAAAAAAAAAAGGCATTTAAAGCAAACATGGCTGCAGTTTATAAAGATCATCTTTATTTCCCAGGAAGAGAGGGGCTGTTCACACATGAGAACAGTTTACATTTAGGAGAGAACTACTTCAAAAAGACTAGACTCCTGTCCTCCTCTGGTACAAGAAATCAGGGAAGGCACTTTCAGAAGTACTGCTGTGGAGAAGATAGTTTTGGGGTTTTTGGATGTGCATTACAGATGTGTTCAGTGGCTGATTTGAGGACATGTCCACTGAAAGTTTTTCACCTGTGCTGCATGGTGGAGCTTTGTGCTCTCCTGGTGTGTCATTATGTGAGGCAAAAAATGATCCTCAACCCTTCAGCTGGAATTTACTCAATTGATCAGTACAATTGCAAGAAAAAAAAGGGCCATCAAAATCCCCAAGGCCCAATTACTCCATCTATTCAGTGTCTCTGAGGTGAACTAATGGACGCTGTTAGTGACAAAGAACTGAGAAATCAGCAATAACTCCAGGCAAAAACTGTCAAACCTGGTCTCTCCTTGAGGTTGCTGAAGGAGCTCTGGCATCCTTAGAGTGGAAAGAGCCTTTTGGGGGCTTAGGAGACTGTAGCAACCCCCAGGTTTTAGTATACAACCTAATTACACCTGCAGAACCCAGAATAAAGGAAAAACCTCTCACACCAGCCAGCCTTGCTGCAACAGCTGGAAAATTCTTGCCATTACTTTGATTTATAAATATTTTTCAGAGTGCTGTCTGTAAGTGGTGTGTCAGCCCATATGGATGCACAGCATCTTCCTTCAGTTTTTCCCATTGTTGGAAAGCAGCCTTATTTCATTGGGGTGTTTCTGGAATGCTGTAACAACCAGAAGGGATTGTAATAGAGCAGTCTAATATAATGTAGCAACACACTAAACATTATAAAAATCAGTATTACAGTTAAGTGACTGCTGCACTTAAATCCAGCAATAACTGGAATCTAGGGTCATGGCAATTCTGAAGAAAAATGCCCTTAAATGAAGCAATCACTAAAAATAACCTTAAAAAATCCCTGCAAAAGCTAATTTAGTTTGAATGCAATTCAAATCAACCTCAAAACCTCCTAGTCTTTCAGTGCTTGGTTACAGTTTTGAGCATGCAGGCAAAGAACATTCCACACAGAAAGAAGAATAAATATGGTAAAAAAGGATTTTGGGGGATGTTTGCAGTCTTTGAGTCTTAGAGCTACCAGGGCTCTATGTCCCTCAGCTATGTTATGGTCAGAGGAATTAAGCAAAGTCACAGGAGATGCCAACAGATCAGATATTTTCTAACTCAGCATATGGATGATGGTTTATTTTTTTATGCTCCTTTGGTTTTTTATTATGTTTGCTTTTCTATTTTTTTTTTTAATTGGGAGGTTTATTTGGTTTATATGTGTGGCTCATCACTAAGGCATTTTAATCTTCACTGCATCATCTGGGGGAAAAAATAGAATATGAAAAGCGGTGTAAATCCATTTATAAACATGTTAGTAAGCTTGCTCCTTGCCACGGGGGAAGCATCCAAGATGTTTTAATTGGCAGCCCAGCCCAAGCACACACATCTCACCTGTGGATATCTCTGTGTATGAGCAGCACTGCCATTTACCCTCTGAATCCTCTGAATCCATTTTCATCATGGGTTGGGACACACAGGGGAGGAGGCTCTGTTCTCTTACTCAGGCAATGACCAGATGGGGGAAAAAAAAAAAATCTTCAGTGGATTTAAAAAAGGTCAGAATAAAGAAGTATCAAGTTGAAGAGTTCAACTATTTTTTTTTTCAGACTAAAAGAGTTGAAAGATTTTTACCTTTCTTCAGAGAGCAGAATGATTTGGAGTCAAATGAGGGAACTGAATATTTAAGAACTGTCAACAAAACACATAGTTAAGCACGCACACATTTGTTAGGATCTATGAATGTAACTCATTTCCTATTCAACATTCTACTGGATTTTTTTTCTTTTGAGGCAATTTTGCATTTAAATGTGATAAATGGTGGTGTCTTGGCTGTCAGGGTAAAACAGTTTTATTTGTTCATGGCAGAGGGATTTAGTACAAAATTTTCCAATATGAAAGTGGTGAAATACTGTTTTCGGCAAGGTTTTTACTCATAGGAAATCTGTGCTCCCAACTGCAGAGTTTACACATTTTTTTATTTAACTAGTTCATTCTCTAAGGAGCGTATTTTCAGGTAGATTTCCATATGCATACATATAACCTGACCATCAAATAAAATTATTTACATGACTATAAACTCTCCATTACTGCAAACAATTCAAGAAAATTGACTCTGTGGGATTGAGTACTGAAAATATTAATTCTCATCAGCAAAAGTCAAGAGCAATTTTTTTTTTGTAGGGGTTATTCAAAAACCCCAGTCAGAAATGTGCTTGGCATCACCTGGGTATGAACATATGAAATTTGGCTGGCAGAGCCACATGCTTCTCAAGAACCCCACAGAGCTTCTAAACCAAGGCCACTCTCACACCTTCTCCTTGTGCATCATTCTAATTGTGTGTCTCCACACTATTTAAATGCACAAAGAGACAGAAATGGAGCTTGCTTTTCAGTCATGCATAATATAGATAATCATCCTGCCTCCCACATCTCTTTTGCATGCTATTTAAATGAGACTATTGCCTACTTTTTAGTCAATTTTAAGCCAAAATATCTAGTGGCTTAATAACAGCTGTTTCTCTTTAAAATGCACTTAGAAATCCTGTTTAGGGTGCTAATTTGCTTAAGGATGGAGCCAAACTACATTTTCTGTTTAATAAGAGCTCTTTTTGCATTTTAATCTCCTCATCAACAGTAATAGGCTATGGATATATAGAGGCAGGGCAGTGTTTTTAGAGAGGGGGCATTCCTAAATACTTGTACATGATTTTGTAAAATCTGTAAAGAATTTTAAGATGCTCCTCCAGCATCTCAAGTATTTTAGCTCACCCAGTCAAAAGGCTGACATCCAGGGGCCATTGGAATAGTGACTGAACTCAGAGTGGCCTAAAATAAACAGGCAGCCAAGACAGCCACATTGATGTCCAGCAGCACAATATTTGCATTTCCAGTGAACTGGAATATTCATTCCATTTCTGCGGGGATGTTTTGTGGTGGGTTTTTTTTTTTTTTTTTTGTTTGTGTGTTTGTATTCCAAAAAAAGTGAGACAGTGATGGCTGTCTTCAACTCCTGGAAAATTGGCCAGGGAAATGGAAGAGCCCCAAATTCAGGCAAGGCTCTCAGTGTTGCAAGAAGCCCACGGTTCCCCAGCCTGCTCATCTGGGCAGCTGCCTGTGGTGGTTTTGCATGGAAAGTATTTATAGAAATAACATAAAGGTTTTCATTATTAGAAAGTTGTGTATGTTTTTGTGAAAAATGCAAGTTAAAGATGAAAAAAAAAGCTGAAAATTCTTTAAATCTAAAAATTAAAATATTAAAGCTAAAACTTTTATTCTAATCTTTATTACTATTTCTTTTACTTACTATTAATCAATTTTTCTTTATACCCTTTTAAAATTTTAAGCCTACTTTACCTTTCTCCTAATCCTATATCACAACAAAAAAATGAATACATTCTAATAAATGCACTAATAATTATCCAACACTAAACCCACCCCACTCATTGATACATCAACCAAAAAATCTCAAATTAACAAACCAAAACCACTACATTGCCACAGCCAATAGGCAGCTTGGAGAGCCAGAGAATCAACCTCATTTCAACTCTGTGACATGGAGCCAAACATCCTAAAAGTCAAGGCTGGAGTGAGGAGCTGAGTCCCTGCTGGGAGCATATCCAGTATCTGGATATGTCCTGGGTCTGTCAGGACTTAAGGGGCAGCTGTGAGCAAATTAAATGAGATCCCAGGTTCCCAAGAAGATTTCTAGATGGAAATCTAGAGTGAATTTCCAGCATAAAGCATCCCAAGTTTGGAAGGAATTCATCAAAACAAATATGCATTTCTTTTGATCTCAGCAAATTAGCATTGTTTAACTGGAAATTGGACATTTTTCCAAATTTCCTGCTATGAACACCACTTAACAAGGAATAACAAAAGGATAATATATAACATATTGCCTTAACATGGCTTTGGTTTACTGCCTTAATCCAAATGTGCTCTTCTTCTCTCTCCTCTCTTTCTGCTCCTGTCTCCCTCCGTGTTCATCACTCTGGGACAAGAACTTGGCACTCCTCACAGCAGAGCATGGTTGTGGCTTTAGATGACATGGCAAATCTTGTGTTCACTGTGCAAGTGACTCACCCTTCCTGCCAGTCCCAGTTTCTGATATTTAACAGCACAAGGTCTGCTTTGATGGGCTTGGCTGAATCCCTCTGTCCACACAGGGAGCTGCTGAGGAATGTGGAGGAATAGAGCACCTAGAGAAGTTTCCTCTGCAGGAGCAGTGGTTTGGGCACACTGTGGGCTGCCTGCAGCCACCTGAGATGACTCCAAACCCACAGGAGTTTAAGCAGGGACTTAGTCAGGGTCTAAGGATGACCCAAAACCAGGTTCTGTACAGTGAAACACACACTGTGTGTCTCTCCTGCTGTTTGGTGGTCGCAGCCTCATGCACGAATCCCCAGACCGGCTTTAAACTTGGTTGCCTCTGGCAGCAAAGAGATGTGCACATACTAATTTATCCTGCAGAAAGAAACCATCACCGCCCCTTAGCTTAAATACAGTTGGACAATCAACAGGGACAAAGCAAGAGAATTAGGAAGGACCTCTGTTGCCATACCTACAAAGCCATTAATTCCTAAATGGTTTCACATATAGAAACCTTCTTTCATTTCCGCTATACCGAGTATTATTGATTTTTGCTGTTGCAGCAGTGCCTTAAAGACCTGACCAAGGCCTCTATGTATAGATGTGTTATATTTTTATTGGCATGCAAGACAGAGATAATCCATGCCCTAGGCAGCTATCAAGTCAAAAAGCAACAGGATGTTAAAAATAAATGGGGAGAAAAGGGGAGAAATGAAACAGGTACACCTGCACATGAACCAGCAGACAAGAATAATACTGAAACAGAAAGATGAAGTTGCTATTTCTTTCATACCACATGTGAAAATTAATTAAAGTTAATCACTGCAGTATTATGAGATAAAGCAGTGATTCTAGTGCTTACGATGTGAATATTTCATCAACAAAAGACCGTCTTGTTCTTGCATCAGGTGTACAACAGGTCACTGTAGACCCACCAAATACCACCTTGTTAATGTACCCATGCTGGTGTGTTTTCTTCATGTTTTGGGATATTAATTAACTCAGACAAGGCAGCAGGGATAGCATTTATAATGCTTTTGGAAATATCTGAAACAAAAAGAAGGAAGTCACATTTTATTCTACACTGCAGCACGTATTTAGAACAGAAAAGCCTGATAATATGTGTGCTTGGAATGAGGCTCCACAGTAGAAGGCCGTGGGATTTATCAGGGTTAATTCCAGCTAACAATATTGTTTTGATAAGCACTACATGTGGCATGTTTATACAAGCCTCCCAGGTCAGATCCACTCCTCCTGGAAATCCTTGTTCCAGTTGTCTTTGTTCAGCAGCAGAGAAAGATCTGCACCCTTTAAACTTCAGTTCATACTCTGCCTTAGAGCACTGGCATATTGATTTTCATTTTTGGATCTTGTTTATTCAGTTAGTGTAATTGTATATGAATATTTCTTCTTTGTCTTCCTTTTTCCTGCAATGTTGTCACAACTCAGTCACTTGGGAGCCCTGGGAGTGTCTGAGCCTGAGCTCCATGACAGCACAACCATGGAGGGGTCAGGGCAATCAGGGAGCTGGATCAGTGGTGGCATCCTCCTGCCTTGGAGTGCCATCCAGCAAGATGCTACAAGAGTGATAAGAGCCCATTGCTAAGCCTCAGTTATCAGTCTTGTGCCCAATGTGAGTCTATCTTTGCACCTCTAGATTATCTGTGCATTTAGGATGTGCAGAAACCAGGCCAGGACTTGTAGATCTGAAGTGCGGCTACACAAGCTGCATCTTTGGATTTTAGAGGAGAAAATCTTGATGTTCACTGATTCAATGTGTTCATTGAATAAATATATATTTTTAAAATTTATTTTAAAAATTCATACCTACTACACCTTCTTCTGTCTCACTTGATATAAAGACCCATCTTCCAGTTTTCAAGCATGCTGTTTTCCATGCTCCCTTAGCAAAAGAAGGAATTTCTTATAAATGTTCAGTTTGCAAAAAAAAAAAAAACCCTTGCTATAATAAATAAATAAAGGCAAATACTTGAACAAAGACATGTATGCAGTGCTTATGTGAGGTATAGTAGAAAGGAAGCCAAGCATTTTTTATTCATTATTGTTTGAAATACCATCATGAGTGTGTAAACAGAGCCCTATTTATACAAACAGTTCAACAAAAGCACTCACATATGCTGTAATTCCTGATAAAATTATGTGCTTATGCTACACATTAGATTGGCTGAATGCATGTTGGAAAGTACAGCACTTTAACTGCAGGTTAAAATGTGTTATTAAAAAGTTTATTTTATGCTGTGTATATGAAATAGCCGAATTATAACAGTAGTACTAACTTTTAAATACTGTTAATGGCTAATGCTCTGTTATTTCATTAAACAGAGATCTGGTTCTCCTAAAATCATCTCTCAAGCTGTTAGGATGGTTATTTTCTTTTTAAGGCAATGTGTTAGAAGTACTATACTGCACATTATTCTGCACAAGAGCAGCTGTAATTCAAGAATCTTGAATTACTTCTCCATTCCCCAGACAATTAGAACTTTATGACAAGAACTTTGCCTCACAGATATGTGAGTATAATGAGTAAATGACAAGTTCTTACCAGATAAAAATATTATATTCTTTATTGTGCTTGGGCCCTCACTTACAAAACAGCCAGGAAATGTCAAACACTTAGATAAATAAGCTCTTAGTGAATTTTAGTTCTCTGGAATCCTGCACACATTGATGAGAACAAGTCCTTTACCTCCAGGAGATAAAGCACAGCTCAGCCCTGAGGCAGAGGTTGCAGAAGCAGTGTGTGGATGGGAAGATAAGCCTGCAGAAGGTGTTAACCAGCTCCTTGCTAATTGATTAGCTGCTATTGCTGAGAGGAGATTGTCCCACAGACCCCCAGCCATCAGCTGCCTGCTGAGCCAGATGGAAATCAGCGGGATGAATTCAGTAGGGGATTATTTCAGGCATTTTGTTTAACAAAATGACTCCTGAAGTTATAATGTATTCCACAAGAAATTGTGCTCCAAAGACGAGTAAGCAATTGAGTATTTTCACTGAAGTTATTTTAAGAAAAGCTATCTCCCACTAAAATGGAAAATCCCATCTTCCAGCAATGCAAGCTGATAATGATCTTGGACTTCCTTCAATCTTGCCTTATTAATAGCAGCAATAGCTTGTGGTGATTTTAACAACTGGGTTTTCCAAGGCCAAATTTCTTGTAAGGCATTTCAGTTTCACAGCCTGGAGTAAAAGCCTGAGTTTTTGGAAAAACACAATGCTGGAGGTTCTACAAAGATGGGCCTCTTGCTTCCCAAGAGAGCAGAGGTGCATCCATGGGCCTTATGTTAAAACACAAGCAAATGTAAATTTATAAGTGAATATAACAGTGATTCCTGTTAGATGTGTCTTCTGAGACTTATATTTGTCTTCTGTCAGATCTGGAAGTCAGACTAATAGATGGCAGCATGTCCCACTGAAACTGGCTCTCCAGTTGGCAGGCTGAAGACTATTGTGCCTTTTCCCAAATTCTTTCTTGAATGGTCTTTTTTGACTCACAGAAATCCATAGCAATATATTTCCCAGTTATCACTTTGAACTAAATGGATCCACTATTTCTCTCTCTCTTAAAATTTTGTGAGACAGATGTCAGCAACAACCTCAATACTTCTCTTTCCTTTTTCTTCTTTTCCTCTCTAAATGAATCAAGGTGAAATCATTTTTGAAGCTGTTCAGAACATCCAGATGTGGCCTAATAAAAGGGAGAATAGGATGTGATCTTCAAGAGTATGCCATAGCTCTTTTAAACTTCTGGTTACAAATCTATTTCCATTTCATTAATTTACCTAGGTGGTTCTTTGATCTTGAAATACCATGGGTGACCATGATGTGGAACCTGACCTTCTAAAAGCACAAAATTTGCAAACATTTGTGAGCTGCTTAACTCCATTTTATTTTGTCAGACTCTGAGCCCAAAATGCTCCAGGAACTTTTCAAACACAGAGATGGATCCTTGCCTTTGACTTTATGACATTACTAACAAAAAAATCCATGGAATTTTGTTGATGTGTTTGTGTCACTTAATACAATCCCTCATTATGATATTCATCATAAATGCATGTGACTGAAATTCTGTATGCACTGCAATGCACACAAAGCTCTTTTTTCACCTTCAATGTGTTGTTCTGGCATAAAAATCTGTGAACATGGCCATGAAAACTTGCTGAATGTCCTTTTCTTTCCCCTAGCATGTTAATGAAATAGAATGAGAAATCATGATGTTTGAATTTATTTTTTTAATTATTATCCATCTGATAATTAATTCATAAGTCATTTCTAGGCCCTAGAGGCTCCTGTGACACATCAGAGCTAACGTTGTTGTTAAGAGAATGGAATTAAGTGGAATGTAGGTGGTAGAGATTCTGAAATGTGAATTCATGAAGCCTCCTGTGGGCTGCAGAGTGATGGAGGCCCTAAATATCTCTCCCCTTGTTTGCCTAGGTAAGCAAACAGATACAAACCCAAAACTGGCAGAGCTGGAATTCTGTAAGAATGAATTCTTTAAGAACTCCCTGCTCAAGACTAGCAAGGGATCACAGCCAGAACAAATGCTTCACCTCTCATCTTTAATAACAAAGGTTAGATTCTGTCCTCAGAAATGCAGATAAATATTTGTATCAGAAAGGAAGGGTTCAACCCAAAACAGCGTGGAGTACATGGTAACACTTATCTGGTTACATTTATCATGAGTACATTTATTTGAGGCTTGTTTTTTTACTGTCAGACCATGGAAGTGGTCAGGAAACTCTGCTGGCCAGACCCTTGCTGATCTGGATGTGGCTCTGGGGGAGCTGCAGGGCACCAGCAGCCTGAGCACCTCCACAGGAGTGAGATGTCCCAGTCCAGCTCCAGCTGCAGCCACATCTGGCTGACATGGAGACACTGATGGATAATCTTTCCTCGGGGTGACCTCTCAGGGGTCACCACCTCGGGCTCTTCCTGGCCCTTCCTTCAGAGTCCGGCAGTGTAGGAGGGCAAAGGTTCAAAACTGCTCCTTGGAAAATGGTTCTGAGTGATCCTAACACATTTTTCCGCAACCAAAAACATTTCTAGTGCTGAATATCAAGGCTCAGATTCGAAGTCGTGTCAAGACCCTGATGGTAACTATTTTGTTGTTGTTTGCTCATTAGCCTAAAACTTCTGCTCCTTCTCTTTGTCACCTCCTCTCTGTTCTTTTGGAGATGAATGATGTGAGGAACAGACTTTTAGTTGGAAAAAAATAGAAAAAAAATTTCATCCCACTATGAAGTTACTATTTTTCCTGGTTTAGGGAAAATTTGGGAGAGGGGTGGTCAACAAAACTTATTTCTGGGCTAAACAGATGAATGGGGATACGAGCATCATAAAGTCATCCCAGGACATTCTTGCACTGCACTGGGGTTTTTTTGGCAGATACACAGAATCAGAAGAAACAGTGGCCACAAATTTTATTTGGCTACTTTTCAATTCTGTGTATTCTATTAAAAAAGAAGAAGTTACAAAAATGCACAATAACTTGTGCTCCATTCAGCCAGATTAAGAGTGGCCTGTAGCACAGAAACTGAAAGCAATTATCTGATCTGGAACTGGTGGACAATTTTATCACTTGTGGCCATAAAGTTTCCATGTCATGAAAGTGCATCAAATGTTTCATAGATTTACATAAATATTTTAAATATCTGATGCTTCATGTATGTGTAAATACAACAATATACAGCGCATTCCCAGGATATTTTTTCATTAAGTATTTCCTAAAATCACCTCAACAGAACATGAATAAACCTGCACCTTCCACATTTACAAGTGTATTCTTTCTTCCCCCTTCTGTTGCCTAGAGTGCATTTTTGCAATGGATGGTGATGTTTTTGTTTTTACTGATTATAATCTCTCCCTGGAGAAATTCCAGCTTACCTGTATGCTCAATATTTCCCCAGATGCAGCATAAATGTGCTCCTGCAGAAAAATTGCATGCATATATCAGAGGCCAAAAAAGGACCTTCGCCTAACATCCAGTCCCTAGTCTTTAATTTAGGTGAGCATTTGATTCAGGACTTGTCTTTGCAGCTGAAATAAAGAAACAGTAAAGCAGTCTCTCAGGCTTTTGGAAAAGAGACAGAAATAATCTTATCTTTGTACAGTCCCTGCTGGTCTTTTTAGAAAGAATCTCCCAAGAATGCTCAGGCAGGACCCACTTCAAGGAAATGATGCCCTTTGTCATCACACTGAAATGTAAAACATTTGGGAAGTGTGGTGATATTTTCATCAAGAATGTTATTGTAGGAAATTCTTTAGTTAAGGAATTGTGAATTAGCTTGTTTTTCCTTCTCAGATGTGGAAGTTTCATTTATTTGAACACTACCTTTAAAGCAGCTATTAGGAAAACAATAGGACCACTCATCTAAAATAAAATAATTAAAAAGTAAATCACTGCTGACACCAAAGTGTATTTAAAAGCAGCTGCAGTCAATAAGATGGTTGGATTTTAGTTCACAAAAAAGAAAGTCATGCACCCACATGGGAGCAATAATGTTGGGTGATTTACTGTACAGGACTTGTGCAGAGCAAAGCAGGAGAAATGTGGACCTGAAAGTAGAAAAATAAACTGTAAATGTTTAAGGCTTTTTGTAATTTCTTGTGGAGCCATAGGAAGCAGTGATTAAGAGAAGTCTTTGAGAAGGATTGATGCAATTGGACTGGTCAGGAAGAGAGAGGCATTCAGAGCAGTTTAGAGACCCCTGCCCCAGGAAAAATGTAAAACAGGTGAAAAGTAAAAAATCCTAATTACTTCAGAAATCTGATCATACCTTATAAAGAGTTAAATGCAGATTCAGCTGCTCATGCTTATAGCAAGTAGTGCCTTCTTCAAAAAGAGTCATAACTTTTGTATAATCCAATTATTTCAGAACGAAATGAACATTATTCATGAACAATACTTGGCTTTTCAAATGTTCTTGCCTGTTGTATAGAGCAATTCTGACTCAGAAGATGAATAATTGATAAGGTGTAAGCCTGGGAGCAATTGGTATCTTTTCAGATCTTTGAGTGAGAAGGAGATTTGCTTTCATTTCTAAAATGAGCGGAACATTTTGGAGAAATTGAAGCTGGGTGCTTCAGAGCATTAAACCTTGGCTCAGTAGAAGCAGGTTTTGTTCCCAGAGTTTTCAGAAATGCTTGTCTGATGGGAGGAAAGTCTACAGGAAGAGATAGTGCTTAAAATTTCAGGTAATTCTAAAGTTTGAACACTGACTGTGTTTAATTAATTTATCAGCTGGGTGGTGAGGGAGAAAGACCATGTGAGACAGCAGGAACTGTTCAACAGCAGAGAGTACTGGACCCAAGTTCCCAGACTTTGAAGATATTTTGTAAATTTTCCTGACCATAAGAGTAGATCTGACTGGAGAGACTAGAATTTTTTTTTTTTTTTTTTTTTTTTTTTTTTTTTTTTTGTCGTGGCTGTAGGATTTCTTTCTAGATCATATTCTATCTTCTATTTTATTTCACTTGCAGAGTTCATGTGAAATGTTATGTCCTCTGTTTGGGGTTTTTAACAGCAAATAGCACTGTAGGAAGTCTACTGGTGTGCAGAAAACTTTGTTTTGACATTATGACTGTCAAGACTGAATGGAGTGGCAAAAGGTCACTTGTTTTCTGACTGGGGTAGAGATGGATGAGGGTGACTTAATAATTGGAAAGAATTTTTTTTGAAGGCTCTGATTTTTTCTTTCAAGCATGGATTATAATGCAATGAACCAAGAACACGACAAGAGATAGCAGGTGTCAAACTTTTTGGATGGTACTGGGGGAAAGGAATTGCTTAAAATTTTTGTGTCCCTTCCTTAGACAAGTGTCCTGGTTTATAAGCCAGTTCTAGGCAGGTGCATATCAAAGGAGATCCATTTGCTCTTCAAAGCTCTGCCTGCTCAGGGTCTGGTTTACAGTGAGCCTTTTAGCTTGCTTTTACATGGATTTTGGCTTTGTGGAAAGTGTGGTTTAAGCCATAAATGATTTGTTTGTTAGTTTACACAAAATTAATGTAGCTAATGGGTTTCTCAGACAACTCGATTGTGCTCGCTGAATTAATCAATGTTTTAACCACAAATTCAGATTGATTGTGGGTGGTGCCATGTTTGCATGTAGCTGCTTTGGTTTTCAGAAAGTGGAGCAACAAGGCATTCAGTGTAGGAGGGAAAGTTTGGTGTCCCTGCCTTTACCTGTGAATTACCTGGTGTCACTTCAGATTTTTTACATCAGAACAGGGGCAGTGTCATTGTCAGGCTTATTCTGGCAAGGCCTGCAGTGTCATCATGGTGCTGAGGTCAGGGCTGGAGTCTTGGCAGTCAGACAGACAAGTATTTGTCAGGGTGCTTGGAAAAAATACTTCCTGAACTGTAAGAGGTGTATTTGTTCTGCCAACTTTTATGTAGTTTGTGTGCACGATGGTGCAAACTGGAGAGCTCCAGAACTCTGTCATTTAAAAGCATTTGAATATTTTTTGAGGCAAGGTGCCCTGAAAATACAAAGTGCTGTTAATTAGCTCATAAGTCTTGAGAGAATGAGGCAGTAATTGCATATTTAATAGACTCCCACCATTTACTGTGGTGCAACACCTCAGCAATTCTGTTGTGAGGGAACATTTCCATCAGTTTATTTCAGTGTGCCACCGCAGTGCCAGAAGAAGGCAGGAAGGGACAACCCTGTGAATTTGGGGTGTTTTTGCATTAGAAACATGAATTCTGCAAACATTCATTCTGATTAGCCACAGGGTGACGTGTTCTTAAAGCCACTCCAGTGGAGAGAGTCCAAGTACTGCCTTGGTAATAAGATGTGGCATTTACCAGGCTTTGCTGCTGCAATTATTAACCCCTTTGGAAATTTGCCCTTCAAGAACATGGCTGTTCTAATCTCTTTGGAGATTAATTAAAAGAAAACAACCTAATTTTATTTCAAGGGACAGTAAAGGATTTTAATAAAGTGGCCAAACACCTGGAACTAGGACTTCAGTGGGGGCTAGTCTGTCCTGATGGTTTTTTGTACAAGTAAAATAGTGAATGATGGTGATGTTCAGTGTACTTCTGGAAATCCCTCAGAAGGAGCTTGGTATGAGAGAGGATTTGAGGGAGAGAAAGTAAAAGATGCAGGAAAGTAAATTTCTGTACATGGTATTCCTGATTTAAGAGAACTGAGAGCAATTCTGACACTGGACAATCCTGATCACAGAGTTACTAGAAAATAGTTTATTAGGGATCTAAAGGAACACAAATGAGATGATCACAACAGAACTATGTACTTTACTATGGGAATGAGAACAACCAAGGTTGATTAAACATGCAGTTACTGTGGCTTTTTTGGGACTGAATAAGCCATGCAATATTTAAAATGCCTGTTTCGTGGCATAAGAATGCATTGTGTCATTTTATAATAACATGGTTAACAGCTAAGCTCTGAAATTTAAATCTTATTTCAGAACATCAGCTTTAGAAATGAGCATATAAATAGGCCAGTGTACACAAGACTTCAAAACAACCACGTGAATAACAAAGGCTCACCATTGCATCCCCCTAAAATACAGTCTCTCTTGGAGTAAGGATTGGTTCAGTCTATAGCTGACAAGAAGAGTCCAGCCAAAGCCACGCCATCATCTCCCCCCCAACCTTTTTTCCCTAATATCCAAAGTCCCCGGCTGTCTCTCTTTCCTTCAAATTGAGGAGGAGTAATATTTCACAAAACCTTCATTTCACAGAAAAGGGTTAAAAGTCCTGGACTCCCCGGACAGCTGAAATCTCAGCCCAGGACTCCGTCTCTAGGTCCGGGGCAGGGGGTGAGCAAAGACCTCTCAGATGTTCTCCACCCTTCCATCCGCAGGAACTGGCCCAGCTCAGTTCCAGACCCTTCACCCCCTGGCCTACCTCCCCAGGCCACATGGGTCCCCTCCCCAACCCAACCCGGGCTGGGCAGGGGAGGTCTGCACCCTCCGATGACCGGAACCAAAGAGAACGAGTTCTCCCGGGAATTCCGCTTTTAACCCCTCTGTGTTCTCAGAGGCGTGTCCACCTTCAATTGGTCACCCCAAGTGTCAGTATCCAAACCTGACCCCTGACTGGATTGACCTCTTCTTTCCAAAAAAATTATTTTTCCATGTCAAACCACGACAATAAGCAAGAATAAACAACCTTGAAAACCAGCACAGATGAATTATGACTTCTTCTTTGGCAGAAGGGCTGAAAGACAGAGACTTTCTACAATCTCGGGATCATCAATACCACAGATTCCGACACCCACTGCCCTAAAACCAGTCCTGCCTGCAGGCTGGGCAGTGCAGTCTCTTCTGTCTGTCTGTCTGTCCTCACTTACAGGGGTGCAGAAGCAAAGCTGAGGCAGAATTAAATCCACCAGCAGGATCAGGGCTGTCAGACTGGAGCTGCTCTCTGTGGGGAATGCAGAGGCAGCCTTGGAGTCACACAGGGCAGGCAGAGCTGCTTGTCAAGGGGAAAGGAGCTGCAAGGAAAGGAAAGGGTAAAGGCAGCCCCTGACAGGAAAAATGGCAACATCTCCACTTCTCAGAGAAATCCCGGACATTCCTCTTACAACCCTGCTCTCCTGAGTCCTGGCAGAGATGTAGATGACTTTAGCCCAAATCCCAGAGCCAGGTGTTTTGGCCATTAAACTCTGAAGCAGGTTAATGTCAAAGCATGAACCGTGAGGCTGTGCTGTGCCAGAGGAAGGTCAGGTCCCTGTCACATCACTGCTGGACGTGTTGGGGGCTGGGAGGGGATGGAAAGTTGATTTCCCTAAAAGAATATTGATTTCCAGCCTACAGAATATATAATTCATTAGAGAGCCTCAATTCCTTAATTTGCTAAAAAGCTATATTTATTTTGGGCTTTTTGGTGAGTTTTGGTTTGGTGTTTTTTTTTTTTTTTTTTTTTTAAGAAATGGTGAAGGGCAGCTTAGACACGTTATCTTTACTGAAGGGAAATTAAGCTGTTGTGATTGCCTCTGTAAAGCAGCTAAAGCACATTTAGAAAATTTTATTGTAGATCCTGAATGGAATAAAGCACCTGCAATTGATTTGTCAAAGTGCTATCAAGGGTCAGGAAAGCTCACCTCCTGAGCTAATTTGCTGGTCTTATTTAAAAGCCCTTGTTATTATCCAAATAATTATTTCTCCTCTGCTCAAGCTCCTACCTTTGGCTAATGTGTGAGCAAAGCATCAGGAAGAAAAATTGTGACACCTGGAGTCTCACTGCCAGCATTTAGCAGATGACAGAATTGTTCTGTGCCCCCGTTCCCTGGGCTGCCTCTCAGAGCAGACCCAGCCTTCTTCTGGGGTTTCCTGCTGATATTTGAGCAGGATATTTATTGAATTTCACTTATTCCTACCACGCCCAAGTACCTGTCTCAATGCTTTCATCCCTGACAGTTTTGAAACTATTTCAAGGAGCCTGAGCACAGAAATGCTGTGATTACCTGGATATGAATCTGATGAGTGAACCTAGTGATTTAAACCAGTTTTGTATTTATCTCCAGTGAATGCAGGTTTTGTCTTGCCACTCAGTTGCATACAGCTGCCTTCTTGCACACAGAATGTGTTGGATTGGTGTCAAGGGCTTTTTCCCCCCATTTCTTTTCTGATGTCCAATCTTTTGAGAGTTTAAAATAGCAGTAGATTTATAGCACTTAGGTTGAAAGGCTAGGTTAGCCTAAAGGATCGATGCAATTGGGAAAGTTAAGACAGGAGGAGGTCAAAAGGGTGTGTGTTGTATAAACCTATTAAGCAGAAGGTGGGAGTTGCACCACTGAGGTCAGCTCCAAAATCCTGTTTGATCCCCTGCTTTGAAAAGTAGGCATTGTGAACTGTGGTAAAAAGATTTTCCCGTGGGTTTGGCAAAGTAATTTAGGCCCCCAGAACGTTTCTGTAGTGCTAGAGACAGCAAAGTATTCGATGTAGAACGAAGCAAAGTGTGCAGTAGAAAATCAACATACAATCAAGAACTGGATTCCTGAGGGAGACTCTTTTCTAAGGAATCTGCTCAGGCAGAGAAAATGAGAGCTCAGATCCTCAGAGCATACCTGGGGCTCATCAACACACACTGCTAAGCTTTATACTGTGCAAAACATGAATTATTGCTTTATTGGGAGCACCCCGGATTATGTAACTGCACCCTCATGGAAATAAACCAGTTCATCTGAATTTCAATGTTACCATTAGCAACAGCTCTGTTATCAATTCCAGCCCACATTCATCTCCTGAAACCTCCACCCCAGTGAAAGGAAACCCTGTGGGACAGGTAATGCAGGAGGTTAATGCAAAGTGCGCCCGTGCTTTTGTGATATGAACTTTGATTAACAATGAGCACACTTCTTTTTGCATCCCACCCCAGTAATTTATTTTTTTTTTTAAGTCAGGAGCTCTAATTCCTGTAACACCCTTAGAAAGCTTATTTTAAAACACGCCATGTCAGCTGACATCTGTGCAATCACCACCCTGAAACGGTGAAGCTTTGACACATATTTCTGTATTTTCTGTGAAATATGGGCAATACCTGCGTTTGGGGGAAATTCTCAGCCTGATTATCTGACTGAGAGGTTTTTCTTTGTGGAAGTGAATACAAAATTGCCAAGTATCCAGTTTAGGAAAGCTTTCCTGTACAGCACAGCAGTTAAGCTGGGACTGTCTGAGGTGCTGGGTTATTTGCTGTCCTGAAGCAGGGATGTTTTCAGGCAGCAACAGTTCAGAAATGGATTTAAAAGCTCAGCTTTCCTGCTCTTTTTTTTCAGTTTCACCCCAGCAGTATCTGTTTATCTATCTCAAGCCCAAAAGTAGTTTTTAGTAATTGACTTGTTATTATTAAAAGCCTGGAAATTCCCCCAGACTTTTATAATTGGTGAGCTGAAGAACTCAAGATTTTGTATTCCCTGAAATGACATTACCTATTTTTCAAAGAAAATAAACAAGACTTTTTAATTAAAGAAATGGCTATTTGTACAGGGAGATATTGAATTTGTAGGTACTATGATCAAAAAATGAATTCCATTCAGGCACATTTATATATCTTACAATATGTGTGGTTTTCTCAGCTGCCACAAAATTGCTGTCATAAACATAGAGAAGTCAAAGTAAAATGGGCAAACACAATCCTGGTATAATTCCACTGGCTGAAATGCATTTTTGCTCTTGCTTATGATAATTCCAAACCTGTGCTACTGGCTTTGAGTATAAACTGCCTGAATTTAAGTCAGTCATAGATTTAAACAGAATTTAGTTGTCATCAAATGATAAAAATAAGTATTTGTCTTTAATTATGGGTATTTTTCCCTCTCAAATGAAGCAATTTGTGACTAAAAGCTTAACCTTTTCAAAAATGCTCCTGCTTAAGAACTGGAAAAAAACAGTAGTTGTACATATTTTCCTAGAAACATCTCTGCATGTTGTACTGCATCTCAGCACTGCTTTTGTTACAGAAATACGTTGTTAGCAAAGAAAAGACACCTACTTCCCTTTTCTTTTGTAGTTTTTACAAAGTTCAGAAATATGCCTATAACAGTGTCCCTTTTCATTCAAATACATCTGCAAAACTGAAGTAGGAAAGTTTTCTACTGATTTTATCAACAGGAGGAAACATGCCATACTTTGAGTATCATGCCATGGAAGTCCTTAATTTGTTAGGCATTAATTAACCAGATATTTTACATTAGATAATACTGTAAAGGCAGGATTGGGTTTTTAATCTGCTCTGTGATTTCTGTGTGTCTGCACACAGTGGAGGTGGAATAAGGACAATTTATACCAATCATAGAAGACTGATCAGAATTTAAGAGCACCCAACAATTCCTCCAAAGCACTACATCATTCTATTTTTTATAGCATTTGGTTCCCCAAAGAACTGTTTAATACACTTTTTCATGCTCACTTTATCTCTTTCTCCTTTAATAAGAAATTATTTTTGAGGGGAAGGATGATCCTGCAGGGGAAGATGCTATCTTAGAACTCAGATATGTAGGTTTGTTTCCAGAAGACATTCAATTCATCATCTGGGAGCTGAAGATAATGTTACTTTTTCTGCTTTTTGAGGGTTTTGTGAAAATGAATTCACTGTGGATATAAAGGCATTCAGATAGTGTAAGGAGTGTTGTGGAAGGAATTAAATGCTCTCTGTTCTAAAACAATGGAATGAATGCCAAGCAGCAGCAGTATGAAATGAGTGAAATTGAGCTCTGGCCCAAACCAGGTGTTTTTCATTCCCACAGTTCATTGGGTCTGACTCTGATGTCAGATAACACATTAATTTGTTTTGCTGAACCGAATCATATCATTATTGCAAAGTGCTAAGTGATCTGCACGCTGATAGCTTCTAACATTATTTGGCAGACCTAAAATAAAAATAGTAATAAACCCTATAAAAATAGCTTGGAAATGGTATGAAATAGATGCTAATCACGCTGGTTACCAAAAAGTAGCAGGAGCACATGGAATAACTTACAGGGCTTTCTAGATCCTACTAATCTCTCTTTCACTCCAAAGATATTCAGATCATACTTAAAACTTGCTGAAAGCTTTCATTGTTTTTTAAAATGGATTTTACCCTTCAAAAGTGTTGTTTTAAGTCCCCTTGGCTGGGAAAGACTTCAAATAAAGTTCTATCTTTAATGCTGCCTTTTTGAGCGATGTCCCACTTTCTGTTCTTGAAGTGAGGAAACGTTTTTATTCTTTTGTAGGTGCACGGTAAAAGGTTTTTACTTAGCAGTGGTTTTATACCACAGGGTTCTGTGTGTTGCCATTTAATTATTTTATTCTGCATGAGCATTCATTTATACATTGCAGGAACAAATGGATGGAAAGCAAAGGATTAATTTTTTACCAACTTCAGAGTAACAGTAAAGCTGTCAGTATCAGAATGACATTATCAGCCTTTTAAAATCATGCCATTAGGACTTTTTGGAGAGTAGTGCTTTCATAGGGGACAGCTATTGAGTCAAACAGCCCCAGTGTAGAAAGTGGATGTGGAGAAAAAGAGTGTTGCTTGCAATTTTTTGAATGTTTTAATTTAGGTCACAATCCAAATAAAATTGAAGTCAATCTGGAAACCACTTTGGCTCCACTGGACTTGTTGACCAAGTTGTAAGCCTCCAGAGAAGGAGCCATTCTACTTCAAATGGAAACTGGAATATAGCTATAATTGCACATATAACTGGAATTGCAGAAGCAGCTTCAGGAGGAAAAAAATCAAGTTTTTCCAATGATTGTGTCCAACCACACTTGAGGGATTTTCATCAGCTCCAAGCAGGAGCATTGGTGCCCTTCCCTTTAACTTCTGACAGTGAAACATTTTGACACTCCATCATTTTGCAAACAATCACATTTTCTTTGCCAAAATGTAAGAGTTTCATTACTTTGAATAATTTCTTCTGAGACAAATACAAAATTGATGACAACTCGCAACATACCACAGTGAAAAAATCCCAGTTCTCATTTCCATATTTTGGTGGAAATTTGAGACTTTGTTTACTTAAATTACTTCAATTAAAGCAAAATTTTGGGGATATGAAGAGAAGAGTAAAACAGGTACAGATGTAGGACAGCAAGCACTAAGAAAATGTTAATAAAATGATATTTTTATTATAGTAAAAAAAAAATTGGTGCTTTTTGCCTCTGCTGTCTGTGCAGTTGGTTTATTCAAGGCAGTTGGGTTGCGTCAGCTGGGTTACATCAAATTAGTAATAAATACTAATTTGTGGGTTTCTCTCCAGGCATTTCATGTCCTCTCAGCTTCTACCATCTGCTAATAATTATAGCTGAAGAGATTGGCCAGCAAATCCAAGCACAGCATCTTTTCCATAGATTGCTCTCCACCCATGGGTTGTTCACCAGGCTGTGAATTCCTGGATAATATCCGTTTCCCCGGGCTGCTTAAATTTGTCATGTTTGTCCTCAAAATTGTGGGGGTCAGCTGGGGGGTCAGGAGGCAGAGGAAGAGGAAGATCACTGCTTTTGGAGGGGCTCCCTGGCCTGAAGATCCCTGCAGGATTCTGGGGAGATACAGGACAGTGGCCACACGTGGGCAAGTGGGGCTGGTATCCCCAAGCCTGGCAGGCAGACCTCACTAGGAACATTTCTTATTGGGAATGTGCATGACAGAGACCCCTGCATAATCAGAATATCAGTCTGGAATAGCAACAGCTTAAGTTGTATCTTAATTCTATGTAACTGTCAAGGAGCTCTAGGTATGAAAAATGTGTATTTTCATTCCAGCCTCAACCAAACACCAGATTCTACCTTTTTTTTTTAATTTTTTTGATTCAGATGTCCCTAAACTCAGTGTTAGCATCTGAATTTTCGCCTCCCTAAAAATTTCAGGGTTGTCTGAATGCACCATGCACTGCTCCTTATTTCCTTCCCTCTGCACTTACTCCTGAGCTGTTAGTCATATTGTTCATTTGCTCTTGCTGTTAATTTTTAATTAGAATAGCATGTGTTGAAATGATTTTAGACATGACTGATTCTGATACTAGTGACATAATTGCTGCCTGCTATCGGATAAACAGTTCATGACTTTAATAAATGTAACCATCTATGCTCATGATAGACCTTTGCTGGGATGTAAAATGCAGCGTGTGCAATTTTGAATGCAAATCTCAAGGCAAGTGAAAGAAGATATGCCTCGCTGGAAAGTTTTAGGATATTGAAACAAGGAAAATCGAAAATTAATTGTCAGAGACAGATAATGTCTTTTCACTTCAAACCTTTAACTTAATCAGTTTCATCAGATACTTTTTAAACCACTTGGAGTGCAAAAGTGTCTCTCTACTTCTGAAAGTGTGGAGGTGAGAGGAAAGCTGCCCAAGATGAACCTGGATGTGCTGAATCTCTCCTGCATGGAGAGTGTTGGGCTGGTGATGCTCACCCAGGGTGTTCCTGCCCCAGAGGGTCTGCCTGCTGGCACAGCCCTGCTGCCTGCTCTTTGATTGCTCCCTGCCAGCACAAAATTCTCTTTTTTCTACCTGTATCTGTAGTGTGGGAGCTTGGCAAAATATCTTTATACTTGACTTTGTAGAGTTGGATTTTCAGCTGTCTTAGCTCAGGATATTTCAGGTAGTATAGGATTTTTCTAGGTATCTGCATTTATAAAGTGATTCCCAAAAAGTGGTTTTTCCATCCTGAAAGAGATGCTCATGCTACATTTATACAACTGAGGCTGAAAGCCTCCTGTATCAGAGAGAGCCCATCACCTCTGCAATGCCCTTGCTTTGGTGAAGAGAGGGACTCAGGAAATATTGAGAGGGGTAGAGACAACCAGCAGGAGCTGCTTTCCTTTGAGCTGGGCTGTGGATGGACTAGGGCTGGTCTGGGGTGTCAGAAGTGTTGGTATCAAGCAAGAAATGGCCCTGTTATCTCTAAACTGACAGGTCAGCTCTGCTGGAAGTGCCAATTACAGGTAATATATGAAGTGGGTTTCTTGGCCTAATTAGGAAATATTTTTAAAAGACACTAGAAATCATGGGAGTGAACTGTGAACTTGTGTCCCTCCAGGTGAATTACTGGTGTGGATTCCTAAGGGGGATAGGGAAAATGCTTCTAAATAAGTGTGATGGATGTCTTTGGGGAACCTGAGCCTTGTTAATGGTCTCCAACCTTTGTCCTGAGTTTATTGTAGCAATATAAAGTTGAAAAGTGCTGATGCAAGGATTACAGCAGACTTTAGGAAATTATCTTTGTACAGTGCTTTGTGAGCAAAGACAATGTGCTACCAGCACAGTGCATCCACCATGGAGCCTTTCCATCCTTCCACACATCCCTTCACACATCAGGATAATAAATAACACATCACACATGCTCACAGGGTGTCCTAGGCTGCCCAGAGCGGAAGCCTCCAGTTTTTATCTGTAGATCTGTCATATATTAAGAGCAATTTTTCCGTCCTTGCTCTGTATCAAGCTTGGGAATTCCTGCTGGAAGCTTTCCCTCATGATGCCAAACCACTGCTGCTGGCGTTCAAAGATTGTAGTCACAGTTTGATCTCGTGCCTTGCACTTTTTTCTGCCATAAAACATATTGCTCCTGTTGTAAAAATGTCCTTTGTCTCTTTTCACAGAGTGATGAAGTTCTAACAGTCATCAAGGCCAAGGCACAGTGGCCAGCCTGGCAACCTCTGAACGTGTAAGTAAGTAGGGAATTGTCTGTCTCAAGAGCTTTGTGTTGGCTAAAGAAATAACCTACAAATTTGCTGATAGATGAGTTTGATACGTTTTTCAATTTTTTTTTTTTGTGGTGTTGTGTGTTTGATTAGTTTGTTGCTTCTCTCTTTCTTTCCTGTTTAGCAGCTCTCCATTTTTTACGTGCTTGGGTTGGCTAACTGTGGCAGCAGGACTGTCCCATGGAGTTTGTGCCTCCCACACATAAACAGTGATGTTTATCCAATGCTTTCTCAAATATGTTACACTCTTCTGCATTAGTAGCAGCTTTTTTTGGTGTCCTGTCTCACACTCTGTGCAATGCACTGTTACAGCAAACCCTGATGCACCAACAAAAAACTCTCAAAGGGCTGATTTTTCAAAATGCCAATCCAATGGCAGTGCATCCACCATGGAGCCTTTCCATCCTCCCACACACCCCTGCATGCATCAGGATAATAAATAACACATCACACATGCTCTCAGGGTGTGCTAGGTTGCCCAGAGCAGCAGCATCTAGTTTTTATCTGTAGATCTGTCATGTATTAAGAGCAATCTTTCTGTCTTTGCTTTGTACCAAGCACCAACAACAAAACTCTCAAAGGACTAATTTTTCAAAATACCAATCTGAAACACTCTGTGATGGCCTCCTGATCCTGGTGGTGCTGTACCATAACCATGGCTGTTTCACCAAGTCAGGCAGGAATTTCCTTCCCAGGATCCTGGCTCTGGGCTCTCCAGCACTCTGCAGGAGAGAGGACAAAACTCCTTTTTCAGGATGCTCTTGAGTTTCCTGGTGGCTCTTCAGGGGAGGTGTCAGAGCAGGGTTGGTGGTTCCTGCATAACTTATCTGCACTTGGCCCAAAGTTTATCCTCATTATCCAAGCCCAAATGAGTGAGACCTACAAGAAGTGACTAAAGATGAGGACACAGTAAAAGGGATCTGAGCTGAAAGTCAATTAAATCCTTGGAGGAGCAGAGCACTTAGTTTACTGCAATCCTGTACAGAAAAATAGTCCTGTTTGCTATTTCCTGGGAGCAGTTAGTGAAGCACTATGTCTGATTTTGTCACCTGTATTTCAGAAAGTATGTGAAAACTTGAAGGTTAGATTAAAAAAAAAAACCAAACCTGCAAGAGTTCAGTTTTCAGAAAACATCCCCTACCCTAAAGGGGCTTAGAAACTCTTAAGCAGCTTAGGACTTAAGCTATTCACTTTATCCTTTTCCCCTCTGCAAAAAAAAAAAAAAAAAAAAAAAAAAAAGAAAAAAAAGAGAAAAAGAAAAAGAAAAAAAAAAGAAAAAAAATGAGGTTAGGAGGTGAACTCAGCTTAAGTAGTGAAAAGATTTCTGATAGCTGATCCCTCTTTAATCTAGAAAAAGCCACAACCCAACAAATAAATGAAAAAAGAAAGCAAACACCAAAGTATCAAAATATGAAATCCCTCCTAACATGGAAGCTAAGGAAATTCATGGCAAGGAAATGGTTTGGGAAAAGACTTTACCACTGTGACTAACCTTGAGAGCAGGTTACCTGAGCATAAGATGGATTTTCCATCACTGGAATATATTTTAATCCTGAGCCAGGGTTGTAGGCTCTGCACAGGACCTGCAGGTGAGGCTTTTTTGGCCAGTGTAGTGCAAGAGGTCCCAGTAATGGCATTCCTTATTTATGGTCTTGTCCCAGAAGTCCAGGATTTGGTTTTGGTAGTATTTGCCATGGAGGAGCTGAGGATAGCACTTTTTTCCTTGCTACCTTCTTTCCCTTCTCTCCAAATTAAGACTTTAAAATGGAAACTTTAAAATGGAAACTTTTCCATTGTTCTGCTCTGGCGAGTTCTCGATCTCAAACAAGCCATTAATTTTTCCACTCCAACTTCAGTGCTAAAGCAACACCTGTGTCTGATGTTTCTGTTACCAACGTGAACAATCCCATCTGGAACTGGCTGCTGTGGCTGCTTGGCAGGCTTTGGCATAGAGCAGGTTTGCATATTGTTCACAGAAAGACGGAGAGGGGATCTCCTGCTCTGAAGTCTCAGTACATCATCTTGAATATATTACATCTTAAAAATTAATGCTAATTAAAGTGTGTTGTCCCGATCATAATTCCTGATTTTATACAACCCCAAGAAACTTGACAAAAATCTGAGTGCAGGAGATTTCTTAGGCAGACACTTTCACAGAGATGCCTGTGAATGTTTTTGCAGCATCCTCCACATGTTTTTCCAGTCAATTCTTACTCTCTCTCTGTGGCAGTTCTTAGCTTTCAGTAGCATCAAAAAGAATAAATCTTGGTATTTGTGCTTTCAAATGCTCTGCAGGTGTTCCCCTAACCCTTCACTTTGCAGGTAGTATTTGATTTTTTGGCTTTTTAAACAATATTTTTTTAAAATCATATTTTGACATGTTGTTCCTGCTTTTTGATTCCACTTAAAAATATGATCTAAGCTTCACAAGCAGACAAAATTTTCAATAGCCTTTAACTGTGGTTAATTTTTCATTTTCTATAGTGGCTTGTCCTTTTTGGAATTTAGATTAGAGCTGTGCAAGTATTGGATAATGACTCCTAAGGATAAACATTTTTTTTCTATTATTATACTCAGCACAACCATCTTACTAATCAAGATTGACTAAAAGTCATGAATATTTTATTTTTTGCGTAGTCCTTGGTTATGTATGTAATGGATAATAGGGTGTGATAGTAGTACCAAAGTGCATTACAATGTGCCATGATAAACATAGCATAGAAACCCTTCTGAATGTGCTTCTTCACAGCCATTATAAAATGCATAATAGTATTTTTTATGGAGGTCTGTCATGTCAAAAGTTGGAAAATTCAGCCTGCTCTCACTTCAAAGTTTACGTCATGATTCCATGTCATCTCCCGGCGTGATATAATGTGGAAAAAACATCCTGCCAAACTTCATTCTCTGTTTTTTGTGGATCCTCAATGTGCTTGCTCTTGGTCAAAAAATGGTTTTCCATTTTTATTTTTCTCCCTCTCACTGCTCTTATTTATCCTTAATTCTGTTCCTCAATTCATGCACTGTGGGAATCCAGGGCTTCCCTCTGGCTGCCCTGGCAGGTCTGGGACCCTGGCAGGGGTCAGGAACCCCCCTGGACAGAGCCCCCAGAGACACTGTCTGTGATCTCTGTCCATGGAAAAGAGTTTTCAATCTTACAGGATGAATTACAAGCTCTGAGTGTTTGATATAAGTAATAATTAAGTGTGGCACAGGTGCAAAAGTAAAATTTTAGGATTCTAGATAAGGGGTTCAAAGGGGACAAGATGGAGGAAATTGGGTGTGTCTTGTCCTTTCTCTCCTTCTTCATGCCCTCCATGTTTCACTGCAGTGTTGGCATTTTTCTGTTGGTTCAGGCTGGGAACACACTGTCCAACGTAGGTGACAGATATTGGCACGTTATTGTAAATCCAACACAGGTAGTTTGTGGTATTTAATGTTTGTAACATCCCACTGAGGGCAGAGCTCCACACGCTGCCCTGCAGGACAGAGCTGCGGCAGGGCAGCAGAACATGTTAGAGATAAACAGAATAAACAACCTTGAAAACAGCACAGACGAATTATGGCTTCTGCTTTGGCAACAGGGCAGAAAAACATTCTACAATCTCGGGATCATCAATACCTCAGATTCCGAGAATGCACCAGCGTGCCGAAAACTTCCCTGGCTTTTTCCATATAGGAAGCAGCTTTGGGTGATATTTGTGAACTAGTTTTATGGTTGCCTAACTGAAAGAGTATCGCTGGTGGCATGAGAAGGATGAGTGCCAGACTGACTAATAAAACACTTTTTCTGTTGCTTACATTTGACTCACCAAGTTGTGTGTCTGAAATTCTGATTTTAAAATACTTCCTTGGGCACACTGGTATCAGTCTCCAGCACGCTGTCAAATCAAAGTAATTCTTCTTATCTTTCTTGTATAAACAAGTGCACAGCCCATTGCTCCCCTTCCTCACGGCCATGTTTCAGGCAGAGTCAAATGTTATTTTCACAGCCAGCTGCAAATTGTTGGCCTTTGGCAGTATGTAGGATAAAATACATCAAAACCAGATAGTGCCACTGGTATCCAAGTCTGCATGTCTGGCACCGGTAAAATAAACAAGCCATGACAGAAAAATGTGGGATAAAGCAGGCAAGACTTTAAAGTTTAATATGCATCAAATTCACCAAGAGTCAGCATCTTTTTAAATTTTGCCTCAAATTCCCTTTCCCAAAATATATGCCATCTTTTTTTATGCCCCCCTTTTTTTTTTTTTTTTTTTTTTTTTTCCTGGCTGTTTTTGTTATTCCTTTATTCCTTTTATTTCAAATCTGGACATCACTATTGAGACACAAAAGGAGAAATATTTGAATTGTAATTCTTGGGTCTAATCACTCTTTTGTATTCCCTGTAAGCCAGGGGAGCACGGAGCCCTGTTCAACACTGTGGAATCCGAAATTCCATGTACATCCTACCACTGATCAATCCAAACATGAATCCCATACAGGATGGAAATTATTCTCCAGTATGTAAATTTAAAGTTTACTAGGTCAACCTATAGCGAACATATTTCAATGCAAAAATTCATGGTATTTTATCGTGGTAAACAGCATGATTAGAGTACCTGACATATAAAGAGGTTAGCTTTTGTGAAGTATACACAAGAATTTTCTTACTTCTCTCTCTCTCTTACTTTATTTTTTTTTCTTTGATGCAAAACCTCTTTTTATTTCCAACCTTTTTTTTTGCCTCAGTCCATTCTTAGTTACAATCAATGTACCTTGAAGTGAAAGGCGTTTTTATTTGCTATCATTCTGAATGATCTGAAGTTTAGAAAACTGTCCTTTCCTTCCCAATTGTCCCTCCTGTTTCCATTCCACCTCTCTGTGCAGTTTGTGTGAGCAGTCATGATCCTGTGGTTTCCCAGTGCCTCGGGGCTGTGCCCAGATCTGACTTTTCCTCACCCATTTGAGCATCTCTTTTTCATTTATTTCAAAATTAGCTGATAACTCTCCAGTAAGCACTTGTGAAGCCTACAGAAAAGGAGGCCTAGTCCTTTATAATTCCAATGGATGGAAGTATTTATATATTTTTTTATCTACTTTCATGGGTTTTTATATTTTGATATTTAAGTATTTATATATTTATAAGTTGGTACAGTTACCTCATCATCCCCAAAAATTATCCCATCCACCTCTTTCCATTTCAAGGTTTGCATACCTGTGATGTCTTTTCTCTGACTACAAAGGTATTGGGGCTGTTTTTCCTAGCTTGCGTGGAGGATATGTGGAAATGGGACAGATTATTCCTAAGTATGGGGTTTTGGCATTGCTATAGGTAATGTGATTTCAACTGTTCCAGAAATCAAAGAGCAATCTAGAAAAAGTTGATGGAAAAAAGAAAAACTGTTCTGATCCAAAATAACTTTGAGTTGACAGATCATACAAGATGGAGGGAAAAATGCTGACATACTTGGCTGCATTTTTCTTCCTTTATTCTTGAATAAAAGCTCTTTCAATCTTCCAGAATTCTCCTGTCACCATTTGACAAAAAATGTTTTGTGTTGGTTTTTATCCTGCAGTGGATTTGCTCTGACCAATAAGCTTCCATTACAGCATTTGGCAATTGGAAGCCAAGCCACAGATGTTTGGGCTTTCTCTGTTGGTTTGCTTCTCGCTTTCCTTTTATTTTTAAATAAATAAATAAATAAATACATAAATACATAAATAAATAAATAAATACTATTTATTTATTAATTTATTCTTTCTTGCTTTATTTTCTTTTAAAACTTTTTTTTTTTACTTTTTATTTTTATTTTTTAATTAAATTATTAACTTTTGCTGGTTTGTTTTTTTTTTTCTTACTTCACTGTAATTTTCTGCTGGTCCTGTGCCTGTAAAACTTTTCTTCCTTAAAGCAGCATCCACATTGAGATCACTGAATGATGTGTATTGTTAGATATTGTTAGATAGAGAATGTCCTAGGTCAGAGTTGGAACTCCTTACTCTCTTCTGAAATTAAATAAAATAACTCCTTCTCCTCTTCTAATTCTTCTTTGTTAAAAAGCTCAACTTATTGTCCTGCAATCTCCTAATTCAATTCCTGAGGTGCTTACATACTAAAATAGCTATTAGTAACATTACCATACGCATAAAAAATGCCACCAAAACCCCATGTTGTGTTCCTGGAGAATAGAAATGTCTTGCTCTATTTCCACCTTCTTTTTTCTTATAAACTCCTTTGCAGTACTTAAAACAGAGTGTATGAATTAGGTAAATTTGAAAAGAAAATACTTAGATTTGTCTCCTTTTTTTGACTCTTCCTTACTGAATTCACCTTAAAAACCACAAAGCTGCTGTTCAACCAAAGATGCGCTTTTAAAGTAAATTATAATTCACTTACATCTAGTTGAAATTGATTTCCTGTTACTTGCTTCATTTTTCTCCACTGAAAACAGTAGAAAATTACAACATTTACCTTAAATTCAAAATAATGGAGTAGTTATTTGAATCTAAGTTTAAAGTAGACATTTCTTTTTGTGCTGTCCTACAAAGTATGTGATTTGAGGAATCTTTTTAAGATTTTCAGAAAATCTGCTAGAATTAATCTTAATTTTCAGGATTTAGGTAATTGATCTGTATATCTGTCTGTCTGCAGAATTTGAGAAATTAATTTCCAATTCATCTGTGTGAATTATACATTTCCCTCTAAGCTGCATATGTGAATAAAATATGAGCATACAAACCACAAAATATTGGCATTTTTCTTTTAATGAGACCTATATTAAAAAATATTTGTAGGCTGAAATCAAAATCAGTACCTTGTTGTTCTGCCTACATTGGGAGTGATTTGTTTTGGAGAGATTAATGCGGACACTGTTGGAGGAAAAATAAACGGATTTATAAACTCTGTAGAGTGGATCTGTGGCCTTGATCAGTGATTTTACTGGAGGACAAAAAGATTTTTCTATCTCCCTGTTTAATTGTTGCCTCAGATTTTGGTAAAACCAAGCTGCTTATTCCCTTGTATCATGTTTGATTTTTGAGACAGTCCACTCCAGTTATTTATTGTAAATGCCCAAGTTCAAATAATTAAGCAGTTTATGCCAGTTACATTTTTTTAAGGCATGTCAGATGGTGCTGAAATGGGCTGAAATGTACCTTAAATGACCTTTCCACAGAGCTGCTTTCACTTTCTGCGGGAAATGCTGCACTTTTTGTGGGGCCAGAAGGTGTTTGTTCAAAGCTTTTACCATAAACAAAGATCATACAACAGCCAAGTTACTCCCATCATACAATAATTAATATCTTTAAACACTCCACTAAATCCTCCGCTTTCTTAACTACATCCATTCCACCCCCCAACTCCCAAACTAATTCCCCAAAACCTCCCTCACCTTCTACCACAGCCCAAAATCAGTTGGCTTCTGATTGTGATGAATTATAACATCTCTGATTGTGTGAATTATAACACCTGTATGAGACTGAAAACGGAATAAAAGTTTTTTAAAGCCTCTCTCAGTTGCCCCATCTCTGGCTCAGGAAAGGGCTTCATCCCACAGTGGTGTTTGGGTTTTTAGGAAATCCACACATTCCAGAGAGGGCCCATTTGGTTGTGCCAGTAGGACCTGAACCTGCCCAGGGATGCTCCTGTCCCATTCCCTGCCTCGATGTGGACACACAAAACCCAAATAAAAATCCTCCCTCTGCTTTCTCCTGGAGCCAGATGTTTGCTGTGCCTCCTTCAGAATCCCAGGGACAGGGTTGAGTGCTGGTCTCTACGAAATTTTAATCAGCATTGAGACGGGAAGATTCAAATCAAGGCTTTTTTTTCAGCTTTGATAACAGAGAGGTTCTAGATGAAAAATAATGAAATACCCAGAGCCCTGCAGACTGGAGACCTGGAAATGTCTGTAAGTGAATTCTGGGAATCAGTCTTCCCAGAACATCTTATGAAGGATTCATAGAACTATTCACAAGCACCTCACCAAATTCCTCAGGGCTTGCAAACTAAAATTTTCATTAGAAAATTTCTACCAGTTCCTATCCATCCACTTTAAATATTTGAAATTGTGCCTTGATTGAGTTTAAAATACCGTGAAGTCACAAAAGTGCATTAGGGGAGTAAATTCTGAGGCTGATTGCTCATTTTCAGTTGCTGTAACCCTTGTGCTGTCCCATTAAGAGTGATGAAATTACTTTCTGGCTTGCAATGCAACAAATAAACAGCTGCCCATAAATAAGGGTGATATTGCTATCAGAAAATAATTTATAAAAAGTACAATAGCAATGAGTAAATTATTCAGTTGCTCAATTAATTAGGTCCTCAGACTACCCAACTGAGATTAAAAAAGAAAATAAAACCCCACATTTGAACATGCACACTTGTGTTTGAGTTTAAATGTCATTCAGAAAGGCAAAATACAGACGAACTGCAATTAACCAGCTGTAATGGGCATTGTCTAAATTGTCTAAATAATTATATTTGTTGTTGTCTCCAAAGGGATAAGAAAAGCTCATATCCTATTCCTTTAATCATCTCTGCACTGGATGTCATTAATGTTTGGTTATACAAATTGATTATAAACATTGTTCCACCTAATGAGTTGAAAAATAAATCACATGTGGATAAATTTTTCTTGTGTGACTAAGAGTAAACAGAGGGTTATAGAAAAATAAGGAAGATTATTCTTTATTGCTCCTTCTTATATTCCTTATAATGCTTATTTTTCATGCTACTTGTCAAACATTCTCACCTAGGTGAACACTGCATTAATCTATTAATCTGGTTTCCACTTGCTGTGTACTTTTAAAATAGCAAAGATGGAGATGGTGCATTTTCTTGCCTTTTCTTTTATATTCTTCCACAGCTTCATTTAAGCCATTGAACACTTTACGCATGCCTTTAACTTTTTTTTTAATAAAAAAATGGATGCTAACTTGTGTTACAAAAAAAAAAAAAAAAAAAAAAAAAAAGGAGTAAAGTGGACAGCCTGAACAGCTCAAAAAGAATAATTGATTTAAAACTAAAATATAAATGCAGTGCTAAGGTAGAAGCCAACCATTGCCCGAAGTGAACTTTAATGAACTTTTAGGGATTCTTGGGGGCAAAAATATCTCATGTTCCTAATTGCAGTTAATAGCTCATGGCAGCAAAAGGTCTCTGACCACACTTGGCACGTGGTTGGGAAGTCAGCCAAAAACCCCAGACCAATCATTGCCAATCATCAGTGTGCCTGAGCTGCACTGAATTCACAAGAACATCCTTCCCATCAGCAGCAGCTGCATCCAGGGAAGCAAAACTTCCAGCAGAGAAATAATGCCATTTGTACAAGCCCATCTCGTTGATAACAAGCCATCAGGAACGAGGGAAAAATAAAAGGAAATAAAACTGCTGGCAGCTAAGGCATGAAGAATTGAAACCAGGAATAGGCTGATGAATTGTCTGAGCTGCAAATTCATTCTCAGAGGCTTGCCATCATAATGAGTGAAATGTGGTTATATTTGACACCTCATTGGATTTATGTTATCCTAAAAGAAAATATCTTTTTTTTTTTTTCCTGAAGAGTTATGATGTGCTTTTCTCTTGACAGACGAGTTGATTTAGATTTTGAGATGCTTGAAAGTATTTTTTAAATTCCCTAAGTGTCTCTCTCCAACTGCAGCTACACTGTTATAAGAATAAAAGTTGTAATGTTGTATTCTATGGGCCATATTTTCCCTTCAACAGGCACTCTGGGAATATTATAAAAAGATTTCGTGTGAGGTATGTTGTTTCTAAACTTAAGCCCCTGCATACTAACTATGCAGATTGAAATTTTCATGCCAAGCTGGAGGAAAATACAATGTTTTGCTTGTGTTTAGAATGTTCTAATAGCTGTTTATTGCTTGAGGTTTTCTGTTGCCATCCTTTGGAAAAATGACTTGACAATCAATGAGTTGAAAAACTCCTCCAAATCTGAGCAAGTTTAATGAGTGCACAGAAAACTCAGTGTTCCTGTGATTGCTTGGTAACATCTGGTAGCTCATTATTCCTTCCAAAACTGACCTTATCTGAGATGCCATAAATGGATGGACGCAAATTCTGCAGAGGCCCCAGTGAAATCCAAAGAAATGCAGTGAGAACTAAATCAGAATTTAGTTCTGATTGCATCTGCAAGAAGCAGAGCTCTTGCTGATGTGGGAGAAAATATGGATTGAAGCTTTCAGGAATAGAAAAACAATTTCTAATAGTTTAAAGTGAGCTGCTTTGTTGAAACTGCAGGAAGAAGTGGAGGAAAGCAGCACATCTGAATTGGCATTTGAACCCTGTATCACCGCGGGCAGAATTACTCTTGCAAGACATAATCAGGACCTGAATTTATTTAATACACAAACAGATGTAAATGTGAAAACCTCATTCTTTATCACAATAGTGATGTTTTCCTTACATCAATTACAATTGAAAAAAAAAAAAAATCTTGACGCCCTTAAACTAGGAAAAAAATGTTAAAGTCAAGCTGATTTCCTTAGAAACTAACTTCTTGAAAGTAAAAGCATTTTCAGGAAATATAACAAAGGCATAAAGAAAGCATTTATCAGAGGAAAAATACATTCTGTATAAAAGAAAAAGAAAGCTTTTATTCAACTGAAGAATAAGTCTTGTTCAGATTTATCTACTCAATTTTCGGATGAGATCTTTTGTCATAGCTGTGTGGCAAAAACGCTTCCTCACCGGGTGTTATGCAGTGATGATGAAAATGCTTTGTCTTTCAAAAACTCAGGTTTCATAAGCAACTCCTCAGAAGGGAACAGAAGTGCAATCTTTAAAAACTAAGGTTTCTGGCTTTGGACTTTCAATAGATCTAGTTAGACATAAACTTTGGAAGAAACAATCGATACTCCCAGAACTTTCTAGTCATTCTATGGTACCCACTCCTCAAAAAAAAAAAAAAAATCAAGAAAAAATGAATATATGATATTCTAGTAGCTCCGATCTTTCAAAGTAAGCTTTTATGAATGTGGATGTACAATTGGAGCATTAAAATTCATATTAACTTTAGTAGTTTCATTATATGCATCCCAGGAATTTAATAAAATACAAAGATTTCTGTTGCTTTCCCCCAAATATGTTGTCCTATAAAGCAGCTATTTTTATTCTTGCAAAGCAACATTTTGTTTCGATGGTGCCACTACAGCCTGTAATGGCAGTCTTCACTTTTTTATTTCTGTCAAACTCTGGAGGGTCTTTTTTCTCCCAGGAATCCTTATCTCTCTGTCATCTCCCACTGTCACAAGGTGCTGTCTACCCTAAAATGGGGTAAGAGCCAATATCTGTCAGTCCTGCTGGAAATTAAGTTTCCTTCCCCAAAATGACAGTGTGGTACCAGGAAACATTCTCAAAGTTTGGAGGTTTTGTGTACAAAAGGACAGCAATGAGGAGGCCAGACAGAGTCTCTTGTTTCTATGGCAACACAATGATGTGTCTGGCTCAGCTATTTTCTCCTTTTATGATTTTATAGATAACTGGGATTCATCCAGTGAAGTTTAATATTGTCAAAAATAGAATCCTAACCCCCAATCTAATCAGAAACAGTAATGCAGAAAGGACAATCCAAGATGAAAAAAAATCCAAAATACAGGGGAAAACTCAGCTGAGACTTTTGATAACATGAAGAAAAATGCATCAAGTTCTCTGGAGCTGTGAAATAGCTTGAGTGCTCCAGCTCTGCATTTGGCTAATGGTTAAACTGTATTTTATGTCAGAAAATTTCCTGTGCCACATCCTTCCCTACTTCCTGCTGCATCTTCTTCCTTCACACTGTTGGTGTGCTGTCCTACAGATCCCAAAGCTCAGGTGATCCCCACCTGTCTGACTTTGGAAGGTTTGGTTGTGTCCCTGAGCTCCTGACAGCTGCATGCAAGTGAGCTTTCTGTTGAATAAACAGATTATCCATCAGGAAAACTAATCAAAGCACTTTTGTTAAAAGGCTTTGACTTCAAAATGCAAGCTTTCATGTAAGAACTGGACCTAAATTGAAATTCTTTTTTCTTTCATTTTGAAAAAAATAAATTCTATGTAGTGTTTCTTCAAATATAAATTATATTTTTGTCCCATAAAGTAGATATATTTGTCACACCAAAAATCTCAGATATATCTGAGCAATAATACATATTTTAAAAATCCATATAAAATATCAGGCATTTTTATTTGAGACAGGGTTAAATTGGCCTCAAAATGCATGTATATATTTGGATAACTAATGTAAGATGAAATCTGTAATCATATAAATTTCCATTTTATTTATACTCCAAAAACTTAACAGGAATGAATGAACCCAACATATCCTGCCCTCACAGCTTGGCTGCTCTATTTTAATGCTCTCTACAGAGCTCCATTTAAATGAGAAAATAACTCAGTCTCTTATTTTTTTCTCAGATGTCAGGACAAAACTCTGCTGAGTTGTGTTTTAGCAGCTCAAGGCAAGAAATTTCTGCCTCTTTTGGCATCCATGCTATTGTGAAGTACCCTGTTACCTGAATCCATGTCAGCCGAGTGCCATTTAGAGCTACATACATTTATATAACTTATATACATTTATATAACTCTATATACATTTGTTGACTAAAAAAAAATCCAAAACCTACTTCGCTCTCACAAACAAGAATTGTCTTAAGTGGCTTTATTTAAAGGTATTACTGAGACCTAGGGAAACTTCATTGTCTGACAGATGGTCTGACACCCACGTTAAGAAATTCATAATCCAATCTCAAGGAAAAAAAGAGTTCTAGGTAAAAACATATGTGTTCATTGGAAAAAAAAACTTGTATCAATCTCTTTTTCGTCAGAGCAAGCACATATGGCAGCTCCATTTTCTGTCACTATTTACTTTCCACTTAAAATTCAAATGTCACTAGCCAAGGAAAAAGGTTAAGTATTAAAACATAGAAAAGAATTAATTAAGAACAATCCCTGCAAGAACTTTATACTCATTGTTCATGGAAATTAAAGGCCATCCAGTTAAATCAAACTTCCTCGTCCCATTCTGCAAACATCTCATCCCTTGAATTTCTTCTTTCTCTACATGTTTCTCCCATTGATAGTTACAGTTGTATGATTATTTCCTAACCACCTGCTGTCTTTCCTTGAGCCAAATAATTTCCCTTTATAACACAGTAAGTAATCATGTCAGCATCATTTCCATGCAATTACACGTGTGTTCACTGATCCTGCCTCCTCATTCCTCTGTCGATACTCACTGAGTAACTGGGGTGATTTGCCATTTCAATTCCTAATGAGCACAACTCTGTTTGCAACATTTCAACCTGCTAATTGTTAGCTCTTTGCATTTTGTTATGAATGGAATGGTAATTAAACACTTACCCCAGTTCCCATCTCCAGACACCAAAAGGTGTGTGCACGTTGGCTGGAGAGGGATGCTGCATGAACAGGAATGTGCATTTATTAATCAATAATCAATTAATAAAAGCTGGCCATCTTCAGAGGTTACACTGGGTCTGGGAAAATGCAAAATGCAATTCTCATCTTAGGATATTTGCAAATCAAATGGTTCTGGGAAGTAGGACAGTATTACTTTAAAATTCTTTAAAGGATTTTGAAGGAGTAGCCACATTTTTTAAGGTATTCCAATCAATAGTATTGATGGTGTCATTTGTTAAAGACAGCGTCAGTACTATTGATTGGAATGGTATCTTTTGTTAAAAGGAGATGTTTGCTGTAATCTAACGCTCAGAATGAGTTAAGCTGGTGGCAAATCAGATCATAAACAGATCTGTGCTGTTTGTCTGATACTGTTAACAGGGGAGGAGAGGACCAGACCTCAGGCTGGGATGTTTCAGGCCAGGCTGAGGAGCTGCTCTGCCTCTGCTGCTTCTCAGGCCAAGCAGGGTCTGCAGACCAGCCAGGTGAAAAAGGAGACAAATACACAGCAACACCCCTGGGATTTCCTGTGTAAATACAGCTGTAATTACTCCAGGCAGACAACTGTAGCCCCAAAGCTCCTGGGAAATGAAGAGAAATTTTTTAATCCGTCCAGAGACTCCAGAGACATGGTCTGATTGTAAATGCACAGTAAATAATCAAAGAAGGGGCACAAAGCTCTTCTAAACAGGAGTAAATATTGCCAGCTCCATAGCCACACCTTGTTTGTGACAAACTGCAAAGAACACATGAAATAATCCTCAGTCTAACAAGCTGCAGTCCTGACTTGAGGTACCTGAGGTTTTCTTGCAGTGTAGAAAACCTGCTCATATTTGTTAATCACATCATCGAGGTATGCCCATTGATGAATGAAAGTAATAAATCAAAGAGCTGATGTGTTAATGAATAAATATATCATTATTATCTACAGTAACAATCCAGGCATGCTTATAGGACAATATGAATACGCCTGAAATGTGTGCACAAAGTCCCTTCCATTTTGTAATGCTTTCTAAAATCACTCAGATAATTGATATTTTAGAGCAGCATTTGTTCTGATGCATTGTTTAAATGCCAGTGGTGATGATATAATCCCCTAGGTTCAATGTGCAATAACATATCCACCACTTTTAACTGCTCATAGCAACATTCTCAGTTTAAAAGCTGACACATAGCAAGGTAAGAGGTTGTTATGTTGGGGGGTTTTGTAGTTCGTATAGTAAATGTATAAGAAGTTTTCTGTCTTTCTTCATTCCTTCCCTATGAAATAAAACAGCCAAACTCCTCCTCTCACCTCCTCTGTTTTCGTGCTTAGAGAAACCAACAGCTTGCTTTTAATGTGCTTTGCAACTTTTAATATAGATGTCAAGCAAATTCCATTGATTCAGTGCTCATGTTATTGTAGCTTTCCTTTCCCTAGCCCTTTTGGAACATACACATGTTTAAATGACTAATTAGCTTAAGTTCTACCTGCCCTGCATTTAATCAGAACTGAAGATTTTCCTCCTCCTCCTTCTGTGCAACTTTGTTCTGGGGTGACAGGACAAACCTGAAACTCTGGGTTTGTCTTCAGGTGTTGATCCCTGTGCATAGAACTTCTTTGTCCATGCAGGAATAGTAATTCCCATTACTTCATAAATGGTTTTCTCAGTATTACAACATCTAAATGTGTCATCTAATTTGCTCTGTTGGTTGCAGACTTCTAAGGGTATTTTCCATTCATTTTGGGATCTTAATTCTCTTCCTTTCTTTTCTTTGAAGCTACTTCACTTTTCACAGGATGTTCTGACTTTAAAGTGTATTCAATAAAAGAGGGGTTGTGTAAGTGCTGCTGGTAGGAAGTTCAAGTGTGTGAAGTTTGTTTCCATGTTCACAGTGTTATTTGTATCGATAGCAAAAGGTTTTAGAGATAAGTAAATAGGAGTGTTAATCCTGGAAATTGTAGATGTCATGCAGTGCAAGTCTAAAAAAAGAAGGATGCTACTTTTGCTAACTAGAGGTAGAACAGAAAGTTCATTTGGTGTTTCTGAAAATTACAGTTTTCATGGTCCTGTAATCAGCTAAATCATAATAAAAACAAATATAAACTGTTTTATGATCATCAGGACCACTGAGGTTAAAGCAATGGCAATGTGGTCCATAGAGCTTTCAACCCTCTGCCTCTGATCAGACTTGAATAGTTTCTGTGTTTCCACTTTTTTCTTCCTATTTGAAAAGGCTACTGCACCATTCTGGGCACAAGTGAAATAAGATCCGGGTACACGCAAATAAATCTGTGATCCAGACCCTAAGAATGTGGTTAGGGTGATTATACCTTAACATAGCTCTGTGAAAAAATCTGGAGAGGTGTACTTCCAACAGCCTTACTCTCCATATAGTTATTCAGTTCATGGTAGATATCAGATTTTTTCTCCCTGTATAAAATCTATAATACTACCTGAATTAGAATTTAATTTCAAAAGTGGGCAAAATCTCAACCCTATCAATGGTCTTATTATTAAAAAATAAGATCAAGTATATGCTTAGGCTGCCTTTTGCTTCTTCTTTTACTTGCTAATCACTTCTTTTACTTTGCTAATCAAATATCAAACCAAAAGTAACCACAAAGTTTTATTCTGCCAAATATTATATTTGCTATTTTTATTCAGTGACTCTGCACATCCACCTTCCTTATGTGTGCTCTCTTTCTTTTCTCATGGATGTCAGTAGAATACAACAATATTGATTCAACACTCAAAAACGTGTCTTGCAGCAAGCTGAGTTTTTTGATGGTTTGTCAAAGACTTCCTTAACCCCCACCTCCAGCAGTGATAGCGACTAGGTTGTCACTTAGGGAGAAAACTTGTGAAACAAAATCATGTTTGTGCTCTTTCAGCCTTTGTCAGATTATTAAAAAGCTAACAAAAGCCCCTAGAGTTTTCTCTTGTATAAGCCCAGTCTGTGCCTATCCCTTCACCTGGGTAGAAGTTATGGGTGGTGCCTTAAATTAGTCCTTTTGCCCTTAATTACAGCAACTCAGGAAGGACTCTGGATTTTGGATGCTGGGAAAGGTTAAACAACTGTTGTTCAAGTTTGTATCCACTCTCCTCAGAAGTATTTGTGAAATTTGTGTGCTTTTGGAAAATGTCTGCACAGAAGTGGAAGGAGGGAGAAGGAGAGGAAAGGAGAGGAAAGGAGAGGAGAGGAAAGGAGAGGAAAGGAGAGGAAAGGAGAGGAGAGGAAAGGAGAGGAAAGGAGAGGAAAGGAGAGGAAAGGAGAGGAAAGGAGAGGAAAGGAAAGGAAAGGAAAGGAAAGGAAAGGAAAGGAAAGGAAAGGAAAGGAAAGGAAAGGAAAGGAAAGGAAAGGAAAGGAAAGGAAAGGAAAGGAAAGGAAAGGAAAGGAAAGGAAAGGAAAGGAAAGGAAAGGAAAGGAAAGGAAAGGAAAGGAAAGGAAAGGAAAGGAAAGGAAAGGAAAGGAAAGGAAAGGAAAGGAAAGGAAAGGAAAGGAAAGGAAAGCCTCCATTTGTCCTCTATGAATTTTTACTTTTCCTTCTTGTTACAGGATAAAATGCAGTAAAATGGACATAGCATTATCCACCTGCCCTAACAAAAAAGCAGAAGTTAAGTGATTTTTTGCAAAGTGCTCTGAATTGGGAATTTATGGCAGGCTCAAGTTTACTGATATTTAATACATCCAAAGTCTTGAAGGCAGAGTGAATCTCACACTGAAGTGTTCCTTAACAAGGTTTCAACACTGACATTGTTATAATTTAATTAATACTATTATTTAAATATAATTAATCTAAAATAGAAAATAAATATAAATAACAGCATTATAATAAATAATAGATATAATTTAAATACAAACATATTCCTATTTAAATTAACATCATGATGAATATGATGTTCTGCCATGTCCATGTTAGACATACTCTCCATCTAAACATCAGCTACACAAACACACATCTCTAATATTTTTACAGTGTATTGCTTACTCTGTTTGAAATATAGAATTCCTATAGGGAATTCTTAGAAACCCTTCTAATGCAGTAAATCCTTTAGCTACTTGAAGTAATTTAATAGGCTTTTTGGGACTAATCATGGCTCTGTGCTTGACAAATATACCAGGATACTGCATTCACTGAGGGAAATTGTTACTGTCTTTCATTATTTTATGACTTTGCATTAGGCAAACTGAAATCAGACTTCTATCTCTAATGAAAAAAAAAAAAAGTAATTTGCATTTCTTTCTGGGAAAGGCAGGATTAATGACATCAAATACTTAGCAACTCTTCTACTCAGAGTCTTTAATTCAACAGAAGATAATTTACACAGTAAGCAACAACTTCTGAAGACTCTGGAACAGAAGTGGCCAGAACATTTTACATATTAGTGAATTATTCTTAACTTGCCTATTGAAAGGGAGCTAAACATGCTAACTTTTAGATATCTTACTTTTGAAACTTCGTGATTGCTACTGAAAGAGCATTGTCTTCAAGCTGTTCTGGTTTTATTAATGTACTGAGAGTGCTTCGAGCCAGGAAAAACCCCACAAATAAATACCACATTTTTATAAGCATTTATAGAAAGAATAAACCCCTTATGACTACAGTAGAACAGTGTCTGTGCACTATTAAGCATGCATGGGCATTATTATTGCTTACCTAACTAAAAAAGGAAGGGCAAATAAGACTGTAAAAATGTCTCACATTTAAAATAAATGTGGTCTGTAGATACTCTGAACCAGTGTATTTTGGCATAAAATTGAAAGCAAAAAAACCAACAAAACCTCGGCTTGACTCTATTAACCCAAGTCCTGTAGCTGTAGAAAATTTGCATTGGTATCACACGAGAATTTAGAAAAGAATTTGCAAAGTAATATTTTAAATAATTCTGCATTTGTTGTTGCTCAAAACGCCATGGAGGGTTCCAGCTCCTCTTCTGTGAGCAGAAGCCTCCAGGCAGGGCTGGTTTTGCTGCCCTGTGCCCTGGAATGTGGGAGCTGCTGCCAGCAGGGCAGAGCCCAGGTGAGGCAGCAGATTCCCTCCCCGGGGATGGGGATGAGCAGTGGCCACTCAACCCTCATCTGTCGGAACTCAAAATGTCCCTCAGACATTTTTGGAGGTTCCAGGGCCTGGTCAGAGGCATTTGAGACCCTGGCAGGCAGCTGGAAACAGCTGTGATTTTGAGTTTGAACCATGGAATGATTTACCAACCTTGCAGGAAGAACAAGAAGTCACAAAAGTTTAGATATTATAGTAGAAGTAGTCACAAAGTAAAGGGAAGAATTTTTTAGTGCTGTACAAGGGGGTTTTGGTTTTGTACATGGGGGTCAGACGTTTTAAGATGGAGGGATTTGGGCCTGCCCTGTCCTCCCTCTTTCTTCTTCCTTACCTCCATGTTCTTGGTGATGTTGGCACTCACAGGTTGGTTTAGAGTAGAAAAGCACCATTTAATATAGGTCGTAGGTATTGGGGGAAAACTGTAAACCTGTAACACGCAATGTACCATATAAAAGAGAGCAGCAGCCCTGGGTGAGGGGAGAGAAGAAGCAGTCGGGAGTCAGAGAGGATGTCAGGGTGTGTGTGTGCCTCTGCCTGAGCTGTGAGCAAACCACAGCAGCTCAAGAAGAAAATCTTTCCGATAACTTGCAATAAACTGCCTTGAGACCGAACATAAGAGACTGCCGAGCCTTTCTTGGGAAGCACGGGTTGGAGGAGAGACTTTTCCACCACACGGAACCACCCCTGACCTAGGGGTGAGCTCTGGCACTCATCCACAGGAGCATTAAAAGTCTATTATTAGTGAGTTCTTTTCTGCATACACAGTAGCACTTGCAAGAACTTTTGCTGTTGAAACTCATATTAGCTTTGGAGGTGGGGGTAAAAAGTAACCGAGCGATCAAGGTATTTCTCTGCCATGTTAGCCCTAATTTTTGCAAGTGTTTTGACAGATGTTTTTATTATTATTATTGTCTCATTAATGCATAAGCACACTGCTGCAGCTTTGTATTTCTGTATTGTCGGATTAAGTTCTTTTCTGGCCCAGAGATGGGGCAACTGAGAGGCGTTTTAAAAACTTTTATTCTATTCTTAGTCTCATGTGAAGGGTGAGACCATACAAATATTCACACAATCACAATCAAAAACTATTTCCTCATTACAGTACATTATAAACGTTTCTTAACCTATCAACTTTATCACACCGTATTATAAATACCTTGAAATGAGTAATCTAAAATTACCCCTCATAAACCCTACTGTGCCAGGCACATTTCTCTCCCTCTCAAGATTTTTCATAGAGGTGCACAGTGAGAAATGAAAGAGAAAACAATTTCTATTTCTGCTCTTTGTTTTTCCCATGTGGAATGTGTTTGGAGAATTGTTTATCTGGGGTGAGTGCTTGGTTGGATTCTGATGAGGATTGTTTGAGCTGATGGCCAATCCAACCCACCTGGGGCTGGGCTCGCAGAGAGTCATGAGTTGTGTTAGAGTTAAGAGTCAAAGAAAGTAGTATATAATTTGAGTATCCTCCTTTTCATAGTATATTAATGTATTTTAGCATAAAGAAATCATTCAGCCTTCTGAATTGAGTCAGACATCATCATTTCTTCCCATTGGCTTCACCTGCATCTACAATACCCTACTACAATGCATGTTTCATAGTTCTATTTCTCTAAAGGATCTAATCTTATTCACAAAACCATCCTTTAAAACTTGTTTCTAGTTCCATTTCTCTTTCAACAATGTCTATCCTGTTCCATAACATTTCTAAATCAACATTTCTTACCTCAAGATTCGCATACAAATACTATGTAGATGATTTATTAAAAAATTATGGATATTGATCTAGTATTGATGTCCAACTGTGATGGACAAAAACTCTATAACAGTTTAAAGTTAGAAAGTGTCTGTTTACTGTGCGTGGGACAGCTCCCAAATACACACCGCACCTTCCAGGTGATTACAGAGTCTTTTTATCCATACAAGTATTGAATACCCTGAATACCCAAAATACAAATATATATTCATAATTTTGGTACATCCCATTCTTCACTTTGTATGCTAATCACTATTCAGCATGTGTGGTTTGTCCCTTGAAATGGGTCGGTGTCCCTTTCATGGGGCGGGGTCCCAAAATGAGGAAGTAAATGAAATCTTCCTCCTCCTGACCTTTCTAGCTTTTCAATGCAAGTATGACAAATGAACTCTTGGTAGAACTCCCATTCCTTGTCTTCAATTGGTTTCAGGACAGAGGAGGCCCACAATTGTCTTATGTTCCTAAAAGCTATTTGTCAGTTTCTATATTCTTCATTATAAACCCAGCTAACTAAACATTGTGCTGACAAGCAATCAATTATTAGTTAACTACTAACTCTTAACTTCATCAAGGCCTAGTCATTTATTTTAATTAACTCTAGTAAGGCTTATCTCTAACTAAAACCTTAGCTCCTCTAAAATCTCTAAATTCCTTAAAATTTACGTTTCATAGACCTTTTATCAAACTTTAAAAATTCTCTACAAATCCATTGCCCACGCTATATCTCTTTCACCTACTGAGGCGCAAACCTCCTTGGGTGATGCTGCAGCTTTCTGGCTCGGTTTTTCACACCTTTCCTCCGGATTTGCAGGAGAGCTGCTCCCTCTGCTGAGTTTTCCGTGGATCGCCACCGGCACCTGATGTCCTTCCTGACCATGCTGGGCCCCAGCCCTGACTGGAACGTGGGGCTCTCTGCCGAGGATCTCTGCACCAAGGACTGCGGCTGGGTCCAGAAAGTCGTGCAGGATTTGATCCCCTGGGATGCCGGCACCGACAGCGGCGTCACCTACGAGGTATAGGCGCTACCTGCGGTTTATCCAAATTATCCCCTCAGAGCACTGAACTAGGGGAGCAGTTTGATCCACGGTGATGCCATCCATGCCTTTATATTTTTTACTCTACTAAAATTTTTCTTGAAATGAAATGCAATTCATGTAAAGAGGTGTTAACTACACTTCACTGTTGGTGGTTTTGCCTGAGTTCCTTCAGCATTAGCGCTGGTGGTGAAACGCGGATGAAAAACCAAAACCCCACAATTCCAATAAAGATTTGTAGGGACGAGATGTTTATTACAGCGCTGGACACCTGTGGGAAATCATTCCCTTTAATGGACATGCACAGTCCTGAGAACTCCCCATCCTTTTTTATTACCTTAACTAATTTCCATATGCATAGAATTTCACAATAGGTTCATGCACATTCTTTCTGCTGATTTCGAGTTACACTTGTACTCAGTTTTTTGTCAGAAAGTACAGAAAGAACTCCTGGGTCACTCTGCGCTGTCTGTTTCAAGGTCCGAGGAGTCTTTCTTATCTCTTATCTTTTTAGTATGGAAATTTGCATTCTTTCTCTTTAGCTGGGGCAACTTTGCTAGTGCTGCAGTTACCAGACTAAACAGCGTATTTTACTTATGCTAGCAAGCTCAAAGCGGCACATTTCACCCAAATCCAAATGGATTTCTACCCTGTTAAATGCTCACTCTGTCTCAGTGGGATGATGTGACATCCACCTGGGGTATTTTTAGCACAGAAGGACAGGATGGGTCAGACTGGAAGGAAGCACAGCGACTCACCTGGTCCAATCTCCCCGTTCAGGCAGGGTCATCCTAGAGCAGGCTATGGGAGTCTGTGCAGCTCTTGAATACCTCCAGTGAGGGAGGCTCTGCACTCACTCTGGGCAAACTTTCCCAGGGCTTGGTCACAGCACAGTAAACAATTTCTTGTTTCTGTTCACCTGTTTTATTCACCATTCAATAAACAGAGGGCTTTGGTCACAACCAAGACTTTGGGTGCCCTTTCACACAGACCAAAGCAGGGCCATCATCAGCTCCAGTCTGGGGCTGTTTCAACCCAATGCCAGCTGTTCTGTTTGGCACAGGAAACTTCAACTATTTCCCACAGCAAAGCAGAGCCAAACCAACAACAACAAAACCCCCTAAACAAACAAAAAAATCCCCATACCAGTAAGTATGAGTGTACCAACTTCACCTCACACTGGAATTTTGCAGTTTAGCATTTCAGAGAAGTTTTAATTTCTACAGATTAACTATTATTTTCTTTTATGACTTTTTTTTCTTTTTGATTGCAGTCTCCTAACAAACCTACAGTGCCTCAGGAGAAGATCAGACCTCTTACAAGCTTAGATCATCCTCAAAGCCCATTTTATGATCCAGAAGGAGGATCTATCAAGCTGGTGGCCAGAGTTGTCATTGAGAGAATTGCACGAAAGGTAGAATACATATAAGTAAAATTCCTAAGCAAGCAAAAATCCACTTTGTAAACCAAAAAACCAATCCATTCTATCTCCACCCTCCCTCCAAATCTACACTCCTTAACCTACCCACAGAAAAAATAATGGCAGAAAAAAATTTAAACTGTCTTAAGTTATTAGTTCTCCTAATTCTGGCAATTATTGCATCTGCTTAATTGGGGCTTTTCTTTAGGTATACCTAGGAATTCAAAGAGAAAAATGTGCTGCAGACACAGCAGTGCCTCAAAATGTGCTGGTTTAGCCCCTCATGGATGAGTTTCCTCTCTTCAGTGTTCACAATCTTTGTTTTGCAGGGGGAGCAGTGCAATATCGTTCCTGATAACATAGATGATATTGTGGCAGACCTAGCACCAGAGGAAAAAGAAGAAGGTACATTTGAAATTAGTTTGTGGGCTACTAATAATTTACATTTTGTTTCGTTCCTCGCTGTCACTTGTAGATAAGGTACAAAACTGACTTAGAAGCAAAAATTCCACTCAGTGTCAAACAGTGATTTAGGTTTTCAACTCTTGTGGTCTCTTCTATTAGCCTTCCCTTCTACAGAAAAGAAATTGCATGTATGCCTAGGAGATGACAATAACAATACAGGCAGTAAAGGAGAGAAGACTTTTGGGGTTCAAATTTTTTTTTTTTTTTTTTTTTTTTTTTAAATAAAGAGGCAATTGGAAATTCTTTTCTTCTTCTCGGCTAAAATGGAGAGGATACAATGCAGAAGGAAATAATGTATTCCATTGCAATCTAAACCAATCATTGGCCAAAAAAAAGGAGGAAAATGGAAGACCACTTTTAACATTCAATGCCTTTCCTCACTTTTCAGATGACACCCCTGAGACTTGCATATACTCAAACTGGTCCCCATGGTCAGCCTGCAGCTCCTCTACGTGTGAAAAGGGCAAGAGGATGAGGCAGAGAATGCTCAAAGCTCAGCTGGACCTCAGTGTGCCCTGCCCAGACACCCAAGACTTCCAGCCCTGCATGGGCCCGGGCTGCAGTGATGAAGGTAACCAGGAATGGAAGGTGGAGGAGAAGAACACCTTGTAGAATTATTCGTCCTTTAAAGTTCCCAAGGATGTCAGTTGCTGTAGTATGGCCTGAGGTGTGGCCCAGAGAAAACTGCTGAAGAACACAGATGGCAGCTGACTGTGGTGAATTCTGTATCTCAGCTCTCTCAGGGCATGAAGTGCACAGAAGTGTGAAGGAGAGGAGTGAGGGGTGCTGTTGAGGTTTCGTGGGTCTTGGGTCTTCAAAGAGACAAGAGCAACTGTTGGTTGTAGCAAAGTTGTTTATTGCATGAATACATCAGTCTCAAAAGCAAGGAGTTCAGAGTATTAAAGTCTAAAGTGCTAAAAGTTTTCTGGCATAAAGTCCCAAGCAGCAGCAGCAGCAGCAGCAGCTCCCACCTTTTTTCTTCTTCTCCCTTCCTTTCATCTTCTCTCTTTGCATCCCAATACAGAGGTTTTATTCATAAATCATGCAATCAGCTAAAAACACGATTCTAAAACATTCTTTCTACACCTATTCTAATGTGTGAAAGTAGTGTCTGTTCTTATCCAAAATCTATGTACATAATTTTATCTATTTACGTGCATAGTTCTATCTATTCTATTTAGAAACACAAGCAATGTTCTGCCTTGTTTTTATTATATCTGGAGCTAAGCTACTGAACTTTAAACTAGGCTTTAGGGCCTTTTACTAGCTAACACAGCCTCTTAAAGCACTTAAGATATATTTCTACTTAAATCTGAAACTTACACTTCTATTTCGTGTCCGTGTGGCTTAATATATTTCAGCTTCTCTAGAGGTTCTAATCTGTCCTGGTTTGAAAAGCAAAACCAGTGAGAGGCTCTAAGTCAGAAATACAATTTATTAGGAAAAAGGGAACAAAGAACCAAATACATACAATAGCACAAAAAAAGAACCACTGACAGAGTCAGAGATACAACCTGACACTCGCTGGATGGGGTGGTGGTAGCAGATATGGTTCTGTCCAAGCAGTGCTCCTGCAGACTGATGTAGTTTCCCTCTGGAGGTCCAGTGTAGAGAAGGTCTCAGCTGTTCCTCTTGGAGGAGGGGATCTCCTTGCTGTCTGCACAACCCCGCTGAGATCCTTGATGGCATCGTTTGGCTCCTCCCTCTGGGCGGAGCATCTCACAACAGAACGCTGTGATCTTATCAGCCATGTGGCTAAAAGAACAGCTCCTCCTGGAGGGACTTATCTCTGAGTCACAAGATAAGGGAAAAAAAAGGAATTGCAGCTCGAGGCGGTAATGGAATACACCCCAATATTGTGCAGCGGAGGAGAGTGGCAAAGGCAGCAGAAAAGGGGTGCTGCACACTGCTGGGCAGCAGCTCTGCCAGTGCCCACACCTGAGTGGTCCCTGTGTTTCAGATGGCTCCACCTGCATGATGTCTGACTGGATTACGTGGTCCCCCTGCAGCGTCTCCTGTGGGATGGGGACGAGATCCAGGGAGAGATACGTGAAGCAGTTCCCTGAGGATGGCTCCATGTGCAAAGTGCCCACTGAGGAGACTGAGAAGTGTATTGTCAATGAGGAGTGCTGTGAGTATTTCATCCAGCTTCATAAAATCCAGACAATATAGCAGGAGCATGACCCAAATCATTTTTATGTCAGTCTTCCTGGGGTCCTGCAGAGCTCCATCTTGAGCCTTGTGCTCTTCAATACTTTAATAAATGACTTGGATGCAAGATTGGAAGAGATACTAAGCAAATTCCCAGATGATCTAAGACTGGGAGGAGCTGCTGACTCCCTCAAAAGCAGGGAGGCCCTGCAGAGAGTTGTCAACAAATTAAAGAACTGTGCAATCACCAGCACAGGGGAGAGTGCTGGATTCTGCACCTGGGACGGGGCAACCCTGGATGTACAGACTGGGGAATGAGAGGCTGGAAAGCAGAGCCAGGAAAAGGGACCTGGGGGTTCTTGGCAAGCTGAATATGAGCCAGCAGTGCCCTGGAGCCAGAATGGACATCCCTGTCCTGGGGGCATCAGGCACAGCATTGCCAGCTGGGCAAGGGAGGGGATTGTCCCACTCTGCCCTGAGCTGGGGCAGCCCCACCTTGAGTGCTGGGGGCAGTTTTGGGTGCCACAATACAAAAGGAGTTATGAAGCCATTAGAAAGTGTCCAAAGGAGGCCACTAGGATGGAAAAGGCTCCAGAGGGGAAGCTGTGTGAGGAGTGGCTGAGGGCCCTGGGTCTGTTCAGGCTGGAGGAGAGGAGACTGGGGGAAGACCTCACTGCACAAATTCTTCAGGAGGGGAGGAGGAGGGGCAGGCACTGATCTCACTCTGTGGCAGTGACAGGAGCCAAGGCAATGGCCTGAAGTTGTGTCTGGAGAGATTCAGTTTGGATATCAGAAAAAATCTGGGCACTGAAACAGGGTCCCCAGGGAAGTGGTCATAGCACCAAGCCTCATGGAGTTCAAGAAGGGTTCGGACAACACTCTCAGGGACATGGTGTGACTCTTGGGGATGACCCTGTGCAGGGCCAGGAGCTGGGCTCCAGAATCCTCGGGGCTCCCTTCCAACTCAGCTGATCCTGTGATACTGATGAACAATTTTCTCTGTCCTCTTCAAACAGCTCCCAGCAGCTGCCTGGTCACGGAATGGGGTGAGTGGGACGAGTGCAGTGCCAGCTGTGGCATGGGGATGAAGAGAAGGCACAGGATGATCAAGATGACTCCTGCTGATGGATCCATGTGCAAGGCAGAAACCACGGAGGCAGAGAAATGCATGATGCCTGAGTGCCGTGAGTGGCCAGGAGTTCCTCTCCCCTGTCCTGAAAAGAACCATCACTTCTGACACATTGCCCCAGCACACAAACAGCTAAACCAGGGACAACGCTGCTTTTCCTTGTTCTCCTTCCAGTTAGGAGAAAAAGCTTAGAGATCGTGCATTAAGTAGCACATTGAGTATCAGGGTGACAGCTTCATTAAAAAATTTTCAGTGGTGTCCTTTGCTCTATGACCCACACAATGGTGAATCAGCAAGCCATACCTAAACCACTCTAAGTTATGCAATATGAGGTGTATTTGACCATAAACTAGAATAAAACACATAAAACAGTGCTCTCCCCTCTTAACCCCTGAAATTTCAGAAATGTAGGTGTTTCTTTTGTGCGATCAGCCAGCCTTACTGTCACTATTAATTTCTTACAAAATGTTACATTTTCATCATAGATGATTTAAAATTTTTTTTGGTATGTTAAATATGGAAGTTTCACTTGTTAGATGAAATTAAGTTGACATCCTGTTCTGTTCACTACAACAATCCTTTTTTTTTTATTATTTTTACAGGAGTTATGATTAAAACATAGCTCCTTAAATTATTTATTCCCCGGATGCACTGAGACCCAGCAGATATGACTTAGATACAGGAAAAGATAGCAAAGATATTTAAATCAAGCAAACCTTTCAATTTAATATAAAGATTTCTCAGCTTCTTCAACAGAACCATTCAGCTTGTGACAAGAAAGTTTAATTGTCTGATGACAGATAAAACGTAGCACATTTTCCACCTGTATAATTTTCAAAATGCATACCTTCATCACTTATTTATAGTAAGGTTAATAATAAGGTTTCATTACCTTTTAATTTCCTATCAGATACCATCCCCTGCCTGCTCTCTCCCTGGTCTGAGTGGAGTGACTGCAGTGTGACCTGTGGGAAGGGAATGAGAACCAGGCAGAGGATGCTGAAATCTGCTGCTGAGCTGGGAGACTGCAACGAGGAGCTGGAGCAAGCAGAGAAATGCATGCTGCCAGAATGCCGTAAGTTTGGGGAATTCCCTGGGAAGAGGAGGCTAATTACATGTCAAAACCTATGGATCAAACCTCCAGCACCACTGCTTAGCATCACTTCTTAGATTAGGCAGGGTATCAAGTGTGCATTGTATAAAATAAATTAAAATAAAATAAAATAAAATAAAATATTAAAAAATAAAATAAAATAAAATAAAATAAAATAAAATAAAATAAAATAAAATAAAATAAAATAAAATAAAATAAAATAAAATAAAATAAAATAAAATAAAATAAAATAAAATAAAATAAAATAAAATAAAATAAAATAAAATAAAATAAAATATTATTATTATTATTTTACACTTTCAGCAACTGAGAGCTGAAATACAACCGTGTCTTAAATTCAGCTTGCCCTACTTCACCCCATGCTAATTCCCAATATTTCCATGGGAATACTGCTCTGCATGTTTAACACACTGCAGCTCCAGGCGACTCCCCAGTAGGAAATAAGTCAGAATTATAAAACATGGTTTATCATTCAAATGCAGACTGTGTGCCAGGAAAGAAAGAAAGAAGAGTTGAAATCACCTGTGTGATTCTTTTAGCTCAGAAAGAGCACAAAAGAGGCATTTTTCCACCTTTGATACACCTCTGAATGTTATCACTTTGCAACCTGCTACTGGTTGGTGTGGAGGCAGCTGCAGAGATTTTTTTTACCTTATTCCATTAAAATCCCCCACTTCTTGGCTAGAGCAAATTTCTAGTTGCTATTCAGTCTTTGTGAAGTGTGATAGCCTAAGGCACTGCTGAATGAATGAGATATGATTGCCTTTAGCATCCTGTTTCCAGCTGGTTTATGAGGTTTTATCACAAATTACATTATTTTTCACAGAAATTATTGGTTAAAAAGGCTTTTAAACTGTAATGGCTCATTCAAATAATGTGAAATATCATTTTGATTTTTATTCACTGGGGCTGTAAGTGTTAAGCAGTGCTGAAAGATGAAGACGTTTAAGATATAATGGTATTAGTGAATATGGCTTATTGCATAACACTGCCAGCAAAGCAAGGCTCAGATCTCAGAGGTAGCAAATTATTTTTCAATATAACTCAATTTTCAGCTTTTCATTACAAAACAGACAGATGGGTGGGAAAATCGAAGAAGGCACAGGAGAATTCTTTATATATTCTTTGTAATTTTAGTGATCTGCCAGCACCACTCTTGAAGAAGAAATCGAAGAGCGTGTCAAATCACACTTCTGCTAGAAATGGACTCAGAAAATTCTGACAGGCAGCCTCCAAACAATGGCTGAGAAGATTGGAGGCTTGAGTAGAGTCTGTGTGGTTGGAGTGTAAAGATTCATCAGGCACATCTGTGTATTTTTGTGTTTAGCTCACATGGATTTTGTGTCATTTTTTTTTGTGCTTCTTGTTGCCTGCAGCCATCCACTGTGAGCTGACGGAGTGGTCCCAGTGGTCCGAGTGCAACACCTCCTGTGGCAAGGGCCACATGATCAGGACGAGGATGATTAAAATAGAGCCCCAGTTTGGGGGAGCAGCCTGCCCTGAGACCATCCAGCGTTCCAAGTGCAGAGTGAGGAAGTGCCTGAGGGGAGCAGGGATGGAAAAAAGGCGCTGGAAGGAGGCGCGGGAGAAAAGGAGAAGCGAACAAGCAAGGAAGAATTTAGATAGTGAGCAGTTTCCAGGTGAGTGTGAAACCACCCGGATAGTGGTTTTAGTGGTTTTCTGCATGACAGTGATGCCTTATGAAGGCTGCCCTGGAACAGAGGCTGGACAGAGCTAAGGAACAAAGCAGGGATTGATTAAAAGGATCTCCTCCATGGATCCCCCTTGGGCAGCACCAGAGCCCAGCCAGGGCTGCACCCAAGATGAACCAAAATGGTCCCAAAATGCACGAGCACTCCCGGGGGCTCTCCCTGGGATCAGTTCTGCTCCATTGGCACCTTGGAGTTCATTGTCCCATTCCAGCTCCAGCCCAGGCAGTCCCATCCTGCTTGTTTTTCTCTCTCCAGCCCACGCTGTTTGTGCTCTTGGGGCTGAGATTTGGATCATTTGTCCTTGGTGCCCAGCTGGAGAAGGAATTGTTTTGTGTCCCTGCTCTGTGCAGAGAGCTCAGCATCCCCTCATGTGAAGCTCAGAAGTGCACACTAGAGCAGCACTGAATCTGAAAAATACAAAAGCCAAAACCTGGGGCATCAACAGGAGTTTGTGAGCAGCTCCACCACATTCTGTGAGAGCATCTTCAGCACTTCAGTCAATAAAACAGCCACTTGCACTGCTTGTCCAAAATCACCCAGCCTAAGCTTAGGGCACCGTGGAGAAAGGCCCACATCTGTCCATGTCTCAGCACTAAAAATATTTTAGATACTGCACACAAAAATGTGAAAAAGTTTAAACTCTACACCTGGCAAAGGACTGATTGCAGTTTCTGCAGATCTGGGGGGCAATCTTTACATCCTGTTAGTTTCAAACATTTAAATATTTGTTCCTGGATCCAGTGCTGAATTTCAAAACTGAATTCATTTCCACCTCAGCCTGATTCAGACTCAGGCTGCTCCAAGAGATCTGCTCAAACTGCTTTTCCAATGGGGGACAGCATCATCAAGTACTGATTCCTCAAATCAACAAAACATATCCTGTGGTATAATTAACATTATCTGGGTAGGAATTACTGCTGTGTTGTGGCTCATGCTTGTCTGACATTTAACAATCTCGTAAGTTTATCTGTCTTTTGTAATATAGATATTAAATTTCTTTTTACTTTTTCCAGTGTTTGACAAATGCAGCTTGGCTTTACTTAGCAGGGGTTTCTATGTCTAAAAACTTAACCAAATCACTTTTTTTTTTTTTTTTTTTCAGTTTGTAGGATGAAACCATGGACTGCTTGGACAGAATGTTCTACACTCTGTGGAGGTGGAATTCAGGAGCGCTACATGATGGTAAAGAAGAGGTCCAAAAGCACTCAGTTCACCAGCTGCAAAGACAAAAAGGAGCTAAGAGCATGTAATGTCCATCCTTGTTAACAAAACAAGTGTTCCAAGTGATGCACTCTGAGCTAAATGAAAAGTCAACCTTGGTTTGTTTTTTGGGACAACAACAACAAAAATATAAAGTGTATATTAGTTTTCATTTTTGCAGTGTGGTTTGCTTTTTAGTCTTGCTGGTGCAAGAAAAATATTTTATAAATATTTCCTCACGGATTTATGCTGAGAGTAAGTCTTTGGTACTCCAGCCAGCCCTCAATGCATAAAAATAGTGAAGTCATGGTGAGTTATTTGACTAAAATACAGACGCATCTGTGGACATGGAATAGCCATATAGAAATACAACTTGTAAAGACATGGGATGCATGCATATTAACAAAACGAAGTTAAAGTGACAGAAAGTTTAATCTGTGGGAGGATTTCTCTCTAGATTTGATTTTGAAAATCCAAAGCAGTGCCTCTGTGATTACACAACTATGCCAAGGAGTAATGTCAGTAATGCTGGTTCAATAACATTAAAGGTGCATGTTTATCTTTTTACACTATTGGGTTAAGCTGATAATAATTATTATTATTATTATAATCCTAAACACTTTTCTTCACATGGATGCTGTGGTCCATGCAAGAAGGTCTTTTTTTCTTCAAAACTTAAAAAGGAAATAATTTTTGTGACTCAACAGTGATGTCTGACCACCACAAAATCACAGTCAAGACAGCACATAAAGAAAACATGCAAATATCATATGTGTACAGTCCATACTGGGTTGATACATTGCTTTTCAAAATGGACACAGAAATAGTAGAAATTGGTCCAGAGTGTTGCAACAGCTGTGCCACAGGATGTCTTCCACATGAGAGACACTAAAAAACTAGATTCAGTTTCACAGGGACCTTATTCACAGGTGAAGAGGGTTTATAATAAAACAAGAATGGTAGAGAAAAGGTGAGCCAGGCTCTCATGCACCCCTTAAAACTGAAATAAGCCTCTGAAAGGAAGTAATGACAGTCTTTTAAAAAAGCTGATTATAGATTGGCACAAGAATACATTTACAGTAGTGTCATTTATTCAGAGCGCAGGGTAATTTAAAAATTACTCAGAGCATAGGGTAATTTAAAAATTACTAAATTTGTGAGAATTACCCCTTTGTGGATATCCTAGTCAGGTTAAATGCCCTCCCTGACTACTTAAGTGAATAAAATACTGCCTGAAATTAGAAAATACCTCCTCACTCTTCTATTTGCTATTTTACCCCATCTCCTGCAAAGTTTAGCTCCCATCCCTACACAGTCAGGTGTAATCAGGGAGATCCTTGGGCCCCACTTGCTATTGGAATACAATATCTTCCTGTAATTCTATTTTCCTGTAATGATCTAACATTAAGAGGGGAAGGTGATGGGTTACCTTTTGGTCCAGGCAAGGCAGCATACCCCTTTGTCTCCTCTGAAGTAAGAGCAGTGCACTGAAAATAAAGATTGTTGAAACTGACACTTAAGCTTGAGAGAAATGAATGGAGATAATTTTTTCTTAATGGTCTCTAAACCAGCCTTAAGTGATTTACTCACTTCCTCAACACTTGGTCGCTACCCTGAGGACCTGACAGATGGGTTTTAAATATTGCTGTGCACCTCTGAGCTGTTCATCTTCCCCACCACCACCACCCTTGGGATCCTCTGTACCTGAACAGCTCGTTGGGCTGGTGGCAATAATTGTGGGGCTGTTCATCAGCATTTCTCCACTGAACACTGCAAGGGCTGCTCAGGAATTCCACAGCCACCATATCCCACCCCTCCCAAGATATTTTACTGCTTTCTGCAGATTTGGAGTGAAGGAAAGGCCAGGGAAATAATAAAACCAAGGGCAGTGTGAACCCTCTCCTGCCGCTGCTCAATGAAATGGGTGCACACCCATAGCCAACCAAACCAGGAGAAAAAAGAATACAGCAAGATTTAATGCCAAAACCAAACATTTTACAATTTGCACAGCTTGGCTCATTTAATAATATTAATTCAGATAGTTTGCCTCCTTGTGCCTGTTCAAAAGTTGTGCAGTTTATGTCTCTACAGCACTGCCATTACAGCATAGTAGCAAGACTGTCTCTCAGTGATGCATTTAGGACCTTAAATTTCACTTTTATGACCAAAAGGAAAGAAAACTCAATGAAAATAAACAGTGAGATGATATAGGTACTGGAGGAGTGACCAGCTGAGCATACTTTGGGAGAAGAAACTGCAGAGAAGGACCACAGTGATCAATGTCAGGAGCTCAGCCAGGGCAGAGCCACATCTCTGGCTGAGCTGGCAGAGGGTGTCCCAGCTGAGGCCATTCACTCAGAAAAGTAATCTTTGGCCATAAAATGTGTGGCAGAGGGCTTTTAAAGGCTTTGAAGGATCTGTGAGCCTGGGGCAGAGGGAGCAGAAGTTTCTCCTGAATGGAAAAAATTTGCTGAGTTCAGCAACCGGATTTATCTCATCAAGCACTTGTTCAAGCTTATCTTGCAAAACCATGCCTGTTTCAGCAAATAATCAATGAAACCCAGTGCTGTATTTTCATTTTCACATTTGTTCCAGTTCATCAAGCTGTTTTGTCTTCTAAATACTCCCTTTGCCAAAGGCCACATAGTCCAAATACACTTATAGAAAACACACAATACCTTTCTGAACTTGCCCACAAAATTGTCCATTAAAGCAATCTGGCATTCCTTTCTCTGTGCTTCTTACTAATTTGATTCTCCAAATCTCTTTTTGTTTTTGTTTTTTTTTTTCTCTCTCTCTCTTTTAGAAGGCTGTTCAGTGTGGTTTCCAGTCATTTCTCTTAGGCTCATTAAAGTTCTGAATGTTGCAAATTGCTTTTTCCCCCACCTTGTTAACAGATGAAATGACAAGGTAGTTGCACCGGATCAGAAATGTGTGACCACTCCTGCTTATATTCAGCTCTTCACACTTGTTTTTCTGTTGAAACGTTTGACAGATCTCGTCTTTCTTCTGGCTTGATACATGAGAAACATTTAGGCTTGTTACATTTTGTAAAAAAAAAAAAAAAAAAAAAAAGAAATACAAACAAAAACAAATTAAGGGAAAAAAAGGTTGATTTTCTTTTCAGAACAAAAAGGAAAAAGCTCTGACATACAATACGTAGAAGTCTTGTTACTGTAAACTTTCTAGTTGTATAATAGCCACTGGTTACCAGTCAATAAAAATAAGAACTGTTATTGTTCTGATGTCCTGAATAATCCTGCTGAACTCAAAGCACAGATGTCACACCAGTTTTGTAGACCTCAACTGCCAGATCTTAGCATTGTGAGTACCTTTTTTCTTCCTAATATACAAATTATAGAATCTTTACACATAACAAAAAAAGGAAAATTAGGGGCTTAACAAATGTACAGTAAGACTCTGTTTGTGTGACATATGAGTTAAACAAAATTTTGATTGCATTTTTAGATTTCCTTTGTTGTTTTTGTTTGCTGTGGAATTATGAAAAAGCTACCATGAACATTTCTTACCAAAGTCTTGTGTAGATGTTTTGTAGCTGTCTGCCTAACACATTATTATTATTATTATTATTATTGTTATTATTTTATTATTTTGGAATAAAGACATCTTTACTATGAATTTTTCACTTGTATGAGATTCTGTTCAACTAATATGATTATGTACACCAAAAAAACATTAATTAGTACAACTCAAGCCATGTCCTTATTTACATTTTACTCCTGTTCATGGTCACAGGCTACCAGGTGTGAGTGGATTTTATTAGAACCAGTCGTTCTTTTACTTGGAAGTTGTTTGTATCAAGATCTTTGTCAAATAGTTTGTTGTTCTTTTGAAATCACAGGGTAACTTAGGAACATCCCATAATGTTTTTGTGTATTACTCTCACGTGAGTTTTGTTGCAGTTGTCGGTTTTTAATAAAAGAGAAACTATTTAAAAGCATTTTAAAGCCTGGTTGTACCTCAAAGGAAAAATGGTTAAAAATAAGGTCTAAAAAAGCCTGAGATTTTGCGAAACTTTTGACTGATCTTTTGTGCTACTGGAAAAGTGTTTTGGGACAGCACGGGTCCAAGCGTGCCACTGATAATTACCCAGAAATTTTGGAGCTGAGGGAGGCCACACAGCAATGCTGCTGCTCTAGAAATCCTGATGTTACAGAAATTGTCTGTAACATTTGCAGCCAGATATAAGCAACCAATGTGTCCACAAAAAACCCTCTAGCCTAAAACTGAAGTGCAACCAGGCTGAGGGAGAGCTGGAGGTAGTGACTTAAATACGCTAAAATCCCTGAACACCTCACTGCCACATTTAAAGCTCTTTAGTGTTGTTTGCTCCACTTGCAAACCCATTTAATATTTTTATTGCAGTACTTTCAACCCTGGGACTCAGCCACTTCATGCAGTGCAAAACAAAGCAATTCTGTTGAGCTTAATGGTGCTGGGTTCTGTCTCCCCTGCTTTCCAAAAGACAGAACAATTTGTGCCATAACTTGTGGGTTCTCTGCTTCCTTTTTCTACCTCTGTCAGGGTTGGGATTGAAGGCACTTGAGACAATAGTTCACATTCAGATTCAGGTGTTTTTGTTTCTTGTCAGTGTTACAGCCTCACTGCCCTGAGTTCTGCAGTCTTTCATTAGCACTAAAGGGTACCCGTCTCTTGTTTCAAGGTTTTTTAAGGCTAAACTATCCAATTAAGAAATGACACCTAGATTATTTTCCCTTTTAACCCAAAAACCGATCACTCAAAGCCTGCAATGAGGGCTTTTCTGTCCAATCACAAAACATCACCCAAACCCATGGAGAAGAAGGAAAAAGAAGGTGAAGAAGAACAACCTAAACCCTCCACCTTGCTTCGTATTTATTACTATATTCTAAAACCCCAAACTCTGAGTTTTCCACCGTGTGATGTTACACACTTCTATCCAAACTCCACACCCACAATCCCAGTTCTGTCATTCCATTTTGGAGGCTTCTCCATGGCCTCAGGTCAAATGCAGAGTTCTCCTGGGGGTCAGTGCCTGTCAGCACAGAAAGTCTGAAATTCTCAGCAGCTGATGGGCACATTAACTGCTCAGCAGGCAAGGACAGTTTTCACAGGTGGTCTAGGTATCCTAATGCCCCTAAAATGTTAATGCTGGCAGCTCTGCAGCCTCATCTTCCTCCCTGAAGCCCTCAGGTGTGGGAATCCAGGGCTTCCCTCTGGCTGCCCTGGCAGGTCTGGGACCCTGGCAGGGGTCAGGAACCCCCCTGGACAGAGCCCCCAGAGACACTGTCCATGATCTCTGTCCATGGAAAAGAGTTTTCAATCTTACAGGATGAATTACCAGCTCTGAGTGTCTGATATGAGTAATAATTAAGTGTAGCAAAAGTAAAATTTTAAGATTCTAGATTAGAGGTTCAAAAGGAACAAGATAAAAGAAATTAGGTGTGTCTTATCCTTTTTCTCCTTCGTCATGCCCTCCATGTTTCACTGCGGTGTTGGCATTTTTCTGTTGGTTTGGGCTGGGGACACACTGTCCAACGTAGGTGACAGATATTGGCACGTTATTGTAAATCCAGCACAGGTAGTTTGTGGTATTTAATGTTTGTAACATCCCACTGAGGGCAGAGCCCCACACGCTGCCCTGCAGGACAGACCTACAACAAGGCAGCAAAACATGTTATAAATAAGCAAGAATAAACAACCTTAAAAACAACACAAACAAATTATAGCTTCTTCTTTAGCAACACAGCAAAAAAACAAAGACTTTTTACAATGTCGGAATCATCAATACCACAGATTCCGACACTCAGGAGCCCCCTTGCTCTGCCATCAGTAATAAAATGGCAAGCACTGGGACAGGAGAGCCCTCCCTCTCTGTGTGAGCTCCACATTTGCACAGGGAGCAGAAATCGAGCCTCTCACAACTCACAGTTTGCTTCCTTTTTTCATAGCAGGGTATTTTGAGAGAGGTCTTTTAAATGATGTGTTTTATGTACATTTAAAAGACCAAGAGCCTTAAACCCTCACCTACCACGGCCCAAGTGTAAAAAGCACCCCAAAGCAGCTTGGTGTGTACCAAACCAGCTGTACCTAAAGTGCCTTTTTATCTGAAAGAGAGAGAGAGAGCATGTGCATATAAAGGAAAAGAGCAAATCTGGCTCTATCACAGAACCTTTCCAAGCAACACTCTCCTTCCCACTGATGCTGCCAAAAATATTGTGATATTACAGGAGAATACACAGGAGTAGCCAGTGGTACTTCAACAAAGTCTCCTTAAGTAACTTTTCCAGATATAACTAATGAGGCTGGGGTTAGGATTTATATTTCTTCATGAGCCTTGAGCCAAGGGAGCTGGGCCAACAGCTGATAAAAACAGAAATAATAGATCCCACACTTTATATGGTATCACACATTACTTTATCCACATAAGTCAGAAATTAAAAGGGAAAAAAACCTAAGTATTTTACTTAGAGTATCCTTAAGACCACTTGGGCAGTGAGGGAACCAAAGCAATGTGTAGAAAATATGGAGTTAGATCTAAGTAAAAAAAAAATTGAAAATGGTCTATGTCGTGATTTCAAAGTGCATAAAAGGTTATGAATGGTAAAATATAATTTTATAGAACTTAGATAAAAAGATACACAGAAAACAAGGTGCACAAGTATAGAAACAGTGCTCCCAGAGCAAACAAGCAGCTGTACTATTTAAAAAATCAAAATATTTGCACTCAGTCTCAATTTTCTTCACTGAAGGAAAAGAAACTTTTGTCAATCTACTTGCAAACATAAAATACTATACTTTTTTGCTATGTTTATGTAGATACACACTATAGGTTTTTGCTACATTTCAACTTCCAGTTTACACACACCTTAAACATCAGAAAAGAGGATAAATATCTGTAAATGGTTTGTCCCTGGACGACACAGCAGCGTACAGAGAGGAATCAAAGCATTCACACACAAAAAGGTCTGAAATGTCTTTACTGGAGAAATAAAATAAAATCCCACTAGATGGCACTGGAAGCCAACACAGACAGCTGTGTGTGGGTTAAATAAAAAAAATTAAAAAATTAAAAAAAAAAAAAGAAAGAAAAAAACCCAAATAGAACCCCAAAAGTCTAATAAAATATAAACCCCAAGTAAGCAGAGTATCTCCATGGGAAGGGACTCCCAGGCCCTAAATCAGAATTTTTCTCTCTGTAGCTGCCCACTCCCTGCTAACATCAAGGGCATCACTGCTACTGGAATCTTGTCCCAGCCTTCCTCAATTGGCTCAGGAATGCTCAGGGTGCCTGGGAAAGGATAAGAGGGGGCAGGGAAAGGAGCCATAGGAACACTCTGGAATTCTCTGCCACATCTGTCCCCTGCTCTTCCAGCCAGGCATCCTCACCTTCCCCTCCAGGAAAAAAAAAGGGGGGTTGTCAATCTTTAGAAGCAGAAATCCTCCAGCCCAGGCAGAAGGAGAGAAGAGGCCCAGGAATTCAAACATTCCTGCAAGAGAGGTCAGGGAGAAGAGGTTTGAAAGCAGCATCCCTGAGTTTTTGTGCCAGGGTGAAGGGGATACCCCAGGTTTTGGCTTTTCTATTTTTTCAGATTCTGTGCTGCTTTAGTGGGTGGGTTTGGTGTCACATGAGGGGATGCTGAGCTCCCTGCACAGAGCAGGGACACAAAACAATTCCTTCTCCAGCTGGGGACCAAGGACAAATGATCCAATCTCAGCCCCAAGAGCACAAACACCGTGGGCTGGAGAGAGAAAAACAAGCAGGATGGGACTGCCTGGGCTGGAGCTGGAATGGGACAATGAACTCCAAGGTGCCAATGGAGCAGAACTGATCCCAGGGAGAGCCCCCGGGAGCGCTCGTGCATTTTGGGACCATTTTGGTTCATCTTGGGTGCAGCCCTGGCTGGGCTCTGGTGCTGCCCAAGGGGGATCCATGGAGGAGATCCTTTTAATCAATCCCTGCTTTGTTCTTTAGCTCTGTCCAGCCTCTGCTCTAGGGCAGCCTTCCCAAGGCATCAAAGGCCCCGGTGACCCAGGGGAGATGAGGGTGGAGCCAGGATTCCCGAGGGCTGGAAAGGAGGAAAACACCTTGGCTGAACCCAGGGTGGGAATTACAGATGGGATTTTGAGGTCACTGTGACTCAGAAGTCACTTTGGTGCCTGGTTTCTTCTCGGGCAAGGTTTCCAGGAGTGAGACAGTAAAGCACCTGTAATAATTGTGGTGACATTATTTTGCTCCCTGATATTGTATAAAGATAAACATTTTTGAGGTGGAAACTCTTTAGAACTGCTAAAAAAAAGCTGGACAACTTGCTACAGCCTGTGCACAGAAATGCAGCCCCAGGCTTCTCCTGGTTAATTTGAGTGCAATAGGCGGCTCCATCACACAGCTCTCCTACAAAAATCTCTTCTGTGCTCAGATAAGGCAGAGCTTACAGGTCTGGAAAGTTTGGTTGGGTTTTTGTTTGGGTTTTTGTTTGGGTTGTTTGTTTGTTTGTTTGTGTTTTTGTGGGTTTTTTGTTTGTTTGGGGTTTTTTTTGTTGGTGTGTTTTTTTTTTTTCTCCTTAAAAATCCTGTGGGAGGCACTGTCTTTGTGGAGAGCTACACGAGAAGAGTTCCTGTGTGTAATGATGCCCATACCTTTTATAAATGGCAAAGTACCGTTTGCCATTTATCATAAATAATACAAAAAAAGAGAAAATCTGCAACACTTACTTCATCCAGGTCCTATCCAGAGCCATTTCCCAAGGCAGTATCAATTCCCTGCCCTCCTGTAAGCAGGACTTGCAGCACAACCGGGATGTGCTCCATCAAAAACATCCCAGCTGGAGCCACACCAGGATGCACCAAAGGCTGGGCTGTGTCCCAGCAGGGATTTCAGGCTTAGGACAGGTACTCATTCAGTGTTCCCTGAAAGTTTTGTAGCTCTGAATCAGAAAAGGGAAAATAAAACTTCAAAAATTAATCTTTTTGGAGATGAAACAAAACCTTAGAAAAACTTCATATGCGAGTACCAATTTAGAAACATTTTTGCTGCAGCTGAAATTAAAAAGTTTAAGTGTATTATTTAATTTCACATGAGCTAACTGTTTCAAGCTAACAGCTTTTTCTCTTTATTCACACTAAAGTACATTTTAAAATTAGAATCATCTTATGAGTCAAGAAGACAAGGGCTTTGTCTATTTTGATGTAATTTGAAAAAGTTTCAGCATGAGTCACGAAACAAAGCAGAATATTTCAAGATCTTAATCAAAAAAGATCAATCATTAAATTCATTTTTTCTGTTTTTGTCAATCAGGAAAAAAATTACAATTTCAATTTTCAATAAGAGCAACAGGTACTCAGATTATTCCAAGTACCTACTGACAAACTAATTCTAATTTGTAAAAGACACTGCTCTGCTAATTAAGATACAAATTTTCACTGGTGACTACAACACACAGTACTCAAAGAATATTCCTAACACTTTTATTTTCTTATTTTAGAGTTAAAAATATAAAATATAACTTCTGGCCAACTCAATATTCCTTTAAAATAGTACATTTCTCACCAAGATTTCTTTTTTCAGTTTCTGTATAGACCATTAGCTGGAAATGTGGTAGGCAGAGAGCATCCTTCCTACCACATTTCAAGAAGGGCAAAGTTGTTGAAGCAGTAATTTGTGAGCAGAGCTGTCCTTCTATAAATTCTTTTGTGGCTGTAGGGGTAACAGGACACCTGGGAAATCAGTTTGAATCACAGAATTTGCTTTCTTTTCCATTGCTAGGAAATAAAGTGCTGCATTTATTCTAAGGTACTTTTAAAAACTAACAAACAAATAAACAAACAACCCTACCAATCAAAACCAGACTGGAGCTTGGTATTTCTATTTTCTATAATTTTAAATACATTCATAATGAATTGTTTGCCTTCCTGAAGAAGTTTGCTCTCAGATGAACTTTTTAGAGCTTTGCATTTCTGGGGTGACCAAACCAAGGACAGCTTCTTTAAGTGGGGACAACTCCGTCCAGATGCACCATTGGTGTGTTTAATTCATTCCAGGAAAAAAAATAATTGCATTTAATACCTCGAATTCCTTCAAGTGGCAGCTTGAAGCTGTTTCCAGAAGGGATGTGCAGACAAACCCTGAGTGCCCAGCCCAGGCTGGAGCTCTCTGAGCTGCTGCAGCGCGGCTGCAGGCGGCAGCATCAGAGCAGCTTCCCAGCACAGCATCCCTGCTCCTCCCCAGCCTCCTGCCACGCTGCAGCAGAGCTCAGGCAGCGCTGGGAGATGAGCAGCAGCAGGCAGAGCTGCCCGTGGAACAGCAGAGCCCTTTTGGCATCGATGTTTTTGGGCTCAGCCACACAGAGCCAGGCGCCGGGCGCAGCGAGTGCATGGGATGGTGCCAAAGCTGATGGGGCTCAGGCAGGGCAGCCCTTGAGACTCCTGCTGATCACTGCTCTGCCTTAGAACTGACTCCTTACACACCCTGAAGGGCCCCCATCCCTCCAGAGTCAGGTTTCTCCTCTAATTAAGACAGATCTCTGCAGCAAAATCACTTTGGTGCACACCCGAAGAAGAACCCCAACTATTAAAAGCCATCAGTGTTGTCAGTTCAATCTGTAGGTGTGTGGCCCACAAGAACATCCCTGCAACATGGGATTCAGGCACCTGAAACCTCTTGCTGTGAGGATTTTGGAAGAGCCAGGCCTCTCTGAAGGCATCCCATAAATAACAGCAGGAAATGGATTGCTCAGCCCTCAGTTTTCAAGCTGCTCCTTTGTGTCTTTTGTCTTCCCTGAGCTGCTCCTGCTGGCATGAAGGGATTATGGTGCAGCAACTGGGAGCTGGGTGACAGAACTACAGAAAAGCCACAGCAAAGAACAGTGTCAGCAGAGCAAACTTTGCTTCTGATACAATAAAAGCTGTTCCCTCTTCCCTCCCCTCAAATCCAGCAAGACCAGAACGCTACAAAAGCAAGAACTAGGTTGCTATGACTACTATAAATTAGCATCAACACTTTCCCCTTAACACTTCCCCTCTTCAAAATCTAGTTTCTGATCATAGGAGCATTAATCTAAAATTTTATGTCATGGTACCAATTTAAAACATATGTAGGATTGTTCAGGCATTTCAATAATTCATTTAAGAGAACATAGAAACATAAATTGTTTATGTTGGAAAAAGTCTCTTAGATCATCAGACTCTGCTCACAATTAATTTTTTACACCCCACCATGCATTTTAGCAGGGAACTTAGGTTTTAGCAGGGAGAATATATTTGTAAAGGACTGTCAGCAGTTTCTTTTCCCACTATTTTTTTGCCTGTTGGGGGGGGGGGGGGCTGGCTTAGGCATTGTTCTCTGGTATGTAGATTATGTAATGGGTCTTGACAACTTTCTTGTTCACTATGTATTTCTTCAGTGTAATAATAATAATAATAATAATAGTAATAATAATAATAATAATAATAACTGAAAACCTCTGCAGAAAAGGATCCTTCCCTGTAGAAAACAGGACTGACAAAGTGAATTGGTCATGCCTTCTTCCCAAAACAGGGTTAAGGCTATGCATGTTTGGAATCCTGTTAGTAAATTGCATTACATTATCTCTGTTTAGTACAGTGAAATTGCAAATTAACCCCCTTTAAAAATGGGTCAGCTCCCATCACCTAAAAGATCAGCACTGTGTGATCAATCTTAATATGGTTATCAAGTAATCTGCAGAAAAGTGCTTGGCAGGCACTGCACTCTGACTCCTGCCCAGGGCTCCTGCTCTGTGATTAATGGTTCTGCTATTCCCCATTTGAGCCCTGAGAAGTTACACCTGTCCACCACTTAGGCAGGCTTTGTCTGGAATTCATGGAACCACTAAAAATCACCAGAAGCCAAGGGAAAAAAAGAGGGAAAATGTTCTCGGTACTTGCAGGAAAAGTTGCTGCAAGTTCACGTTTCAGACTCACTCTCTGACATTCATATCCTTCCAGTGTAACACTTTCCAGATATGCACAATACTTTTTACATGTACAACTCTGAATTTATTTTCTCCTCATCATTAAAGGTGATTTTTTTTTTCTAATGTATTATTATCCAATTTGCCAAAAGAACCAAAATCTATTGTCTAAAGATCAGACTAAGTTAGGCTGCAGCTGTCTGTGTAATACATGGAGAATGGATATTTGTGTAACACTATTTATTTAAACCATGGATTTTTGCCCCATATTTTCTGGGGAGGTTTCTGGCTGAATCCTTGTGGATTTGCTGCCATATGTGAGCCATATCTTTTGACTGCTGCCAGTGCTGCAGTTCCTCTTGACACAGAAGGCCAGCAGTAAGCTCTCAGCATCTCAACATCTCAGTCTGCCCTTTCAGTGGGGTTTCTACATGACAGTGGCTTCATTTTGGATTAAATGCAGCTTCGAATATTGTTATTGGTCAACATAATTATGAAATAGCTCCTTCAGCTTGTTGTTTCACATCATGAAATGCCGGGAGGATAAAAAGGCTTAATGGGCTTGACGCCTCCTTGTTTTTGACTGACTACCACTCCACCCCACCTGGTACAGCATTTTTGGGGGTTAAACTGGGTTCTGGGCACCACTTGGGTTTAAAATGGAAGCAAAAATGGAGGGGCTGCACATCACTGCCCTGGAGCAGAGACAAACTGGGGCAGTACCAATAGTCTTGAACTGATATTGCCACAAAGCACCTTCTGTGGCTTCAACAACACCTGGTAGGCAGCACCCATCATGAAGAAAAAGAATCATAAAAATGCAAAACATAACTCCCATATAGAATATAAAAGATATAAATATATAAAACTTCCTTATAAAATATAATTTCCATACTAACAAAAAACCCAGAGCTGTTTGCTCCATCTACCCCAGCATTTGCAGTAACAATGGCAATGAACAGTGCAAGGACAAGAACAAGGAGGAGTTTTACCTCATAATTAAATTCTGAGGCATTGTATTGCTATGCACAGCTGCAATTTGTTTTGTTTTCCTGACAGAGATTATTTCCTGATAGATTTTTTCCCAACAGCTCACTGGCTGGTGGTGCCACATGCTGGCATTTTATAGCTACAGCCACACAGAGGGCAGAAGAGCCTACATATTCCCTGTCCTCCAAAAAGCCCTTTTAGAATAAACAACGGGATGGTTCATCACTGGAAAAAATATTTCCTCCAAAATCTTACCAGGCAAAATAATGGCTGGCTGCTCTGAAGGTAATTTTGGTGTTTTTTCAGGCCACACTTGGGTTAATGCTCATCTCCATTAGTCTATGGAAGCCAAACTGCTCAGCGACTTCAGCAAGATTTCAGTGTCCAAGGGGAGATAAAGACCATTTCTTGTGCCATCTTTGCCTTTTCAGAAACTCTCCAGAGTCTGCTCTTATTGTTTTTGGTTTTAAGATTTAAAGAAATTTTAATCTATCTCTCTGGAAGCCGTATAAAACTGAGTATATGTCTGGCTGCAAAAAAAAAGTCAGCAGAAAATGTCTAAAAACATAACATTCACATGGCTGATACTTAACTTTTCAACAATTTTGTAATTCCTTATCTCTCCAAGTTACACATTTCCCGCAGCCAAGAGATGACTAAAATGATTTAACTGCATTTCACAACTTTGCAGATAATAACTGAGAACAGCAGGCAAAATTGCAGCACAAAAAAACCCAAAAATATTTCCTCCCCTCCTCAACAGGACTTTTTTTTCTCAGCAGCTTGCCATACAAAATAAACAAACCTTCCCAGTACAAAAACCATCACGAATCTCATGATTTTTTAATTGAGGCATGTGAGGGGTTTGTTTTGCTTATCTAAATCCACTTCCATGGTTTTTATGAAACACGAGTACCCTGTGAGAAGCTCTCCCTGGAACATTGAAGGGACTTTGCCTTGGAAAAGGGGGGTTCTAAATGCAGACAATTGGTCCTGTGTGGGAATCCAGGGCTTCCCTCTGGCTGCCCTGGCAGGTCTGGGACCCTGGCAGGGGTCAGGAACGCCCCTGGACAGAGCCCCCAGAGACACTGTCTGTGATCTCTGTCCATGGAAAAGAGTTTTCAATCTTACAGGATGAATTACAAGCTCTGAGTGTTTGATATAAGTAATAATTAGTGTGACACGGGTACAAAAGTAAAATTTTAGGATTCTAGATAAGGGGTCCAAAGGGGACAAGATGGAGGAAATTGGGTGTGTCTTGTCCTTTTTCTCCTTCTTCATGCCCTCCATGTTTCACTGTGGGGTTGGCATTTTTCTGTTGGTTCAGGCTGGGGACACACTGTCCAACGTAGGTGACAGATATTGGCACATTATTGTAAATCCAGCACAGGTAGTTTCTGGTATTTAATGTTTGTACCATCCCACTGAGGGCAGAGCCCCACACGCTGCCCTGCAGGACAGAGCTGCGGCAGGGCAGCAGAACATGTTAGAGATAAACAGAATAAACAACCTTGAAACCAGCACAGACCAATTATGGCTTCTGCTTTGGCAGCGGGGCTGACAGACAGAGACTTTCTACAATCTCAGAATCATCAATACCACAGATTCCGACAGTCCTGCAGGATTGATTCCCAATAATTTGGAGGTAAAACAGGTAGAAGAGGTTTTACAGTGAGCCAGAGCAAATTTGATAAGAACATCCATGTTTACCCCTGAAAGAATTTCCTACCAAGGTCATTGACACAGAAATTAAGAAAGAGAGAAGGATAAATAAGAGAAACCTGCAACTGTCTATTCCAATGAGCATTTTGTTTGTCTTTCCTGACCAGTGAGTAAAGGGAAAACTTAGGAGCTTTGTAAGAACGAATAAAAAGCATGCATGCTAGAATAAAAACAGGTTTGAAGCCTGAAAATGGAGTGTGTTTTCTCTGTCTCAACTACAACAAAACATGCAGAGGTGCAGTCCCCACCCCTCCCCTGCCACCAGGTGTGGGTCCCATCAGAACCAAGGCAGCTCTTTGGAAGGAGGAAGGGGAAGGATGTTTTGGCAGAAGGGAGGAGGAAGGAAATCCAAGCAGGAAGCACATGGAGCAGGTGCAGCTCCCCAAGCTGCTCTCCCAGGACTGAGGAAAAGGGCTGGGATTGCAGATTCCTGGTGGAGAATAGAGAAGCTTCCATGGAGCAGCTCAGCAAAGAGCGAGGCTCCCTCTTCCCAGCCCTCTGGTGAGCCCAGGATTTGAACCATCTGGGCTAGATCCCCACAGCAATAATCTAATATTTTAGTTGGCCATAAAGTTGGAAACAAACAGCAAAAAAGGGAAAAATTGTGACAAAAGCCAAAAAAAGTGACAAAACAAATTTAAATGGCTGGGGAAAACAGAGCAAATGCATAATAAAAATCATTTTAATATCTCCTTGCACCAGTAATTTGACAGCCAAAACCAAGGATGACTCAGATATTTTTCAAAATGATTAAAAATGGAGGTGTTACTCACAAATCACTTGATTTTATTTTTCTAGAGAACCTTTGGTTTTCTGTTATGTTATATACACACTTCATACTGGGATGGCTTTAAGAAGCACAGCAGAGTGCCAAACCTTCCCATGATCTGCTTCTATACCGTGACCAGTTTTGGTGGCTACAAAAAGAGTTTTCATTATATACCCTTTCATTTGTAGTCACTAAGTTTTGTTTTTTTTTTTTTGGTGGGTGAGAAGGGTTATTTCTTTACCATTTTTCCAAGAGAAGGTAGGCCAAGAGATCTTATTTCTTGTCTATATTCCTATTCTCCTCCCATCCCAGGACATTTCATTGTCAATATTGGACATGATTTTTTTTTTTGTTCTTGGAGTTTTTGTTTTGTTTTCTGTGTGAGATTTGTTTATTTATTTATTGGTTTATTGTTATTGTTTGTCTGATTGTTTTTGTTTGACATTTTAAAGGCTCCTTAACTTCAATGTCACAATGAGGTAAAAAATTTTTGGCCTCATGGCAAAACTTCTCTGACCCCAGTGGAAGACCAGCAAAGATCAATCTATTCTACAGCATTCTTTAAAAAAATAAAAATTTAAATATCACATAATTTTCACATAAGTTGTAAAGATCCAAGGTATTGGATCTCACAAAAACGAAGGTGAATTTTAAGGTACCTTCTAATCCAAGTCATTCTATGATCCTACTAAGTGTTAGAGAATTGATTTGTTACATCCATTTCTGGTTTTTGCCAGCTCTGCTCAGTCTATATTTTAACCCAGTATATTTTGTAAACATGTTAAATTGTGAGCAAACATGAAGGATTTAACGTCCCAATAGTACAAAAATCAGCCATTCCAAAGCAAATGGGAAGTGGAAAGAAGAAGGAAACACTGCAGAGGTGAGAGTCTGTGGAAGGAGGTGGTGGAGATGTACTGCTTTAACAAAAAGTCAACATTTCAGGCCACCCACTCCCTGGTTCTGACCTCCCCTGTCTGACATCAACCTGCAGCTGTGACAGGATATATTTTTTAAGCTGTGCTACAAAGGTATCATGCAATAACCAAACCCCAGTAAATATGGTTCTTGTCGTCACCAATGAAACAAAATTAGATTTTATACCAGACAAGAGCTTTTAACCCAGCCAGTGATGTGATCAGCGGAGAAAGGAGAGAATAAATCTTGGGCTCTTCAAATGCAACACATCTAAGTATAAATTTTGAGTGCCTTAAAAGCAGAATCACAACTTACACTTTACTAGAAAATGAGTTGGGAGAAGGGAGAATTCTTTTCACAAAACAATATCAGCATGGAGACAGTATAATCCTGGAAAAGGTAATGGGGGAACACAGAAGAAATAGCTCACAAAAAAAGCGGGTAAGTTATTCTTCTGGTGCCTTAAATCCTAGATAAAAATTGATTCTATCCATTTGTCTGCTGGCATATTCAAGCAGCAGTGGGTTCATCTATTTCAGTTTCCATCACCTATAGCAAAATTTTCTCCTCCTGCAAAGAATTCAGGTGCTGCGAGGGCAGGGGAAGAGAAGGGAAGGATTATGCTAAAGGGAATATACACAGTTGTAAAGATTTCATTTTCATATCCATATAAGAGCATAAAACAAGCACAGGAAAATAACAGAATCTGAACCACAGCTGCTTTATGTACATCCTGGTGTTGTTTCTCCTGTGAGAGTGGTCCTGATGTATTCCTCATCTGCTCCACAGATCATTTTAATTAAAGCATTAATAGATTTCAGATTGTCAAAGCCAGAGTATCTATATCCAGCCTCTGTCAAAGTCTGTATCTTCACACACACACACGCTCCCGCATGTTTTGTTCAGTCTCTTCCTGAATTAATCAAACACCACTGCTAATGGCTGGTGTTAATCAGCTGCATCCATCAGGGTGCTCACCAGCCCTGCCACAGCCCCACGTGCAGCTCACATCTGTCCTCTGCTGCCACGGCTCCTCTTTGTCACCTGCAGGAGACGCAGCTGCAAGGCTCAGGCACTGAGCTGCCAGCTTTGGTGTGATAATGGCAGAAATTTCACCTTTGCCAAATCCAGAAAAGTGGATTTCGTAGCTGTCAAAAAGTACCCAGCTACTCCGTCGTGTTTTCCCAGCTGTTGTTCCAAGGAAGTTGTGTTTTCTCTCTAACCCTGAAATGTCTCTTGCAGGGCTACAGAAATGTTCAGATGATTATTTTAATATTTTTAAGTACATGGGAATCCTCACATTCCACACATTACCCCCATTTCCAATACAATTGGATTTTGGTGGGTGATTCATAGAACAGCGGCTTCAGCTTAACCCCTTTGAGTGCATCCATCATTTTGGGCAGGATCATAAGCAATGGTGCCTCTGAAAACCTAAATAACATACTCATGAAACACTCATCTGTTATGTACATGTTTTCCATCCAAATTGCTTCACCAAATAACTCATGAAAGCCTTTAGTAGAGGAAAATGATGGGATTAAACATGATGCTTTTTGATACGCTTGCTCCTTTCCATCTCAGAAGAGCAGTGCTAGCTAAAGCCATTCATTTTGTCTAAAGGGATCTCTATAATGCTTCATCTGTTAAACAATTTCATTAAATTCTCCATCCCTGGGAGAAATGAGGTGCAATTTAAAGCGGCCAGGGATTTTGACTGCCTTTATCACTACAGGGGTGCAGCAAATCCATATTTATTCAGCCTAACATCTGTGAGATGATCTGTATGTTACAGGACCTCCCAGGATGTGACTCATGAGGCTGAACTCGAGAAGAACAAGGTGCTGTCCTCTCACCACTGCCATTTGTCACAGCATTTGAAAAATGCTGCTACCAGCCAACAATAATTACAGCTGCGCAAATGAAAAACCATTTCAATCCAAGAGACCCGTGTCACCACCGAATCTCATGGTTTGCTCTTTCACACACACTGGTTTCAGAAGGCTGGAGAAGAGATGAGGCAGCTTTCATCACACCAGGCAAATTAGGGAATACTTTTCCTGCCAAACTGAGAACGCGGAGGTGGAAATCTCTCTGCTGTGGCACGAACATCCAGAATTCTGGCATTACCAACATTTTCAGAGGCTGATTTGCTCTGAAAAAGCAGGTTATAATGTTGTGTAAGGAAGGTTCAGGAAGTATTGCTGATGGTTTTTGAAGACAGTGTTAAATATTGTGACTTCCATAGACAATATAGGAGTAGGCAAGTAAAAAAAAAAATCTCCAAAAATCATAGTGTGCTGTGCATACATCAGAAGTTAAATCATACTTCACTGTGAAGATACGGCATCCTTCAGCTCATAAAGCAGCAGGAAACAATATGTTCTGGAAAAAATAATATTTGTTGGAAACCCAGCTGTCTGTCTTGCATAGAATGGGTTCAACACACACAGGTGTTGGCCCTGTAAGTGCCAAGGGCAGGATTGCACAGAGGCATTTTTGGAGTCTAGAAAGTTCACACTCCCCTTGTAGCATCCCTTGTCCAGCCCTTTCACTCAGCTCATTCTCCTGGTGCTTTGCATGCACCACTTTGGGAGGCAGCAGAGGGATCAGCTCCCCACGAGGAGGCTGCTGGATAGGAAAACCTCCACTGCAGAGATCAGCTGTAGATCAGAGGAGGGAAAAAAGAGCTCTGCTCCCAAGTTATAATCCCCTGCAGGGTCTAGGACTGTTCAAATATTCTCATACCATTGTTGCAGGGCTTGTTTTGTTGGTTTTTTTGTTGTTTTTTTTTTTTTCTTTTCTCTCTGTAAATCAAATGCATGGTTTCGTCTCTGCTTCCAGTTTGAAGTGCACAGAATGCTTTCAGGATGCCCACACAAACATTTCCATACTGAATATTTAAATACAAGAGCAATATCCACATCAGTCATTACAGCCAACCATGCCCTCCTGAGGATGCACAGCACTTTAGAACACAACAAACAAAATTTCAGCCAAGTTTTATAAAGGATGGAAATGCCACACCGGAACAAAATGTGGTTTTATTGTAATGAATGCCCTTGGCAGTAGGATTTAAGCAAATCCTGCATCAGTCAGAGATGCTCCAAGGAGAGCACCCACATCTTCAGCAACACCCTGACTGAAGCAACCCTCTCCCATCACCTACAGACAAAGGGCTCTTTGATTTGAAATGCGATGTGGCTGCACAACTGAGCATTAATGACCCCAGAAAGCATTTGAAGGTGCTAAAGATAAATAATCCCAAACAGGGATTAGCAAGGGGAGCTTCTGTGTGTGTCTCAGCAACTGAATACGGCTGGTAAAAAGTAGGTTTGGGGAAGGGTTATTCCTGAAATAAGAGAATAAGGAAGTTTTTAGAAAAGCTGAAAACACAATGACTTAAAAAGATTGTGAAAATACTGAAAACAACAGAATTCGAGGAAAGGGGAACAACAAGAGAGGGGCTATGCATTTGCACACACATTTTCTTTTTTTTAAATCCTCAAATCTGGGTAGAAAAAACTCTTCTCAAGAAACAGTGTTCACCACTCCTCTGCCCTGATATTTAGGATGCTGGCTGGAGGTGAGCATTAAACAGAGCACCGTGGCACCCAGAGCTCCAGCCAAAGCACATTCCCACTGCAGCTCAGTGGGATCCCTTCTTGAGGTTCCATGCAACATGTGTAATATATTATGATACAATTTTCTACCTGCAGCACTTCTGAAACATGATTTGACATAGTTCTCCTGCATTTATTATCTGTCTAGGATGGCTCTCTCTTTCCTCGTACACGTCACCTTGCAGAATGAGTTTCAGAATCAAATTCTGCTCTCAGTATGGGTGTGTTACTGCTCTGTACATAACAGAGATTCTGTTTGAGGATACAAGAGAGGCTCAGACTGTCATTGTGCAAGCTCCTTCAGATCCATGCCCTTCGATCAGAAAAATGAAAGGGCTTTTCTAACCCAAGTGCTCTTCAGCTGCTGACACCCTGACAAACATTGAGCAGCACACCTATTTCCCAGATCTCATATCCCATATGGGATCCCAGATCCCAGATCCTGAGCCTGCACCTGAGGTCAGACACTGCTAACAAACACCTCTGTCACAAGGATGAGACCCCACAACACAGGGCATCTCAAGGCCAGGTACACATTCCTGGTCCTACATCAGGGAATAAAGACCACACAAAGCTCATTCACTCAGCAGCACTTTATCTCTTGTTTCTGAAAGCTTTCAGACCCAAATTCATCCCCCCCCCCCCCCCCCCCCCCCAAGATACCTACCTCAGCAGACACAGATATGTGAGCAGTGAGCTGGGGAGCACAGGACTGTCCAGCCATGAAACAGGTCATGTTTGGAAATCAGCTAAATCACATTCCAAAATCCCCAGACATAGCTGAAGTAGCCCTGGAATAAGAAATGTTCTGCCAAAGGTCACAGAGCCACCAGAGATGCCCTTTTGCACCAGCCTCTGTGCCTGCATCCCTGTGCCCAGCTCCTCACTGGATCTTATTTCTGCTCTCCTTATTTTTAATGTCTTCTCTCCTTTGACCATTTTCTGCTTTATTCCATGTCCCATTCCCCATGATTTCTGCCTCCAAATGAATGGTGGAAGCACTGGAAGCACCACTAAAGCATCAGGACCTTACACTGTAAATCAGGACTACCCGTTCTTCTGTCTTCCAAGCTGTGTGGTGTATTTTCCTGTGGCAGATTAAGTCACATACATAAAAAGGCTACACATGTCTGGTGTAATACACTAATGAAACTCTTGTCTTCTTCAGCCATGTCCCTTCCTTTCAGTCTTCCTGCTTTGCTTCCCGCTCTGTGTTCCCTCTAGGTGCAGGAAGGAAACAGTTTTGGGGATAGTTTTTCCTCCTAGAGACATCCAGGTTCCACCTGCATAACGTTTCTGTCTTTTTTTGACTGATACTTAAGATGGCAGAATTCACATCAGTCAAAGTTTAACAAGAATTCAAACTTTCTCATGTGAAAGAATCCCAGATAAATGGAAACCTATCATTTAAATCTTCAGTGCAGTAGGATTCCCACATTTTAAACACTGAATATTTTCTGAAGGGGAGAAAGCGTTCCTCTCCATGATCAGAACTCACAGGAATTGTTGGATCTACAGAAATAAAACACAGAGCCACTAAAACACTTCATTATTCCTTCTGAGCACTATCCAAATACCAGTATTTACCTCTGAGGCTGTAACAAAATTGCGTGTTTCTGCCCTGGCAGGAGGAGCCTTCCAGAGTCAATATTCATATTGCTGTGGGGAAACACATTTAATCTCCACATAAACTCTCCGTAACTTTATTATTATTATTATTATTTATAAGACAATATGTCGGGTAAATAGCAGCAGCTCCATCTATGTGCAGGAAGCTGCTTTCAGAGAGCAGCAATTTGCAAATCAGCCTTTTGGAGATGAAGGTGAGAACTCAGCAGCATCAGAGCCCCTGGGAAACAGCCCTGGAACCTCTTCCCTGAGCTCCACACCAGCCTGTGGGCTTAGCACCAAGCTGTGCCTTCTCTCCAGTTCAAAGCCATCATTTCTACATTAATTAAATTAAATATTAAATAGAATTATTATATAAAATTAACTATTATCTCCAAGCAAGGGCCCACACAAACACAGAGCTGGAAGGAAAGGCACTTTTCAGAGGAGTACAATTATCCAAACCAACTAACCTGGGAAAGAACTGGAGGGAAGAGTGGTGCCATCCAACTCATCCACACAAATGTGCAAAGATGAAGTGTGCTAATGGCTTTACAGACTTCTTGAGAGAAAACACTGATTTATTGGCTACTCCTGATGGTGATATCATATTAATCATATCCTTTTCCTCCAATTAAAGGTTTTATATTGCAATAAAACTGTAATCACAAGTAAAAAGGCCAAAAAAAAAAAAAAAGGATAGAAAATTAAGGCCAGCCTGCTTGGAATGTACAAGAAGATAAGTACTCATTATATCAATTTTATATAGTGGGAGTTATTAATTTGGCAATTCAATTACTCAGGGGCTGTGCCATTATTAATCAGGTGATTATAATGGAACAAATACTCTCACTTGTGGAGTTAGACAATGGAACAGCCCTAAAGTGGAAAAACAAACTTATAATGTTTGTATTTTCCTCAAATTTCTGTGATAACAGTCAGTGCATGGACTAAATTTTGGTAGCAATTTCTTCTTTTATATCTGTATCACATGTGCCTGTCTTCCCTTTTTTTATGACTATTAAAACTGCATTATAAAAAGGACAGAGGAGAAATAAAGCTGGAAAATTTGATGAAGTACAAATCATATAGTTTTGCTTTCAATGTCTTATCCTCTTTAAAATTAAGCTCTCCCATTAAACTAGCAGTGCCCTGCCACTTCACTGCCTTAGAATAATAAAAATATGCAAAGGAGCCATATCTGCTTAATTACCCCACTTTCCAAAAAGCAACCATGCTGAATTTAAAGAGCAGTAAAACTTCAGCAGGCTTGGTCCCTGTACTTAGATGGGTGAGGGATTTTTTCCTGCTGTAGTGTCTCAGAGACTCTCTGTTTTGGAGTCTCTTCTGTCTTTTCAGATGTGACAAAAAAAATGTTAGAAAGCCCCACAGCTTCAATGCACTTTCTAAACATGCCAGGTGGTGTAATAAAATAAAGAACCTGTCACAAAATCCCTTAGGTTGGAAGAGACCCTCAAATCCTCCAGTCAAACCATAAATCTGACCCATCCCTACAGCCTTGACAACATCTGCAAACAGAAATATGCCCAGCTTTTGACATCCCCCAGTTTTATTCTTTACTGACACAGTGAAGGAGCAGGAAATAGTCTTTTAAATTCCAGGTTAAAATGAAAGAAATCGTAAACAAAAAGTTGTTTTCCTTCACCTATACAAGGGATTTAAAAGAAAAAACCCTAAGGAAGAAGCTGAAAGAGCAGTGCCCTGGCAAAAAGGCAACAACTGGATGTGAAAGTTTGAGAAAGAAAGATCTCATTACATGTATTGTTTTATGGCTCTCTCCTTAAAATGTTAAAGGAATTCTGAGAAGTTGTCTGCTGGACAGAACAAGTTATTCTTTGAGCAGCAGACCATTATTTAAATCCACTGTGTTATTCCATTACCATACGGTAGGCAACGGTAGGTGTAATGAAAATTAAAATAAAAAGGGGAGTTTCCCATGAAAATTTGAAAGAGAATATCAGATCATATAACCAAAAAATTATATTTTAAATTATCAATATGTTTTATAAAAATTAAAACCTTATCTAGCTAAGATTTGAACAAAACTAATATAAAAAGCAAATACATTTATAAGCCTTTACAATCATTATTGTCTGTTCTTTTTTTATGGAATAGGAATAAATTCCACCAGTTTACAAAAGCAAAACTTCAAGAAAAAACACTTCAAGAGGAAAAAGTAGAACTCCTGGATTCTTGACTTAATTTACCCCATGACTGCTGGGAAAAGGGCAAAAAGAGGGTGTCCCTCTAGTAAAATAACAACACTCCTATAAAGTAGCAGCCATCTGGTTTGGGTTGTTACCTCTCTTTATGAATAAATCTAGCATAAATCTGGACAGCTCTGCAGAAATTAAAACCTTGTATGAACAGGAAGGACTTGGATTGTACCTCCAGACTTTTGCCAGATGAGAAATGAACGTTTCTGAGGGCTGGAGAAGCAGAGGGAAACCCAAGTGCTGAACAATCCCTGAGACAAAGCAAGCTGAACTCAGATCATTTCAATTTTCTCAAAGGTTTCAGCAAAGGTTATCCAGGATTTCAAATACAGAAAGCAAATAGGACAAGAAGTGGCATTATTGCTGGCATTTCTAGCATTTGCTAATTTGGGTATGTAAACAGTGGGAAATCTCTGCATAGTTTCACTAGTTAAATCCATTTCTGGAAGATGAATTGACATTTTTAGCCAGTCAATTTGCTTTTAGTTCAGAAATAAGATTTATTCAAATTCTGCTAAGAACTACTAGGGAAAAAATGGAGGAAGAATAGATAATTTGGGATTCTGCCTTCTGTTGAAGATGGGAGATTTTTTTTTCCTACTCTGTCAAAGAAAAAAGAAGAATATAATGTTTAGAGCACACAGCTGTGACACAGTGCTGAGGTTCTTTTTCTAGTTCATTTTTGTTTGGTTTTTTGGGGTGATTTTTGTGGCTTTTTAGTTTTTTTGTTTGGTTTGATCTTTTTGTTTATTTGTTTTTGGGTTTTTTTTGGTGTTTTCTTTGTTGTTTTGCTTGTCTGTTTTGGTGTTTTGGTTTTTGGGGTTTTTTTGATTTGGGGCCTTGGTATAGTTCAGATACACTTCATGCCCTTAATTTGGGAGGTCTTAAGTAGGATACCCAAATACAAGAGAACTCTTGTATAAAGAGCTCCAAAACCCCAAAATATTTTTATGCTAAAAATATTTAAAAATATTTGTTACAATATTTGTAAAGGCAATAGCTCACAATACATCAAAATAAAGTGGAACTAAAATTCTCTTGATGCTAAGGAAAAACAAGGCAGTATTCTACTCAGTTGTTAAAAAAACAAACAAACAAACAAACAAACAAAACCCCAAAATTCTGCCATACCTATTACTTATACAGAATGAGGGCAAATTTTGTGAGTTTGGAGATCAATTTTATCAGTAATGCAGAGTTCATTGTCTTTCCAACTCATAGCTTAAAAAGGTCATTTTTTATGATTTTCTTTGATCTCTGTAGATTGTCCCTCTTTCTGTCAGAGCATATTGGAAATTTTTTCTGATGAGATAATTGTAAAATTAATAGATTCAACATGAAACTTGATTAAAAACTGCCCACTGGATTTCAGGAGCAGAAACACATGAAATTGTGTTTCAATTTCTCAATAGTCTTGATGGAATTTAGCTAATTTGAGGGGGAATACTTTGTATAAAGACTGTATCAACTGGACTCAGGAAATTCTGTTAGGTTCACCAGAGGATATTTCCTTTTAAGGAACCCATGAGGGTTTGAGCTGGAGGAAAAGACCAAAAGAGACAGGGCATCTGGGGAAATATAATTTTCAGGCTTTTTGTTACCACCCAGACCACCACATTTGCTTTTTATATTGGTTTTGTTCAAATCTTAGCTAGATTAAGGTTATAAATTTTATAAAATGTATCAATGATTTAAAAGATTATGTTTTTTGACATTGGTTATATGATCTGATACTCTCTTTCAAATTTTCATGTGCATTTTCAAGGCATGAAAGAGATGGTGCATTTTTGTTTCTGGCAAGAAACATGAAGTCTAAAAATCGAAGCAATCCCCAACATTTTCCAGTTCTAATTTGTCAGATTATTTTGGCACGAAGTGGATAATAAATCACAACCCAGAAGTTCTTCTTCACTTAAGATTCCTTTTCGGAAGGGTTCTTTCCTTCTGATTAAAGAGCTGAATCTTTACGTTGCCTTGATTATGAATTGCCAAACAGTACCAAGCGTGTTAAAGTTCATCAGCACAGCCCCAAAGCCTGCAGGGGATTGAAGGATGTGAAAAGGACATGGGGCAAGGGTGGCTGCCAGCCAAACCCAGAGCAGGCAGTGCCCATTGTGCCTCCCACAGGCAGCAGCTTCAGCTAAAAGAGTTTTGGAGTTCATTCTCCTTCAGCTGTAAATCACACAGACTCTTCTTTCCGAGGGGAACTCATCCCGTGTGCTCTGTGCAAGTTGTATTTTGTGAGGCGGGTCTGACAACAAAGGCAATAAATCCATTGTTGCCCTGATTCTTAAGATTTTCTAAAGCCTTCTGAGTTTACATTATTGTAGAGAACTTTCTCACACAACTTTCTGTAAACCATCTATTGTTTTGCATTTCTCCATAGGTGTGGGAATCCAGGGCTTCCCTCTGGCTGCCCTGGCAGGTCTGGGACCCTGGCAGGGGTCAGGAACCCCCCTGGACAGAGCCCCCAGAGACACTGTCTGTGATCTCTGTCCATGGAAAAGAGTTTTCAATCTTACAGGATGAATTACCAGCTCTGAGTGTTTGATATCAGTAATAATTAAGTGTGGCATGGGTGCAAATGTGAAATTTTAGGATTCTAGATTAAGAGTTCAAAGGGGACAAGATGGAGGAACTTGGGTGTGTTTTGTCCTTTTTCTCCTTCTTCATGCCCTCCATGTTTCACTGTGGTGTTGGCATTTTTCTGTTGGTTCAGGCTGGGGACACACTGTCCAACGTAGGTGACAGATATTGGCACGTTATTGTAAATCCAGCACAGGTAGTTTCTGGTATTTAATGTTTGTACCATCCCACTGAGGGCAGAGCCCCACACGCTGCCCTGCAGGACAGAGCTGCGGCAGGGCAGCAGAACATGTTAGAGATAAACAGAATAAACAACCTTGAAACCAGCACAGACAAATTATGGCTTCTGCTTTGGCAGTGGGGCTGAAAGACAGAGACTTTCTACAATCTGGGAATCATCAATACCTCAGATTCCAACACATAGGGGTGGAGAAATTTGAAGTAATAGTGGTTTGTCCAGTGTCATTGGAGAGGTGGCACATTCACCCTCCAATCCACTGTCACCTTTGGAGAAGTACAAATGCTGGAGTCATAAAATAAACTCTCTTTTTTCACCTTTGCAGTAGCAGCAGCTCGTGTCGTGCATTCACGTGTCCTATAGTGACAATCCATCTTTCTTCCAACTGCATTTCTGGAAAAATTAAGAGAGGCTGTTTCAGCTGGCTGAAGCTTCCTGTCCACGAGCCTGAGCTCTGCCCTTCTGCTGGCCCTCGAGCAGCAGGAATCATATTGTGAACAGCCTGACTGCTGCAAGTCTGCTCTGTGTGTTTATATCAAAAATACAAATTACCTTGTGATTCTTTTATATATAATGGAAGAAAATTGCCTGGAAGAAATCCTGCAGCTACCCACTTTACAATTTATTTAAGACAAACATTAATTTCCAGTCGGGAACAACACAGTGATTTTTTTGACAAAGGTGACTGTGGAACTGCTGGAGTCTGTACAATGAAAAGTTGGTACCAAGGCAAACAAACACACATTTACAGAATGTGTCTTACAGAATGCTTCTTTTACAGCTGTGTAAATCATGGAGTGTCAGTGTCTGGGTTGTACTGTTGTAATACTTTTGACATCACTGTAACAACTGAAGAAGCCGTCTTTTATTAAGGAAAGAACCAAAATCATTTTAGTCCCTGAAAAAAAATTTAAATCCTTGTCCAAGCAAAGTTACCTTTGAACAAAAAGGAGAACAAAAGACTCCAGAAATCCTCTCAAAGCTTCCGCTTCTGCCAGCCTGGCTAATAAGAAAGGCCTTCAGACACATCAGCCAGGCACAGACAGCAGAGGGGAAGAAAAGCAAAGATTAAGAATGTCCTGGGGAGTGTGCTTCCAGATCCCAGCAGGAAAAGCCCAGCACAGTCAGGGCATTGTGTGTGCACAGCCACAAAACCTCATCCATGTAGTTTTTGATCAAGTAAGTTTACCCTGAGATTAGACCATTTGACCCACTCATATAAGAAGAAAATAAGTAAAATATATAAGAAAACCAACAAAAAACCCAACAAAAAACCCAGGAAACCCCAAAAACCCTAAAAAACCCCACCCAAGCTCATTTCATGTTTTCACATAGGACTCTTCTACTAATAAATACATTTTCAAAGGGACAGTTAAGAGTAAATATTACCAACTTTCATCTCTCTAAGTGCTGAATCATATACCCCTTTTTTTTTTTACATTTCATTTTAGTGCAGATCTATAAGGGAAATTTGATAAACACAATTTATTATGCAGAAGCAAAGAGGAAAAGGGATCACAGTTTACTGTCACATTAGCAAGCATCTGAGCACAAGCACATTAGAATAACTCTATTCCATTAGATCCCAAACTCATCTCCTCCTGTCTCCTGACCCCAGGAATGGGAAAAAATGTTCAGGCTGTGCTGCTTTCTCCAGCACTCCTTGCCTAAGCAGCAAAGAAAAGAATAATGACATAATTGTGCTTTCTCTGCACTGACAAGTGACTTCTTTTGTTTAAAATGCTGCAGAATATTATCCCCAGCCCTTAACAATCCCTGGTTTTTGCATTTCACACACTTAACTTCCCACACAGGCACTTGGAGCAGGACCCCAAAGAAATGTGAGCTGTGAGTTGCTAAAATAGGACCTAATTTTTGGATGAAGGTCAATATCTCCTTACAGACTGTGTTTCAGCTGGAGATACAAAGGTGTTTAAAATGAAGAGCTGATCAGTCAGGCCAGGCTCGTCTCAGTCTCAGTCTCACACTGAACTTTACTAAGTGTAAAGTTAATATGTTAAGAGGGTACAAGATAGCACAGTAAAAATGAAATCCCCCCTGCCCAAAGAAAGCAACCTCAGTTCCACTAAACCAGCAGAAAACCCTGCCTTTTCCATTTGCCTGATTCTCTTTCTTAGTTTTAAGACACTGTCACTGAAGTTTATACATCATGCCACATCACTTCATCTCAGGGAAGCTGAGAGGAAGAGTGAACATTAAGAAGTTTATGCATGTACTCATGCATCTGTAAGGCACCGAAAAAGTGCACAATTATTTAGATACACACAGGCAGAGGGGTTAATTTTTACCTTTTTACTCCTGTGCACGAATCCCTATGGAAATATCTAGCAAGCTACACACAGCATGGGCACACACCAGCAGGCAAAAGGCTGAAACCCCAGAAATCAGTGTAAACCAGCAGGTTCTGAGCACAGCTGTCAGCACCCAGAGCCAGAGGTGTGGGCCAGCTGCAGACTCCTGGCTTTGGAGAGAGCAGACAGGTTTGCACAGGCTGAAAGGGTTTCTACCAACAGCCTGGCATGGGCTGCTGCTGAAAGTTCTCAGCAGTAAAAGTAGATGTTAAATCTTGAATTAGTTTGAAGTCAGGCTCATTAAATTCGGAAACGAGCTACAATGATATTTTCAAAGAGGTTGTGCAAGGGAGTCAATTTTTAAATACTTATCAAGGAGAGTTTTTCAGTAGAGGTTGTTTTTGCAACTGTGCAAGACAATAAATATAGCAGATTTACAGCTCTTTTTGTTTTCATGACAAACATCCAGGATTTGATGGGAGTACAGAGATCAGAAATGGCTTGCCTTGACCAATATTTATATAATAGTCTGTCTTCCAGCACACAGCCAGAAAAAAAGCAAACATAACATTCAGCCCTTCTTAAAGGAAATAATCCATGTATTTATATTCAAACAAAAATAATGAGACCTTCTGTTCAAGTCATCTTCAAATTTCCCTAAACTCCAATCATACAGAGACAGGATTTGATCAAATTCTGGCACTGGTACAGTGAGTTCAGCTGCTGGAAGATTCTGCAGGTCATTCCTTGTAGCTCTGCTTGTTCATTCCCACATTTAATCTGCCTGCATCGACCCAACCAGCACCAATCAATAGTGACAAAGTGATGACTGAAATTATCATTCAGGCAACCGTGTTTTATGGCACTCAGTTCTGCAGGTTCTGCCTTGCCTTGGCCCTGGAGTTTGCCCTGCTGTGATCTCTAAGCAGAGGGCATCACTGCCTGGCAGGAGCAGCAGTGCAGGACGGGGCAGAAGCGCACACCACCTGCAGTGAATGATTTCCTTCTCCCACCACCAGGCAGTTCCTCATTTTATGCCATGGCTAATCCAGAAATGCTTTACCCAGAACCTACCACTGTGGGAGCCCAGGGCATCCCTCTGGCTGCCCTGGCAGGTCTGGGACCCTGGCAGGGGTCAGGAACCCCCCTGGACAGAGCCCCCAGAGACACTGTCTGTGATCTCTGTCCATGGAAAAGAGTTTTCAATCTTACAGGATGAATTACAAGCTCTGAGTGTTTGATATAAGTAATAATTAAGTGTGGCACGGGTGCAAAAGTAAAATTTTAGGATTCTAGATAAGGGTTCCAAAGGGGACAAGATGGAGGAAATTGGGTGTGCCTTGTCCTTTTTCTCCTTCTTCATGCCCTCCATGTTTCACTGTGGTGTTGGCATTTTTCTGTTGGTTCAGGCTGGGGACACACTGTCCAACGTAGGTGACAGATATTGGCACGTTATTGTAAATCCAGCACAGGTAGTTTGTGGTATTTAATGTTTGTACCATCCCACTGAGGGCAGAGCCCCACACGCTGCCCTGCAGGACAGAGCTGCGGCAGGGCAGCAGAACATGTTAGAGATAAACAGAATAAACAACCTTGAAACCAGCACAGACCAATTATGGCTTCTGCTTTGGCAGCAAGGCTGACAGACAGAGACTTTCTACAATCTCGGAATCATCAATACCACAGATTCCGAAATGCCACCAGATATCTCTGTGATCAGGAGACTTTAATGCACCCTGAAATGTAAATAATGCACATCAGATGAACACCTTCTCTCAGAATCTTGGGTCTGGCTTTATCAAGGGTCTCCACAACACCACAAATAGCTTTTAATGCATTTTAGGGTGGCCAGAGGACATTCTTGCAGCCACTAAGACCTTCACTCAGCCACTGTCACAGGACCTGATGGTGATAGTAAAAGGGTTTTAAAATCATGGGGATTTAGGGTTAAAAGGAAAATTAAGCTTAGTAGGCCCTGAAAAAAAATAAATACCCTAGGTACATGAAGGCCTCGTACCTTACTAGAACTGCACCTGTGTAGCTAGTACATGATAAATGATATAATTGTTAGATGTGATGATTTTTTAGTAATTAAATATAATTACTGTTTAATCATAAGAATAATCATGAGAAGCTGTGGTCAGGGACCTAAGAAAGATCACAAGAAACTCATGCTTGAATAAAGTCAATGTATACAATAGAACAATATGAGTTTAATAATTAATATGTAAGCTATATAACGATAGAATATAAAATACATTCAGCTCAAAAGCCATGTTGGAGTCAGATTTGGGTCTGTACCCCTGATTCCCAGAGCTCTCAATAAAAGCACTTTTATATAATCATATCCTGTGATTATGTGTGTTCCTGAACACTAACAATGGCTTTTGAGCTCTACCACACCACCAGCCCCAAACCTGGACTGCCACAACCTGCCAGCACCAGAGTGCTCTGCACAAGGCAGCACAATAGATCAGACCCACCACAGGGCAGCACTGGGTGGTTGCTTTCAGTAGATGACAGAGTATTTTTGTTTCCAGAACAACAGAAAATGGAGATTTTGAGGCTAAGAGAAAGCATGTCAAAACAAGAACCTTTTGCTACTGAATAACTCTTTTTGCTTCAATAACGAATAACTGGGAAAAAGAGACTTCCAGCAAACCTAGAAATGATGTGACATGACACATCAGCAGAGAAAAAGCAGTGATCTGTGAGAAAATGGAGAAGGGAACATTTTACATCATTGCATGTTATTATATTACACATATTACACACAATTCTTATTCTATTACACGGCTGAGCTCTCTGATTGTGCCAAAGTGGAGTTTAACCCCGACTTTCAATCTTCCCCTCTTCTGAACATACAAAGGGTTGGTATCTTCACTCCAGAGCATGAAATCTGGCTGTAAGTGCTCAGCAGAGAGATTGCAGAAGATGTCAGACCCAACAATGTTGTCTGCCACCTTGGTGGAACATCCCCATGTATTTTGAAATGCACTTCCACGACAGACTGGCTTTGCAAGGCCAAAACCAGTTTAGTTGATTATTTTCAGTACATATCCCCCCAGCACTCAAAAGATTTCAAAACCTGACAACCTGTTACTGAGAAGTATATCCTTTCTGATGAGAAGATCTAAGACTCTGAATTTGGATTTTTTTTTCCTGTGTTACTCAATATAAAAGCACTGAGAATGAAAATTTCAATTAAGTCAATCCTCAGTTAAAAATTTCACATTGTCAATTTTTATACCCTGAGCCAAAATTATGACAAAATCAGTGTAAAGAAAATCAGAAATAGTTAACTAGCAGAACTTAGCTGTAAATGCAACAACAATATGCAATGCTCCTGCGGTTTGGCAAATATAATCTGTTGATAAAATTCTCCCTTATGAAGTAGCCTGCTTGAAAAAAATTCATGGGGTGATTAATTAACCAACATATCAATCAATAACATAAAAGATATTCTAATTTGAAAACTAAGTACCGATCATATTGCTTCTCACTGCTAGAAAACCTGAAGAAGCTGCCAGAAATCAAATACACTTTCACCCTTTTGAGGGTGAGCTCTGCTTTTTCATGAAGAAAAGCCATCAGGAGGAATAATTTTTAATTTTACTTAAGAATTTTTAATATAAAGCCTCAGACTTGAAGTATTTAACATTTCGTTCTAAGTGCTTAGCAGGACTCTGAGATTTTTGAGCTCCACTTCAAAGACCAGCTTTTAAAGCTTTTTAAAGCGTCATGAAGCAGGAAGCTGCAGGATTTAGGTGAGTGAGTGAAGGTCCCAGTAAAAAACCATCAGATTTTGAGTAACACTGGGAGGAATCATCCCCCATTTTGAATTTCAAGTTCTCCAGGTATCTAAATTTGCAGTCTCCCAGCATCCCCAGTACTGCTTTTTGCATTTTTGGGAAAACCAACTGGGCTGTTTCTTGGGAAGCTGGAGACTGCTGAGGCCCAGGGCCTGCTCGGTCCCGAGGGATGCCAAAACTCTCTCTCTGTGGGATACATTTTCCCACTTGAGGCCTTTTGATCCTGCTGTTAGCATTCAGGAACACACATAATCACAGGATATGATTATATAAAAGTGCTTTTATTAAGAGCTCTGGGAATCAGGGGTACAAACCCAAATCTGACTCCGACATGGCTTTCAAGCTGAACATATTTTATATTCTATCGTTATATAGCTTACATATTAATTATTAAACTTATATTGTTCTATTGTATACATTGACATGAGTTTCTCGTGATCTTTCTTAGGTCCCTGACCACAGTTTTTTATGATTATTCTTATGATTAAACAGTAATTATATTTAATTACTAAACAATCATCCCATCTAACAATTATATCATTTATCATGTACTAGCTACACAGGTGCAGTTCTAGCAAGGTACGAGGCCTTCATGTACCTAGGGTATTTATTTTTCTTTTCAGGGCCTACTAAGCTTAATTTTCCTTTTAACCCTAAATCCCCATGATCTTAAAACCCTTTTACTATCACTGCCTTGCCATGAGGACACAGCCCCCAGAGCTGTAACATGAAGTGCCTTCCCCTTCATCCCTCTCTGCTCCCACTCCTGCAGGTGGAGGGAAGATGAATTATCTCCAGAGGGACCTGCTGCAATTTCACTGCCTCAGCTAAGGCTCAAACCACCGAGCTGCCACATCAAAGACCATTCCAGTGCCTTCACTTGCAGTCAATTTGTGGGGAGTGCACTCTGCACTTTCCTAACGCAGACCAAAGGTACCCAGCTCCAGCAGACGGCACAGAAATCCTGGGGCTCTGATTCCACGGCAATGAGTTCATTTTCATCCCTGCTCGCTCTCAGCTTATTCAAAGGAGGTGCTCACAGGCTGCTCCGCTCTCCTGCTGCCTTGAAATGCTCTTCAGATGTGCCTGACCTTATTCTGCAGCTCCTCTTCCACCACAATTTCGGTTCATGCAGAAACCACCTTCTAGTCTGTGTTCCAAATCTGCGTTCTGGATTCTGCGTTTCTACAATCAGTGCCAAAAAGCATTGCAACACTTAAGTTGAAGATAATCTGGATTTTTATTTTTCCCTCATTTTGAGGTCAGCTATTAATCCATATATATATTTATCCATATCCATATATTATATATATGGATATCCATATATTATTATTATTCACGTTTCAATATAAAATTCTTAATTCAAAGTAAAAAATAAATCAGTTTGAAAGAAAATAGCTTACCCATGTTTATTAAGCATTTGATACATAATTAATAAATAATTAATGTATGTTGACTAAACAAACAAATAAATAATGTTGATGTATTTTTTCCAAACATACCCCGGAATCCAGCAATTCAGTTTCTAATCCCAAATCCACCAAGATAGTTAAAGACCTGCACTCCAGTGCTACAGAGCACTGGATACAGGAGCATTTGTGCAGAGACTATTTATTAAGTTCTGGCTTGGAAGACTTACTATGGAGAAAAGAAAAGTCATGCCAGGATGAGGTTGGTTTGATAAATAATGGAAGGAGATTTTGTAATACAGAGCTCTAATATTCCTTCATAAAGTGCAACAGAGGAGGAAAGCTAAAAACACAGAGGCATAAGTTTGTCCTAATGGAGAGACAGGCACATTGGCTCCTCAAAGAGGGCAGGACTGGGGTTTGTACCAGGGCTCACACTGCCCTTTGGCAGCCCTGTATGCCAATGAGTGATGATACAGCATTGGATAATATTATAAAGTAATTAAATTTAATTTTAAATTTTAAATTTAATTTTCAATTTAATTTTAAAGTAACTAAAAAAGACTTCTAAAAATGTTTTAAAAAACTTTTATTCTATTTTTAATCTTATTTAAAAAACCCAACACATATATTATAATTCACACTATCAGAAGCTATTTCTTAATTGCAATACACTACAAACATTTCTTAACCTATCAACTTTTTACCACACCATACTATATATACCTTAAAACTAATCATCTAAATACCCCTCATAAATCTTATGACAATACGTTTTTCATAATTTTATTTCTCCAAAATTCTAGTCTTATTTACAAAACCATTCTTTAAATTTTTTTCTAACTCTATTTCTCTCTCAACACTTACTATCCTATTCCATAACATTTCTAAATCAGCATTTCTTATCTCAAAATTTACATACAAATACATGGCATATAAACCTTCCATCACACCCTAAAAACTCTCTCCAAATCCATTTCCCACAACAGAGCACGCAACTTGTCGTGATTTCATCTGAGAACCAAACCAGTAAATGAAGTTGCATTATTGCTCTTCTGGAAGGCTGGGAAGGCTGAACTCCAAGGTTTAGCTGCTTTCAGAGCACCATGCTGCCAGGCAAGGAGCTGCAAAAAATATGGGAATTTTTGATGAAAATGAAGGGCATTTAAGATCTTTAAAACCTTTCCTTTCGTTCAGTCTGCAGTTCTGGTTTTGTAACCCCCCAGGGTTCAGCCACCTTGCATTTTGTCAGTTCTGTCTCTGCAGCCATCCTTTTCTGGGGAGGAACGGGGCGGTGTGGTGGAATCATGCAGCAGAGCTGTTTGAACTGTGCTGTCTGGGAATCCCTTTGCCACCTACCATCTGGAAATTGATACTGCTTTTCAGATCAATCAAAGGAATTAAAGCTCTTCAGGACAAAATTCCCCACAATTTCTTTTTCTGGCTAAAGAAAAAAGAAATTCCATCTGTTTTCGCTGAAAGTCCAAGTGTTAGCATTCAGGAACACACAGAATCACGGGATATGATTATCTGCAGGTGCTTTTATTGAGAGCTCTGGGAATCAGGGGTACAGACCCAAATCTGACTCCGACATGGCTTTCGAGCTGAATGTATTTTATATTCTATCATTATATAACTTACATATTAATTATTAAACTCATATTGTTCTGTTGTATACATTGCCATGAGTTTCTCGTGATCTTCTTTAGGTCCCTGACCACAGTTTCTCATGATTATTCTTACGATTAAACAGTAATTATATTTAATTACTAAACAATCATCCCATCTAACAATTATATCATTTATCATGTACTAGCTACACAGGTGCAGTTCTAGCAAGTACAAGGTCTTCATGTGCTTAGGGTATTTATTTATCTTTTCAGGGCCTACTAAGCTTAATTTTCCTTTTAACCCTAAAATCCCCATGATTTTAAAACCCTTTTACTATCACAAGGATGTATTACACTACACGCTCACGCTCAGAGAGCTGAACATAAAGGTGTCTGGCTCTATATATCTTAATTTTCCTCTCCTGGCATCAAGAACAATCATTGTATGGATACGGTGGGAAAGGATGTTCAAAGCAGCTGAAGCAGAGATCATTTCCTTTTGATGCAGCACAATGCAATCAACATCTGCAGGAAACAAAAGCCTCTCCTAAGGGCTTACAGAGCTCAAAGAAAAAAGGGGCCCCAGGGGCAGATAATCAGTTTACACAGAATTTACTGTACCCGTGTTATCCAGAGGGAAAACAGCAGCAGGAATTAGGCTGAAGCGAAATTTTAGGGGCAGGCTGCACCCAGAGCTGCTCACCTGGTGCCACTTGTCACCTGGGCAGGCAAAGGGCTGAGCAGGCACTGCCAGGTCCCTCCGCTGTCCCCAGGGCAGGCAGAGCCTTTGACCTGGCACAGAATCCCCCAGGAAGATCCCGTAGCAGCTAAAAGCACCTGGAGGATGAAGCACTTTGGAAAGCGCCTGCAAATTGTAATTTGAAACACTCCCCACTCCCATCTCCTGCCACCAACAGAAAGCTCTGCTCCATCTGAAACGTAGAATTTCTTTCTGAAATCTCTTTATTTTAACCAATGCCTTGTTTAACCTTTAAATCCTAATTTTGGGAATTCTAAAAATGAAGAACAACTCAAAAGGGGAAAAAGTTTGCATTTTTGACCCCCCATTTATGAATAATTTTGGTTTAACAACAATGGCTTTTTGGTGATGATGTAAGCATAGCTTGTTTTTTTAACTATTTATCCAAAATAACTTCCCTTGCTCTAGCCATGGTCCCAGGGCACTTCTGTGCTAAGTAAAGTTCTGAAGTACCATCGTCTGCCTGTCCCAGTAGCATCACATCATAAAAATACAAAACTTTCTACTATATTTTCAGTACTTAGCTGTTTTTTTAAACCATCCTGTGCCATAACATGAAGCATCTATTATTGCACCAGTCATAAAAGACCTCAGAGATTTGTAATAGATCGAATTTTACTAACCAAGTCTGACATTAGAGGAATGAGGTCTAAAATGTTTCCTCAGAGGAACAAATATCTGTAAATAACTCTATTGTGTTAAAAGGTCTGACAGCAGCCACTCTATGACCTGTCCAGTGCCTGCTTTGGATGTGCTTTCCAGTAGAGACGCCAACAGAATTTTATATATTTAACAGTTAGTATGGAAAGAAATTTTAATCCCACAGCAACTACCTCTGGAGACATTTGCTTGGAATATACCAAATTAAAAACAAACAAACAAAAAAAAACCCAAAACAAAACAAAAAAAACCCCACCAAAGCCTTAGGAGAAATAGCCCCAGTATATTTCAAAACCAATTACTTCTGTCATATATCTGCTGGTACTTTACCACAGGTTGCCATTTCACCATGACAGAATCCTCACTCTCCACACTCTAATTTTCTATTTCTATCACCAAAGTAATGAAGCATCTGAGATGAAAAACAGTGAAAAATTCAGTATCGCCACTATGACTTCTTCTGTTCCAGCTGCTTTGCTTCTAACTTCAAATTACAATACTCTGCATAGCCACAATATCCTAAGCAATTACATCAGAAGTGACTAAGATATTACACAAAAATGAAGGATTATCAAACTGAGGGAATCCTGGCTGGAGTACAGAGATGAACAGATGAGTAACTCTGATCCTGCATGGAAAATAAAGAAGTAAAATACATGTTCAAGAAAATAAACTACCAGCTGTGACACAAATTAGTATTCCTCTCTTGACTTTCCTGGAGCTATGCTGATTTCCATCAGGCAAAGATCTGAACCATGGTTTAGCCTTGTCATGTAGCATCAGTAACTTCTTGGTGAATTATTAACAGTGTGCTGGAGGCCAAGGAGGCCAATGGTCTCCTGGGGTGCTTCAGGGAGAGCATTGCCAGCAGGTCCGAGAGTGACCCTGCCCCTGCTCAGCCCTGGGAGGCACATCTGGGCTCTGTGTCCAGCCTGGGGAGGCACATCTGGGCTCTGTGTCCAGCTCGGGGTCCTCGGGAGCAGAGACATGAGGAGCACCTGGAGTGCATCCAGGGAGGGTAACAGAGAGGATGAAGGGACAGGAGCACCTTTTGCCAGGAAAGGCTGAGGGAGGTGGGCCTTTTCAGCCTGGAAAAAACAAAAGATCCTGTCAGTGTCTGCAGAGAGTGGGCCAGGCTCTGCTGGGTGGTGCCCAGCACAAGGCAGTGAGCAAAAACTGATCCGCAGGAGGTTCCACCTAAACCTGAGGAAGAACTTCTTCACTGTGCAGCGGTTGCACCCTGGAACAGAATGTCCAGAGAGGATGTGGAGTCTCCCTCACTGAGATATTCCAGACCCATCTGAGCACAATGGGCCCTTCCAGCCTGACCCACCCTGTGATTATTTTCTGTGTTATTTCAGTTGTCTCTTCACTGCACCACCAGCAGCACCCTTCAATATCCACATAGCATCCTCCCTGACATCCTCAATTTCAGCCTTAATCCAGTGACTGTCACATTAGACAGTCCTTCTTGAAAAATGAAACACTTCTAAAAGAGAAGTTATTTAGAGCTATACCACTTATTCTGAGGATCTGACACATTTGCTTTAAATAACTGTTCTCCCTCTCCTAAACCGTTTTGGGGTTTATCACATTTAGTAAGCAACACTTTTTCAAAATTCTTAGAATCCAGTTCCAACCCTTTTACCTTCCTGTGTCTACCAGTTCATGTTTCCATGTAATGAGGCTGTGTTCTCACTGAAAATGCTCTGAACAACAAATGACAGCCTTTCATCTCTCTCATGTGGCCGTCAGACTTCAGTTTGCTAGCCAAAAAATGACTGCACATCTCATTTACTACACGCATTGAACCTATGCCTTTGTATTTTTCTCTCCAGGTTGGCTGGAGAAACCACAAGGCAAAGGCAGAGGACAGCTGTAAGGTAATAAAAATTTACTTCAGTCTTTGAGACCAATGTCACCCTTTTTAATTCACACGTTCAATATTCTAATCTCCTAGGTAGCTGCCTGTATACAAGACCTTCTCAGGAGATCATGCTGCTAAAAGTCAGCTTGCACATGCTAGGGGGACAAAGAGCTACCTTGAAATTTTATATGTATTTACTGGGAATGGCACAAAATAATTTTGGTCGTCTACCAGCTGGAATTACTCCATGTAGACTTATGAAAACATGATTCCTATGCTGCACATTTTAGACTAAATTATTGCCAGAATAAAGAAAATAAATTAAATAAATAAAAGTGAAATAAACTCCACTGCTCTCTCATAGGAATCTCTGTATGGAAGGTGTGAGAGGATGAGAAGGAATAACAAAGGGCATCACTTGTGTGCAGTCAGACTGGACTCGGTTTCTGTAGATTCAAAAAAGTCTGAGATGATGCCTGAATTGGTTTTCCCCTGCTTTGCAGCATGCTGACATATGCTGAGCTTTATTGCTTCTGAAAGCACCCTTGCAGCCATTCCATGAGACTTTACAGCCTCCCAGTGACTCAATCCTCACTGCACATTAGCAGCTCTCGGAATCTCTCACGGGTACTTTGGCCTGGCTTGAGCAATGTTAAATGTGGCTAAAGAAATGTCGCTGTGCTGCTGGGGACATTCTTCACATCACAGCCGTACCCAGGGGCCCTGCCAGGCTGAGCTGGATGCTCCTGCCTGGCCCTCAGAGCACAGCACACTAATGGACCAAGCAGAAGAAACAGAAGAGAAAAAAACCTGAAGTTACAAATCCTTGCTTAAAGCTCAAAACACATCTTTTAACTCATGAGCGCCTTTTACCAAACCTGGTCCTTCGTGTGCACTGAGCAATGAGATGCAGCACAGAGTAAAGCTCCTTTAAATCTCATCTCAAAGATTTCTCCAGGGCCTGAGGGCCCTCAGAGCCACTGTCTTGATGCTGCATCCACCACTTTTAGTAACAGGTTCTGCAGGGAAAAACCTAAGGTGAAACTCATCTCAGAGTCTCTCTGTGAACAGAAGTGTGAAGCCTGCCAAATCTTCCCTGTTGATGCCTCAGGTTTCAGCTTTCATATTTTTTAGATTCTGTGCTGTTTAGAGTGTGGGTCTGGGCTTCACATGAGGGGATGCTGAGCTCTCTGCACAGAGCAGGGACACAAAACAATTCCTTCTCCAGCTGGGCACCAAGGACAAATGATCCAAATCTCAGCCCCAAGAGCACAAACACCGTGGGCTGGAGAGAGAAAAACAAGCAGGATGGGACTGCCTGGGCTGGAGCTGGAATGGGACAATGAACTCCAAGGTGCCAATGGAGCAGAACTGATCCCAGGGAGAGCCCCCGGGAGCGCTCGTGCATTTTGGGACCATTTTGGTTCATCTTGGGTGCAGCCCTGGCTGGGCTCTGCTGCTGCCCAAGGTGGATCCATGGAGGAGATCCTTTTAATCAATCCCTGCTTTATTCTTTAGCTCTGTCCAGCCTCTGCTCTAGCTCAGCTTTCACAAGGCATCACGCTCTCATTTGTTTCAGACCCAAAGTGGAAAGTTGGGGAAACTGAAGGTTCATGCTTATTTTGGTTTTTCTTGCCTCAGGACCTTAGGAAGTTAAACCACTTCTACTGGGGTAAAACCACTCACTCAATAGTAGCGTGTGGCATTTCATCCACATTTCTGTTTTTAAGGGCAGCAAAATCCCACAATGGAAAAAATGAATGAGTTCTTCCATCCCATCCATCCCACTGGACACAGAGGCTGACTGAAACAAATGCAATGTAAATTGCCTATATATTATCAGATATAGCTGAGTCCCACAACAAACAAACATTAAATCTGCTTCCTTGCTGCCTAAACCCCAAAACCTCTGAGAAAGAAATAACAAAAAAAAAAATAAAGGCATGCTGAATTACAGCCTATTTAGAGGCCTACTGTGCAAGGGGCTACTGAACAAATAAGTATGATGAAATCTATACAGAAAATATTTTTTTCTCTCTTTACAAAATGGGATGAGGTAAATGAGCCAATTTCATCTCATTCTGAGCTGAAATTACCAGTCTCGGCAGTTCCTTGAGAAATGTCTTGCTTTTGTCTGCTACCTTCACCTGCAGCAGAGCTGCCCTCCTACTCATGTTTGCAAGGGAAATTAGACATGTTACCGTGGTTAAAAAATGACACAACTCTGCAATAATATCATCACCCCTGGTTCAAGCTTTGAGGAATTTCTGCTTTCCCCGCCACTGAGCACACTGCTCACATTGAGTGCTGTGTGTGCAAGTCAGTGCTGCTGTCTCAAACTCTGAATATCTCCTGTGCTTTTGTATCTCACTTCGGCTGCGTCTCCGACTCCCCACTCGTTCACTTCTCAGCATCTGAGCAGGCAAACACATCACAGTTCTTCTGCATCATCACTTAAGTCTCCAATTCTCTGACTAGCTCCTCCTGCTGATTTACAGGCTTAAACCTCAGCAACTACCACTGGGTTTGCAATTTCTGAAGGAATCTAATATCAAAGGGAGTCATTACATGAGAAAAGCTGTTCTTCTTACAAATAAAACCCAAGGTTATTTAAAGGTACATAAACACAAACTCTCTTCTGGAGGAGGCAGAAAATTAATTTCTGATAAACTCGCAGTTTACCTAAGCTGCAGGATGACAATTTATACTCATACAAGATTGGACATTCACCCATTATTGTTGTTGCTTCCAGTATCTGATAATTTCCTCCTCAGCTTGTGTTGTTGGTATCCATGGCAGCTGTGCATCCCACCGGGGGCCTGCTGAAAACACCCTCCCAAAAGGGGCACACAGACAGAGGGCAGAGGAAAGAAAATAACACAGGGTTTGGAAGACAAAAGGGCTGCACTTCAATATTTAATCGGAAAAACATGTTAATTAGAGATTTCCACAAGTGAAATAAGTCAGACATAAGATATACATATAAGTGATAATTAATGTATCACTAAAATAAATGCTAGAAGGCAAAACCAAAGCAATCCTCAAACAATAATTCTGTCAATAATGAGTAAACAGAGAATCCTGAATACTTTTTATGCCCTTTTCCCTGCATTCTCCTTACATACAGGCAATTGCATCTGATACCTTGTGAAAGCTGAGCTAGAGCAGAGGCTGGACGGAGCTAAAGAACAAAGCAGGGATTTATTAAAAGGATCTCCTCCATGGATCCACCTTGGGCAGCACCAGAGCCCAGCCAGGGCTGCACCCAAGATGAACCAAAATGGTCCCAAAATGCACGAGCGCTCCCGGGGGCTCTCCCTGGGATCAGTTCTGCTCCATTGGCACCTTGGAGTTCATTGTCCCATTCCAGCTCCAGCCCAGGCAGTCCCATCCTGCTTGTTTTTCTCTCTCCAGCCCACGTTGTTTGTGATCCTGGGCTGAGATTTGGATCGTTTGTCCTTGGTGCCCAGCTGGAGAAGGAATTGTTTTGTGTCCCTGCTCTGTGCAGAGAGCTCAGCATCCCCTAGTGTGAAGTCCAGACCCACCCACTAAAGCAGCACTGAATGTGAAAAATACAAAAGCTGAAACCTTAGGCATCACATCATGAAGAACCAGTCCAAAGGATGTTTTGCCAGAGGGTAGTGGAGAAGCAGGAAAATCCCATGTCTTTTTTTCCAGGGAGTCCTTCCTTTATTTTAGCCACTACCAGCTTTCCCTGGACATAATTCAGTCATACAGAGGAAACACAAAATTTTGCAGAAATGTCACATCAATATTCTGCCAGTGAAGACAATAATTTAAAAGTCAATATCTCTTTTAGCAGGACTGAAGTAGCACAGGGTCAGGGCTGCCTGGGAGCACAGGGGCAAAGCCAGACTTCAAGCATCACAAATTTGAGGATTTGTCAAGGCTAGGAAAATGCTACTATGTCCAAGCAAAACATTTACCACTAGCATGTAAACCTCCCAGAGGCATTTCTAGTACAACTCAGAGCAAGGCATTCCTCAGTGCTGCACCACCTGAACACCTGTGCTACTTATGTTAAAGGATAAAAATCTTTCCCCAAAACTTTATCATGAAACCCAAAGACCATTCTCCTGAACCTCCTCTTGGAGTAAAATCAAGTGTAAGATGTGGAAATAAATATTTGACAAAGCAGCCTTTTAAAAGAGGTCATTTAAAACCCTGCCTCATTCATAGAAGGAGACCTATTGATTAGAGTATGTGATTGATCAAGGCTTAAACCAAAGTCTTGTAGGGTTATTTCTGCCAGACATTTCTTTTCAAATCTTCCACTAGAATAAACAGCAACAGAAAAATTCAAGTTCTGTATTTCATCTATGAGGTGATTGAGGAGTTCCAACCAACAAAACCCTTGAAAAACACCAAAAACTTGACCCTAACTGTGAACTTTTGAGAAAATAAAACTGGGTACAGCAATTACTGGTGCCACTACTGAGACGTAAAGCAGGAATTTCATGGAGAGAATTAATAGTAAAATGAAGCAAACATGTTATCACAACATTTGAGAGAGTGAATTTCTCTCCACTGTAATATTTCTGTTAATAAACAAGACTAGAGAGAAAATACACTGTTTGAGAAATTTTCCCAATCATCCAGCTGCTTTTAAACTCTGAAGAAAAATGCCCCTGCTGTACGTCTCATGAATGTTAATTAATTTTCTGTAGCAAATCTCAATAGATCCAGTAGATCCAGGAGGAACTTGAACCTTTTGAGCTGGAGCAGACTGTAAAAACCCATCCAATTCTTGTTCTGGAAACCCCCACATCTACCTAGGGATGGGATCTGGTGCAGTCCCAAGGTCCAGGAGTTCTTGAGTCATGATCTTCCTTCCAAGGTGCTCATTAGAAAATGCTAATCTTTTTTATGGGGATGCAGCAAAGTAAAAGATGAGCCATTACTTTGCTGCTTCCAACAGCTTTACTACTAATTTTTGCATTCCCCTTTCTCCTATTTTATTTTTATCTGTTTTGAATGGCCCATGATTAAAAAAAAAAACAAACTTACTTGAGTTACAGAAAACGAACAAAAAAATTCACAGCTCAAGCAAACAAACAAAATACAACCCAACAAAAGTTACTAAACCCTTGCCTGAGAGGAAAACATAGACCTTTTTACTTCTGCTTTGTAGCGCATGGAGTACAGTAGATGATTAGCAATTAATTATCCATTAAAAACAGAAATTTTTTATCATCTTAAACAGCATGGGTGCTTAAACTTGGGAAAAGCCTTTTGGGAACAATACCTTATCAACAGAAAGTTTGGGTTTGCAATTTATAACCTATTAAACTAAGGCTAGCATTTTCTGCCCTCAAAATAAGAGAAAATAGATTTTTTTTTTCCCTGCTATTTCAGATTCTGAGATTGTATAGCATCTCTTTTATATAAAGCTCTCCCTTCAATGTTTGAATGGGCAGAGCTTTGGCCTGGTTGGAGTATAAACCAATCAATAGCAATGTTTCTGCACCTTAGCTAGAAAAGAAGAAATTCCGCAGTGAAGTCCTTGAGGCAAATGCCAGTACAAAGCAAATTTAAAAGCCACCCCCACCAGGGCTGAATGTACAAACCAAAAAGTTACTTTTCGATGAGCTTTTCTGACACTGAAATGTTCAGTAAGTGCCAACACGTAAGAATATGTTGAAACAAACTTTTTTCCAATTCAGCTAGCTGAACAAAACACTGCACCTTAATATGTTGAAACAAACTTTTTTCCAATTCAACTAGTTGAACAAAACACTGCAGCCTCTGTGGGTTTTTCCCACTTGCTTTTGTGCCACAAGAAGTTCAAGCCTCCTAGGTTATTGTTAAGTACAATACAGTTATTATGTTGTGTATTAACTCTATAGAAAAACGGGGCTTAGACTCAACTCTCTCATTCAAATGGAAAAAAATGGTAAAAGTCTAAGCCTTACATTTGAAATCTTCCAGCCTTGAAGCTGGAGGAGAGCTGAGATCACCCCTAAGGGCTCACAGGAAGGAAACCACTTCAGGCTGAGAGCCTTTGGGAAGCTGCTCCTGGCTCCTCCTGGAGCTGCTCCCCAGCCCCTTCGTGCAGCCTGCATCTGCTGTGTGAGCTCTCTGCTACTCTTCCTCCTAAAAATAAAAGATATTTCCCAACAGCCCCTCTTCCTCTCCTTACAACAAAACACCAGGTCCTTCTGATGTTCTCAAGGCTGAAAACTTGTGAGCTGTGGCTGTGACAAAACCTGGATGCCAGAGGCGGTGGCTGAATTTGAGAATCTATCTCACACCATTTCTTAAGTCTGGGCTTCCAGTGCTGCTTTTTCCTGCCTGCAGAAGCAGCAAAGTAGTTCCCAGATCTTTGGGAAGCTAAAGAAACTAAGCTTGAGTAATTCATGTCCTTAAAACATCTTGTGATTATTGTACAGCAAACTGAGATGCATTGCTAGGTTAAGTTACTTGGATTATATTTTAAGAGAAGATGTGAAAGCATTAAATAAAAAACACCACAGTTTAATACTAAAAATCAGCTAGAGTTATTGCAGCCTGAGGTAACAGATAAACAATCAGTATTTCACCTAAACAGATAGACTCTAATAGAATTACTGAAATTACAATACCCAGTTCTTTTCTTTGGAGAGAACTTTAATGCTAGGAAAAGCTCCTTTTTACACAAGCACTGCCTTGTCTATAAAGTTAGCACAAACACCCTGACCAAATACATCAGCAATTATTTTAATCAGATTCTCCAGCAAAACACCCCCTCAGCCATGTACATTATACCCAGAGACAGCACTGATAAGTGCTCATCACAAAATGCTAATTGCATTCCATTAAAAATACTCAAACAGTCTATATGGTTTCAAATATTGCATGCCATTTCTGTCTAATTGGTCTAAAAGGAATATTTTCCTCTACCTTTGGTTTTCATGTGAACTTCAAAATTGTTCTGGAACTTGACAAAGACATACACTTTGATGTTCCTTTACGATAGGAAAATCTTTACCCAATAAATTACAATTATGTAAATACTGGCCCCTCTGGGGTATAAGTTCCTCTTTGAGGCATAAGATGATTAGAGCAGAAAAATTATTAGATTTGTTCATGGCCACGCTATACTTTCCTTCCTCAGGAAATTCTGTTATCAAAGACTTTAATCCTATTCCCACTAAAGCAAGTAAATTTGGCCATGGAGTTAAATGGAAAAAGAATTCATTTCACCCATTCAGGCAGTCCCTTAAAGGCCTGGATGATAGTAACATTCCCAGCATGAATATTCAGTTCCAGTTTTTAATGCTGTGCTTTCACAGCCGGGAATGATTTTACTCATCCCCTCTCTGCTGATGGGTGTTGTTATAGGACACGTGAAAGCACGACGCGAGCCACTGCTATTGCAAAGGTGAAAAAGAGGAAGTTTATTTTCTGACTCCAGCATTTATACTTTTTCAAAGGTGACAGTGAATGTGCCACCTCTCCAATGACATTGGACAAACTCCTAGTACATCAAATTTCTCCGCCCCTATGGAGGAATGCAAAACAATAGATGGTTTACAGAAAGTTGTGTGAGAAAGTTCTCTACCAGAATGTAAACTCAGAAGGCTTTAGAAAATCCTAAGAATCAGGGCAACAGATGGGAAAGCTCCAAAACTGCACAAAGCTGCTGTACCCAGCTGGCAGCAGGGAACAGCCCCAGCTCCTGGGATTGCCATCAGTGCTGCCTGGGGGATGGCCTGGTGTGATGCTTGCAGGAAAACACCTTGGTTCCTGCAGCCCCAAGTCCTTTCTGTGCCCTCTGCACAAGCATAGTCTGTGCCCTGCTTCTGGAGGCTTCGTGTGGAGCTCAGGAGTCTGTTCAGGTGGCAGGCAGCTTTTTCTGTTCCATCTTGCCTTGTGTGATGGGCTCCAACAGAGCTTCACCTCCTTTCCCTCAGAGCAGCCAGCTGATTTGGGGTTTGGTGTAGCTGTGTCCCCACAGTTTTCCTCGTTGCTGAAGGCTACATGAAATCCCTACCCCTGCAGCCCTCCGAAATTACCAGCCCAGATCTGCGCGAAGCTGCTTTCAGGCAAAGATTCCAAAAGAGGCTCCAGCAGATTAACAATGTTTTGGTGTTGGTGATGGAGTTTTAGACTTAACTATTAAGTTTATAAAGAGTTATAGTGTAAGCCAAAATCTCTTTGACCATTCTGAGCTAACATCTAATGGGGATTTTAAATTATCAACTAGTGAACCTCGGAGTCGTGTTTTTCCTCTTCTCTGCAAGGTGCCCTGACAAACACCACCTCCTTCTTTGAAAAAAAAGGGAGAAATGTGGTTCTCAGATTCAGCCAAAGAGAGAAAGTGAGAGTTTCTAGCCAGGCAGAAGCCTGGGAAAGAGTTGGAAAAGAATGTAAATAATTCTTTATCTCTCTTGTTATTCACATTGTTTATAGTTAAGTTCTATCACTGTGCGTCAAGCACTCTGCACCAATGGTTTGGGTTGTTTTCACTTCAGGACCAATGGAATTGGTCCTCACAAAGCTCTGTATAAAAGAAGGGTGTATTTTGAATAAACCAAAGTTTTACTCTCAGCAGCCTTCTAAGTCAAAATCTTCTCATTCCCGTCCTGCCTCAACAGCAACAGGCTCCAACACCCGATGTGGTCTGAGATGTTTATTCCAGGGGAGGAATGAGGAAAGAGAGCGAACAAGGAAGGGACAGAGCCTTATCCAGGCTCAGTACAGGAAGGGCTACTTGACTCCTAGCTAATTGATTCAGGAAATGAACGGTCAAACTAACATGATCACAGCTACAGCAGTCTCTGGGGAGGGAAGAAACATTCCCCAGAGCAATACAACAGCCATAAGACAGTCAGTCCCCAGAAATGCAGAGGACAGAGCCTCTTACCAGCAAGCACAGTGGATTTGGGCTGGTTTGTGGACATACCAGGTTCCAGTGAGGGAAGGAGCAAGCATTATCTGAAATTTAAGGATTTATGTTCAAAATCAGAGGCCAGAGAATGTAGCCTCCTGAATAATTTACACATGAATGTTCTGAAACACATTTAGGAGAATGAAATAGGCTATAGATCTGCGTGGAATTTTTAAGAAAGCTTTTTCTTCTATACATAGAATAGAAGGGAAAGTGAATGGTGTTACATGTTCATATTACAGCACAGAGCATACACCCACTTTGCCAAGTGGGTTATGGTAACTGAAGTGTCTAGCACAGAAATAGGCCAACAAGCCAGATTCCAAACCTGTTGAGAAGCTTTTGAACCATTTTCCAGAAGGGAGATTACTATTCCATAAATTGGAGGGCTTGTCACCTGCTTTCACCCCGTAACACCTGCTTAAAATACTTTTACACATACATGCCTGCATGAAAATAACAAATTTCTTCAGAAACACAAAAATAATTATCCAAAACTTTGGGCAGTGCTGATGGGCCTAGAAAAATCACAAAGTGTTATGGGAGTATTTGGTGCTCACACCCTCAGGTGGGGGCTCTTGCCAGCCTAGCTGTGGAACACAACTTTCACTTTTGTTTCTATTGCATCTGTATTATGTTACACACACACTAATATGTGGATATTTGTGTTTATCATGCTACACAAAGATTAATGTTGTTCCCCTCCCGCAGTGCCATAGGATATTTGTACACAAATTGGTATTTATGAAGGTAACTAGAGTTCACCAGGATTCACATGAGGAGATTAAGCCAGTGGTATCTGCTCACTTTAAGTTCAACTCCTGGTCATTTGAACCTGGAGCTCAGCATTTCTGGAAATGTTACCTTAACATCTGAACAGAAAGTTACAGGTTTCGCCCTGGTTTTCTGGGGGACATTTCCCTTGCAGCAGAGAGGGATAGCTGAACTCCCAAGGGCTGCAGAAGAACTCTGGGAATGAGGATATTCTCCTGCTGCCAGTGACAGGCAGGTCTGGCTCTATCCCAGCCCACAAAGCCTACTGAAGTGCCCATTGTAACTGATCCATGCACTTGAGTACAAATGAGATTAAATTTTCTTTCTGGTCCACTGAATATGACTCACTCACTCAGCTTCCTTTTTTTTTGTTGTTGTTTTTTAAGGTTTTTGAAGAGAAAGAGTAAAAAAGCTTTGCCAATCATGTTTGTTTTCTCTTATCCCGTACCCACCTTCATACAACACAAGCTGCAAAATATTTTTTTCAGCTTGTTTATCTGAAGTTTCACAAAATCCATACCATTTTGAAAGCCTAAAAGCATTTAAGGAGAATTTCTTTGTAAAGCATTGCTAAAGTATGCAAATAAACTTTCACAGTGGCCTGTAAGTACCTTCCTTTTCCAGGTAATATTAGCATGAAAAATACATTACAAAATTTTGTCTTTACAGCCTTGTCTTAGGTTTTTCACCTTTCCAGTGCTGCAAAGGGAAAGCACTATCCAAGATAACCCTTCTAACCTTGAGGTACATGGCTGGGCATTGCCCAGAAAGGATTTATTCTCTGTAGGTATGTTCAGATATTTGTACACAAATCAAACAGAGAATTTGTTCACCCTTATTACTGAGTGACAAAGTTGACTGAGGTTGCTGCTCCAGACTTTGGCCCAATCAGTCCAGCACAGCAGATGTTTCAGTGAAATCCATTACTAAAATAAACTCCACGCTGCTGATAAAGCTGCAGCTTAACTCCATTCTTACTGAGGGTAATAAATTTTTCTGTAACTGATTTCAGCCCATTTCAATGTGGCCATTGTATGTTAAAGCACGACTCAACAGGGTTAGGGAAAGGAAAATCAGGACCTGCTACTTATTTTGTGCCCTTCATTAGCATCTCAAAGAGAAGCAAAACAAAATGAGCAGCTTTAGCAAAATAAAATATTTGAAAGCGTGTTTTTGTTTTTTCCTATTTCTTCAGCTGGATGGGGATCTGCCAGAGCATTGTACTATAACTACTTGAACATGGCCTCCATTAACAAACTGCTACTAATTTTAACTTTCTCAGCAATACTATCCCATATCTAAATTGCTTTGGAGGCTCTCCAACTGATTTGAATAGTATCTGATCAAAATCAACTTTTCTTACTCTAATTCAAAGAGTTGGTATTGCAGCAATGTTCAAATTTTCAAATATTGTGGCAGCCATGTGGACTTTTACTAAGAAGAAAAATATACATTTAAGCAGCACATATTTTTAATTCATGTTCTTCAACAAATCAGCATCAAAAAATGCTAGTACAAAAACTAAAATAAATAAAAATCAATGATGTCCTTTATGGTTATTCATCATTGTTAAGAAGTTACATCCTCACTTATCACTTAAAAGTTTTGGGACCTACTTTCTAAATGCCAAGGCCATTTCTCCATAATTTTCCTCTCAGCACTGCAGCTTTTCCTCTGGCAGTGATTTTCAGGTAAAGCAAAATTTCAAAACTACAAAACTAACAACAGCTGGTTTGGACCCTATTCTCTCTTTTCCTCTTTACAGACAACAGAAGAAAATGGACTTACAGACAATTTTTTCTATCCTTATATATCCTTTGTTACTATAATTATCTCAAGGCAACAGATCAATGTAGGGTAATGAAAGAAATAATTTAAGATCCTGCTGTGAGCAGACAAAACTCAATTCCCCAGTACAAGCAGGTAGCAAAAAACCTGATAAATTACTGCTGTATCACATATCTTTCTTAAAATTGGAAGAGAATGGACCAAAAGCAGCACTAACAGGGCTGTTGTGATGCACGAGTTGGAAGTAAAAATAACTATATTAGAAATGTTCCAGATCCTATTCAGCAATGGAAATTAATGGAACCTTGTCAATTAGCCTGAAACACTTAGCTTAATGTATTTGGAATTTGCATGATGGATGGTTTAGGTCACTCCATAACAAAGCTCAGCACAAGAAAATTGGTTCCTTCAACTTCTGAACTGGATTCTAGATTTCAGACCTCTGAGAGCACACCCTGCTATCACACCTACATGAACTGCAGGTGCCTCCTGGTCATCACCATCCTGTTCCCTTCAGGCCACCAGATCACATATAGATGTGGCAAGGCAGGGCCACAAGCTGCCCTGAGACTGCAGCCACTGGCCAAAGGGTCAGCATCCCACTCAGGAGCTGGTTCTTGAAAAGTAAAGGAGAAAATTCCCCTTGCTTGTAACTCCCTTCTTCCTGTAAAAATGTCATAAGATCCCACCTGGGGGTGCTTCTCCTGGACTAAAGATTGGTTTGTGCAATGGAAACAACTTGTGAGTTTATGAACAACATCTTGTGATGCAAATATCTCAACAGAGGGTTGTCTTGTTTTGTTTTAAATTTGGGATACAGGGAACTTTAAAGAAATCCCTAGTCATTGTAGCATCTCTAGACTAATTTAACATCAGTATATTCCCCTGATGGAAGTTCAGCCATCTGTGTAACTCCCTATGGAGCAATAAGTCAAATGCCTAACACATTTTAAAAGTATAAACTATTCATCAACAGGCAAGACCTCCCTCAGGTTGCTCATCAAGAAGCCACATACTGGTGCAGTTATAGAGTAGTAACTACATGTCTTGTCTCCAGTTTTTCAGGATTTACTTTAGCAAAAGATTAATTTGAGTTAAACCAAATTTACATTCTTACACTTACTCCTGCTTTCTGTTGAAAAAAAAAAAACTTTTTTCTTTGACCTGAACTTTATGTGAGCCCCTGACTAAACCTTTCTCAAATCAAACTTTTTATTGAGCATTTGCCATTTGTCACTGGTATAGCTCCTCCCTTTTCCATTAATCCTGTGCTAAGGGTGAGATGGATTCTGTGTATTTTCTTGAGCTTAGACCTCCCCCACCAAAAGTGATCAGTGACCTGGAAACTATTAGAAAACCTAGAGAGAGCTGCAGATGGTATTTCTGTGGCAGTCCAAAATGTCTAAAATCACTCTTCTCCCAGAGCCAAACCCAAACAAAAATAAACATAGCGTCAGATGCTGTTACATATATTGGAGTTGCACACTCAGTTTTTCACTTTTATTCATAAAACTGAATCACAGTCAGGTTATGTGCAGCAAGACACCTTCACCCTGTTAGATTCCATCTGTTCCCTCAGAGAAGAAGTTGGAGCTGGGGGGGTATGGAGTTTCCAGGGGATTTGTTGGCTTTGGGATTTGTTGGGATTGTTCTCCCTGCTTTCCCTACAAACAGGATACTCCTGCAGCGGATGCAGAACTGTGGTATTCACACAGAACCTTCCCAGAAACTTCTTTAGAGAGCAGAGAGGCACAGAGAGGGCAGATGAGCAGGGACTGAGTGTGTGGGATGAGCTGCCAAGTGAAGGGAGGAGAGCAGGAGAGTTTCAGGTGGAGAGAAGACAGAGTGGTCCAAGGAGAAGGCAGATGGGCACACCTTGGCAAGGGCTCTGCAGGGGTGTGGAAGGAGTAACTGGAGGAAAAGAGGCAAACACTGACACTGAAATCTAACCAGCTTTAAATTCAAGCATATTAAATAATCTTATATTCTTTTCATTTTGTTATCTGTATACAATTAAAACATAAATCATCTCACTTCCAAGCAGGGAATGATGAGTTACTCTGGACAAGAGCTCTTCTTCCAGAGGTATTTAGACCTACATAAATTTGGTATGGTTGCTGAAAAATTTATTTTTCAAAACTTCACTCCATAACCAACATTCATAATGTACTCCTTCCAAATGGGCCCAAAGATGACGATGGTACTGCTTTCTTAGCTGTGGTTTTGAATTCCATATTTAATGGTGACATTTATTAAATATTAATTGGAAAATGCATAATTTATCCCAGTTGATGGCATAGGTGAATAGTTCTGTCACTCATGACCTCTGCTTGAGCACTTATCACTATCCATACTCACTTGGTCTGGTGAAGGTTTGATTTTATAACTCTTTATTGTGGCCAAGTTTCCCAATTGATTTAGCACCCACTCATGTTGGCAATCAATAGGTGCCCCTCTGACCTCATCTGGAAGCCACCAAGAGCCCAGGGCAGAAGAAAATCAGGCTCTCTCCCATTTTCATCTTTGGAGACTGAGTAGAGCAATGGAAAACCCCTCAGAAATTCATGGCTGAGGAGCAGTAAGACCAGTTTTTATGACTGCATTAACCAGAAGTGGTTTTATGAATGCTCCAGGTCCATTTCTGTGCTGAGCCAGGCCAGGCTGAACAACCACTGGAAATAATTTATATTAATCTATTTGATGCTGTTTGAAAACACTCACAATGGTCACTCAGACAGTGACTAACAAAGGAGTTGAAAGAGTAGTTTTACTCCAGACAATTATTTCTTCTTGCTTAGCAGTTACTGAGGTGTAGAGGACAATATGGGGCATGGATTTTAGAAAGGAATTACCAGGAGGTGAATATGTAAGAATTGACTGGTGCAAAGGCACTTATTGAGCTGCAGATGTGCACCATTAAACCCACAATACTAACCTGAACAAAGCAAGAGAGAGATCTGAGAGCTCCCTGGTCAACATGATCAGAACAATGCAGAAAATTCCCTGGCCTGCACAGATCTCTAAATAACTGAGAGATTTTGCCTTAGGTCCTCCTGCACTTCTATGCACTGTTGGTGCCACAGCAAATATTATTTCCTTGCATTAGCAGGTGATGCACAACATTCATACTCACAAGCACTGAAATCAATGTGAATTAAGAATTTCCAACTTTTGATCAGGGTGAGATACCTTGAACATGTCAAATAGGTAGCTAAGATATGTATCTAAAAACATGCAAATAAAAAATATTCCCATTCATTTGCTTGCAACTGCAGTTCAAATACCAGAGGGTAACTGCCAAATGAACAGATTAAAACTGTAGATTTTCCTCATTTAATCCCTTTCCTACTACAATCAAGGAAAACACCAGGAAAAAGCCCAGCAGCAGAGTTTCATTTACAATTCCCGGCCTTCAAACTTTGGTACTACAGACACATAACAAATCTCAAAAACAGCCTGCTCAATAACAAATTGTTTAAGTTTTAACATTACAAATGCTGCTATCTCCCAACTGTAAGGCAATAATAAAAGGCAACTGAGGATACATTTGCAAACATGTTTTTGAACTTGTAAGCGGTTACACTGACATAAAGCCAATGCAGTGCCACTGCAATTAATTAAATTTGATGGGTATAAAGTTGGAGAAGAATCACAATATCAATATCCAAAAGTTAGCAGGAGTTACATCTTATTCAGCAAATAGCAAGCATTACCTTAAAACTTGTTGATTTCCATTTTCAAAATTTTAAAAATACTGGGATGTGGCAAATTCTACAAATGCCTCATTCCCAAGCAACCAAACAGTTCAATTTTGTGACCTCCTTGCTTCAAAATGAACAATCAGTGGAACTTAATCTTGTGTTCCTTACTTAAACTGTCATAGAAAAATTCCTGTAATATCCACATCAAATCAATGGTCTGGGGTTGGAAGGATTTTCTGGTGATTTCAGAGTCATTTTCTGCAAGCTGAAATTGGAAAACCACCAAAAGCACCGATTTTTTTATTTTATTTTCTGTCTATAAATACTTCCATCAATACTGGATCAAGAAAATAATTTAAGTGCATCTATAATAAACCTTAAACTAGCTGAAATATGCAAATGAGTACATGAGATAAAAACCATTTTCTTTTAAAAAGCGTCTGAATACGTTCATTTAATTCCTAATTTCCTTTGTGAAACATCACAAATCTGAACTTCTGGCCTGCAGATTTTGGCCTGAATGTTGTACATCACTTCTCATAGAACTGAGAGCAGAAGGTGATGGCAAGAGTTCAACATCCTCTTCCACTTCTGTACTCTACATTACTAATATGTAATTTTATTTAAACTACATACTCATAATCTTAATCCCATAATTGAATTCTAAAAATCTAAAAATCTAAAATCTTTTCTACAACCTCAAATTAAATACAGTATTTTCTTAAAAATCAATATCTATCAATACAAAAAAATCTAAAATTCTCAATAGCCAAAATTCCAACACCTGGGGTTTTTCAGGGGTTTTTTTGGTTTGGTTTTTTGTTGTTTTGTTTTTGGTTTTGGTTTTCGTTTTTTGGTTGGTTTTTTTTGTTTGTTTGTTTGTTTTGTTTTGTTTTGTTTTGTTGGCAGGGGACACCCTCCTGGAGCAGTTCTGTGTCAGGAATGAGAGATGTATTGGACTTTTTTGATCTTTAGTTTCTGTTTATTGTTATTTTATTAAAACTTCAGCGTGCTGTCTGCGCCCAGACCTTGCATGTGTGAAAACAGTACAAAAATGGCCAACAACTTTGTGTTGTAAGATCTTTTTAACTCTAATCAAAAACTAAACTACTTAATTAAGAAGGGACACTTAAATTCTTTTTCTTTTTAACTTAGTAACTGACTCTTAAAGACTCATAATGTAGATTTTTTTACTTCATTACAGGATACCACCTAAACCCTAGAAGAAAAAGGAAGGAGAAGAGAGAAGAAAGGAACTCGAGATGATACCTTATATCTTCTATTTTGAACTTATCTATAACATACTAAAAGTCTTAAAACTTAAATTTCTCACCCATGTGACATACTACATTATCTACAATCCCTACAATCTATTTCACACTTTTGTGGTTTCTGGTTTACCTTGAGGCTTTGGAAGTTTTCTCCATGAATGAGGGTTAAGTCAGTGTTTTCCTGGGAGTCAGAGCAGCCCAGGGCAGGCAGGGGGATATTCCCCTTGCCCTGGGTTTCTACAGCAGCAGGTAAACAATTCTCCTAACACATTAAACATAGGAAAAACAAGGAGCAGAAATAGAAATTGTTTTCTCTTTCATTTCTCTCTGTGCAATTCTATGAAAATTCTGAGAGGAAGAGAAATGTCCTTGCCACATATCACCCTTTCCGTATAAATTAAATAAATAAATAAATAAAATAAAAAACTGCATTTGCAATTCTTCTGCAGGGCCTGGGAGAAGAGCACAGAGCAAACTCTGCCACTTCAGATCCTGTCCCTTCTCCATCATCCTGGGATCAATGCTGCTGAATCCCCCAGCAGAGCTTTCCAGGCAAGGGAGAGGAGAACAGGCAGTAACAGGGGGCTCAAGGAAGTTTTCAGCAAGTGGAAATGACATTGCTGCCATGTGCTCTCCCAGCATCCTGTGATGTGGAGCTCAGGTGAATTTCAAGGCAGAGAACATCTTTGTATTTGTCAGCCCTAAGAGAGCTCTTTGCCCATCCATTTCTTTGAACTGCTCTTTAAAGCTGTGTAAGCTTTCAGCATTTATGTCATCTTATTGGAAAGGTTTCCACTGCCTGGTAACACTGGGTGAAGAACACAGGAGCAAAAATGAAGATTAAATTTCTGCTGTGGGCTTATTTTCTCTGAGTGTTCCTTCTACACCTTGATCATTTATCAGCCTCTCTAGCTTCTTAATTCTGATGTATTTGAAAAATAGGGATTTATTTTTCATCTTCCTTCCCTCTCTTGTTTTTCCTGCTTAACCTGCTGGAGTCACCAGCCTTGGTATCTTCCCCTTGGAGCTCAGGTTCACCTCCTGGCAGGGTATTTTCCTGCTTCTTACAACCCCCTTGTTCTGCTCTTTAACAATGGCACTTCATTCCTGGGGTTTGCTTTTCAAAACATTTTGAGAAGTAGGTTAACCCTGTTTTTCTGGTTCAGCATCCTTGGATAGTCCCCATTCTGTCTACAAGGATTTTACTTAGGTTTAAAAACAATTCCATATAATTTTTTTGTGTTAAGTGTCACCATTTAAATCACTTTTTTGAATTCAGGTAACCCCGTCCCTCCTGTTTAGACTTCCAGCCCCTCCAGAGAGTTTTTTAAACTTGATGAAATTGTTCCCCCACCCTTGTGGGCTCTCTCCCACATTCCCAGCTGCACATGGAGTCTTTCCTGCTCCATCTCCTCACCTGTGTTTACCTCCAAAGGGAACCACAGGCTGAACGCTGCAGAAAAAAAGCCAAGTACAGCATGAAAATCTCATTTCAACCCTCAAGTGGCCCATGATTATACAGGATAATCCCAGATTAACCCCCCAGTGCAGAATTAGTGTAATTTGGGTGAGTTTGTTCAAGCCACGACACCAAGAACTGTAACCTGTTAGTGCCAATTTTTGCCTGCCTTTGAAAGCAAATCTTAATCCTTTTTTTTTCCAACCACCAAGCCGCAACAGCTTCTGAAGATTTATCAAAGCACTGCTAATGAGTTGTAGTCCACCAAATATGACACTGCCAACATCTCAACCTACCAGTTTTATGGGGAAAAAGAAGATAAAGCAGAGTAAAGAGCAGTTTGATGGTTATTAGAAACAAATCACACTCTCACCTATAGTTCATGCAGCAATTTAATCAGCAGGGAACACAATGGCAAATAACAAATAATAAAATTAAGCCCCATTTTAATAAATATTAAGCAATCTTCCATTTGTTTCAAAACAGTGGCTTTACCATCACTTTCATAGAAGTAGATCATTATTTAAAATATTGCTCTGAATTTCTTTAAAACTCTAAAAACAGACAGTGCATCCTTATACTAATATAATAGTACACTATAATATAGTATATATTATTAATATACAATATTATATATTATTAATATACTACATTGACAATATATTATACTAATATACGATATTAATTTTATATTGTATAATAAAGTATATATTCATGTATATATAGTATATATTATTAATATACTATAATATAACAGCATATTTATATAATAGGCATCCTTATCAACAGTATGTGCTGGTTCAAGTGCTCCCTATCCCAAACTCATCCTGCTGCTTTGAACAGAGCTATTTTCACACTTATTTCAAATGTGCTTTCCTGAAGCAATCATTACAACATCAAATGAAGAAAAAGAGGGAGAAAAGTTCAGGCTCTCATTGATTTTAATTTAATGTGCTAGAAAGTCTCCCGTGATGCATCCAATGCATGAGCAGTGATTGGATTAGAATTGGAGTAAATTCTCCCAGCCAAATGCAACATTTGGTAGATACTGAAATGGCATTTGTGAGGTAGCACTATCAGAAAAAAAAACCACACACACAAAGGAAAAAATGAGGGAAAATACATCAGGGTCTCTACACACAAAGTAATTCAATATATTGTCCTCTCCGTCTGCTTTATTACAGCAACAAGTAGCTGAGTAGGCAGAACTGTGCTTCGCTGCTCTTATCCTATTGTAGTTTACATTTTATTTATTTTGCTGTAAATTATTGGTCTGAGTTAGTGGACACGAGTAGCAGCAATGCCAGTAACACTTCCTGCCTAAGTTTTATTCCTGTCAAACTTGAGCAAATTATTACAGAAGGTGCTCCAGATTTCCAAAACATTAAATTATGCTGAATTTGTGTGCAGCAGTGCCTTTTCCTCCATCCTCTGATGAGTTTCACAACAATGCTGCATTTTCCTTACTACCAAGAGATTTACCTTATTTCTTCAAGCACAAATGCTATCAACCATCCTTCCTCCCACTGCATATGCCTCAAGGTCCTGGAAGACATGAGTGGGAATCTGTGGGGTCCTCTCAGGGCAAAGGTGGGAGCTGGACACCTGGGCAGTCATCACAACCTCCCTACCTGCAGTCAGATTAATTCCTCCCATTTCTGACTTGGTTTCAGCTAATAATGCCTATAATACAGAAAGAATTCAAAATATTCTAAACTCAAAAAGACTTCTGCAGTGCTCAAAGAAATTCTACTTCCTAAAATTTTCTTAGGCACCTTGCAAAAATCACTAAAAGAACATAAAGGAAGCACCGAAGATGCTGTGCTAGAGCCAAACTGCTCCTGCAGAGATTGTGCTGTATGGCTTTCTAGGATTCTGCAATAAATACAAGTTGAAATACCAAAAAGCAAAGAGTAGACCATGTACAGCAAAATACAGAAATAAGGAATCTGGTATTTGACCCTAAATTAGAACAAAAGAGTAATCTTTGATCTATTAATCCACCTGCCTTGATGATGAACCTACTTTCTTGTTTTGAATTTTTTCCTGGATAAAAGTCCTGTTCCCACAATAAATCAAATACTTTTGAGTCTGTTTTAATTCAGAACACTTTTTGCCTACTTTTTTGATTCATACCTCAAGTAAACAGGTTTGTTTTCATCATGAGGGCTAACAACAGTCCCCATTAACACAGCCTTTTATAGGCTAAATACAAATCTCTGCTGCCATTCAATATTATCTGTTCATTTTAAATAATGAATATAGCTTACCTAATGTGCAGCAACTTTAAAATGCTTTATTATTCTAAAGGGCTTTGCAATGCACTTAGGAAAAAAATCAGAGTTTTAAATATATATATATATAAATGTGATGCTCCTTTCAGTATGTATTTTTATTTAACCATTCCAGTACTTCTAGCAATAGAATCCCACGATTATTTAATTAATAATTAATAACTCAGAAAGGCAGAGTATTTTTATAAGATGGTATGAGCCTATGCTATGCTGAAAAAGTGGTTAAGAAATGGTGTCTTTATCACCATAATGGTTTCCATTGGATATTCAGCCACATCTGCAATTATTTTATTTATAGAAATATTATTTATTATTTTATTTATTTATAGAAAATATCAGCATGTTGTAGCATTGCAGACTAAAGGCAGGTACAGGAGGGTGGGATTAGATGGGCTTTGCAAAAGAGTCCTAAGGATGAAGAAAAGAAGAGTTATACTTATGCCAGCTAAAGAGGATGCAAGTGGTTAAGTGCAGGGCTTTTTGCCAATCTGTTTTTCATTTTTTGATGGGTCTGCAGGGAAACATTCCCAGAAAACATTTGTGAGGCCTCAAGTCAAGTTTGCAAGGATTGACAAAGAAAGCAGCTGCCACTTCCTTCCTTAATTTCAGCACTTCATCCTTACACACAGACTGTGGGTTTGGCCACCTGAGCTCTCCCCAGGCTCGGGACTGCCATGTCAAGTGGTGCCTCATTCCAGGAGGTGATTCCAAACATCCCCAGCCTGGACACGCTCCTAAAAATCCTTTAGAGGACCTTAAATTCCTGATAGAATACCTAATTCTAATAGCAAAGTCTGTTCATATTACACTCAACAATCAGATATTCTTGCACTTTTTTTCCCACCCACATTCAGAGTGGCTCTTCTGGAATCCAGCTGCTTCTGCCAGAAGGCACTGAAGAGGCTCCTCTTTTCTTTCAATCTTACAGAAAGATCAAAAATAAAGATTCCTCCTGGACCTTTACCTTCTCCCTCTTTAGCTCTCCAACCCCATATGATTTTAATATCAGGTTATTTTCACACCTCATACCAGAAACAAGGTTTAAATGCTTTTTACCCCAAATTAAGAAAGCTAAAAAGTTTGTGAACAAAAGGTTGAACCATTTTTATGAGGCATAATTAATATTCTTGAAGATTGCAAGTATTTGAGGCATAGGTATGCTGTAATATATCTGCTCCTTTCTGCTTCAAGTTAATAAAACTGAGGGAACCAGATGTCTTTGAGATTATTGCAGATTTTCACTGCCAGTAACAATTAAGCCACAGCAGGGAACTCATGGGGTAGGAGAAAACTGTAAAATTAAATTTCAAGTGCCTACAAACTAATCATACATTTAAAGCATACTCCACTGATATAGTTTTGAAATCATCGTTCTGGCAGACTATTATTTTTTCAAAGAAAATACAGATATCTGATGAAGAGAGCTTTAATTAAAAAATCTTGGCAAGACACCGAGGCTTAGTCCTTCAAAAGAGTAGTCTTTAAAAGCTCAGTTTCATGCCAAAAATGTCACCACAGAAGGAAGAAGAGACATACAAAGCTCTTAACATTTTAGTGAGACTCTGAGAGAATATGGGCAAAACTGGGGGGATTTTTTAAAAGCCAAAATTAAAAATGTGTTGTTTATGAGAGAGAAGCAGTCAGCAGTTCTCATATTCAGAGACTATTCAAATATTCGACATTTAGAGTGGTCTTTGCTTTGAAAAATCAATGCAAGCAGAGATTCAACAATCTAATAACAAAGCATTCTTGTCTTCTAGGAAAAAAACAAACAAACAAACAAACAAAAAAAAAAAAACACCAAAAAATGAGGCACTTTCCACCTGGCGCAGCTCTGCTCTGCTCTCAGAACTCCAGGGTGGAGTTAAAAGCAGCGCTGTCAGTGGTGCTGAACTAATTTTCCCAAAAACTCTGAGTCCCTGTGTCCAGTGGTCAACATTAACTTAACTTCTGTGTGTGTCTCTACAGAAAAATGTTGTCCTCAGACAAATTTGTCTCTCATGTCACATGCTTGTTAAGAGAAAGATTTCTTCTGTAATAATGGCCTTTCATCAACAGAATTATGCTGCCTGTTGCCACTATAGAAAAAAAAAGTCACATAGAGAATCACAACAGACTTCTACAAACCCAGCATTTTAAGGATCACAAAGCCATACAGCACTTCCATCAGAAATCTCCAGGAATTCTTTTTAGAAAAGATATAGTTAAGATAATTTAGTTATAGTCTGTGAGTACAGGAATTGGAATAACTGTATTTTGTTTTAATGTTCTATTTTGGATGACAATCTCAAAGGGAAAATTGTCTTAGGAACAATTCTTAAGTTAATTTAAAATAAAAGTTCACCAAATAAGCTTTGTTGATATTCCTATACTGCCCAAAAGAAATCACCCAATGACCATTATCACCAAATATATAAAGAACAAATATTACTTGAATTAAAACCCAATATCACAATACAGACCAGCACAGTCCTTCCCAAGTGTTCTTTGGCACGTTCCCCTGTTTCTCTCTTCATAACACATTGATTAACATAGTGCCTACTTTTATATTTCTGATTAAAGCAAAAACTTTTGGACAGTTTTAAACAAACAAGGCTTTACCTGAGCAACAGGATTTGTTTCAGTGACAATTGTTACTGCCATTTAAATGAATCAGGCTCAGCTGGTGCTTTCTAATAAACTGTTACAAACTAAAATCTCTTTCCCATTTAACTTTTTGCTAGTAAGGCACAGTCAAATTTCTTTCTTAGCCAGGTCTTTTAAGGAAATGAGATTTATGCATTGAAACGGCATGACTTATAAATCCAATAAATCTGCAATTTTTCCTTAAATGCAGGGGAGATGTAAAAATCCCCAGGTACTGGAAGTGTTTATAAATTCCATAACCTGCTCAGTAAGAGAGGCCTTTGCAGTCCCCACTGATGGCAGGAAAGTCTTCAGAATGAACTTTCTCTCCAAGAACAAAAATCAGACAAAAATTCTACCTATTAAGAAACAAATTGTGTTTTTATACTTTCTGACCCTAACAACTCTCATCAGCAGATAAGGGCTTAGGGAACATCACATTTTACCACTCAGACAGCAATTGAAATGAAGCCTTCATTATTAATTCCAGGTATTTCCTGGAAGCAGCAATCCAAAAGCCTTCTGGCTGAGCAGCACTCTTGTCTTCAGTTCAGCTCTCAGATTGCAGATTTCTGTCCTTAATTAAACAGGAAACATCAACAATTTCCTTTCAAAGCTGCAAAGGTGATCCAAATAAACTCTCAGTTTTGTTAAGCTCTCCAGATCAAAACTGTATATGGGCCACCAAGAATTTAGACTGTATCCACCATGTGCTTTCTGGACAACCAGAGGACTTTTGTCTCCCAAGCTCCTCATCCACCCCAATCCATGAGCAGTGGATGTGTTTCAATGCTATTTCATAGGAAAGTTCACCCCTGCACCTTTGCAAACAGCCCAAGCTAAAACTTGAACAGGTGAGTAGCACTGACGTTTGATGTGATTTCATCACAAGGAAGGAAATAAATGTTTATCTGAATCAAACATCCAGGGACCTATGCAGGTCCAATCATCACTGAAATGAAAATGACAGTGTAGCTCATAAATAGCTGGATGTTCTCTCCACCAAGGAGTTTCTTTACTATATTTTTTTTTTTTCAAAGAATATAACTGAAATGGGGACTCTTAACTTTTTTTTTGTCAGGGTTGGGATTAAATGTGTGAGACAGTATTTCATGTTTGGACTCAGATGTTCATTAATTCTTATGTTACAGTCTTACAGAGTGAGTTCTACAGCACTCTCACAAACTAAAAAAGGAGCACTATCTCTCTCCCTACAAGGCCTTTTAAGGATAAACTGTCCAATTAAGAAATGACACCTAAATTATTTTTACTTTTAACCCAATAACCAACCACCCGTGCTCACAATGTGGACTTTTTTATCCAATGACACAAAACCACCAAAACCTATGGAGAAGAAGGAGAAGAAGAAGGAGCAGCTTCCACCCTAAACCTCTATCTTGCCTTATCTATATTACTACTTTCTGAAACCCCAAACTCTAAGTTTTCCACCCTGTGATGTCACACACTTCTATGCAAACTCCACACCCACAATCCCAGTTCTATCATTCCATTTTGGAAGCTTCCACGGCCTCAGGTCAATGCAGAGTTCTCCTGGGGGTCAGTGCCTGTCAGAACAGAAAGTCTAAAATTCCCAGCAGCCAGGGCTCCAACACTGAAAGAGTAATTTTTCTTCAAATTTACCTTTGAGTTGGGTGAACAAATTGTGTCACAGACTACAAATAAAAATCCCTCCAGTTTGCCCTCAAAAGCCAGAGGAAGAAATATGTGTGCTCATATGTGCACACAACACCAACACAAACATAAAACAGGAAAATGAAGACAAAAAACATCAGAACCGATAAAGGAGCTTTTAAAATTTGCTTTAAATGCAGCACATGCTAATTCATGGATGCTTACTAGAGGAGAAGCCCAGGTCACATTGGCCTCTGAGGATGCAGATCTGAGCCCAAACACGATGCTGCTGGATGCAGGAGCTGCTAGCAAACCTCCTCTGCTGCACACTGCAGCTATAACTCAAAGAAGGCAGCAAAGTGACATCCAACATGGTCATTTTCCCCCCCAAAAATGCTGTCCCGAACCAAAATGTCTTTGGAAAAGGAATTTAATATCTATATTTAGATTTTCAAAGTGTTTTTTTCAGTTAAAACCAGTAAGGAACAGACTTCAGAGCAAACAGTTCTAGCTGTGAGCATCAAGAGGCCTGTAAGAATCTCACTTTTGATAACATTACCATATAAGGTCTTTTATTGTACTAGAGACTAAAATTGTATGAACACTTAACTTCAATGCAAATCTGCCTCTTAGAGCTATCAGTATCAATATTCAAGCTTATTAATAATGTTTACAAACTTCTGCTGACTTCTAATTGCCTGGGAACACTCAGGATGGCAGCTCTGCATCCACAGGTTTGGGATAAGGCATAGTCAACCCCAAATCAAGTAAATATTCCTGTACCACAAACTTCATCCCAGGGTGAGCTGCCCACAAAAACTAGTTTTTGTTCTTAAGTAGCCTAGCACAGAAATATAGGAAGTCTGAGGCATTAACTTCAAACACTTAAGAGCTTTGCTCATACCAGCAGCAGTTCAAGATGCTAACCAATATTTAATTGATAAATAAAACTTGGGGGTCATCTATAAAAAGATTAATAATGAAAGAGTGCAAATATATTTAAATTATTAAAGTTTCTTATGAATTGATTAAACTCAAAGAAATAAAATTTACTTTTTTAAATTTAATAACAAAAAAATATTTGTGCAGCAGCAGCAAAGAGACTGTCGCCTCCTACAGAAAAAATAAAAGTTCAATGTATCTGAAGCCAGCAATATTCACTACAGGGTTGTTCAGAATACAAATTTAAAAAATATATTCCTAGCAGCATTTCTTTAAGCCTAGACACTGTATTTTGCTCACTCTCACACAATTAACCTGAGAAAACATTAGTGGTTTTGTAATCCTCCACGGCTTCTTTATGTACCAATCTATTTCTTGCTATTGGCAGTGTGTGAGGCCAATAATGCATGTTGAAAGGAATAAAAGCTATATTTAGAAGCCAAAAGGAACAAAGTGACAAGGGGAAAAACTGCAGCTACAACAGAACTCACAAGAACATATGCAATGTGGAAGAACAGAGGTCATCCTTGCTGGAGTGAACATCAGACAGGAGAGCGTGAAGCAGAGCTGCCAAGAAATGAGGCTGATGCCTGAAGTTTCAGCTCCCACATTTTCCAGATTCTGTACTTTATTGGTATATAAATCTGAACTTCATATGGAGTGTTAGCAAGTTCTCTTTGCAGTCTGGTCAGACAGAACAATCCTTTTCCAGCCCAAAGACACCATTGCCACTTCAGGCCCAAAAAGTGCAAACAGCAGTGAATTGAGGAGAGCAGATTGAGAGGTTGGGACTTCATAACCTGAAGCAGTAATTGGAATTAGCCCCAAGGTGCCAATGGAGCAGAACTGATCCCAGGGAGAGCCCCCGGGAGCGCTCGTGCATTTTGGGACCATTTTGGTTCATCTTGGGTGCAGCCCTGGCTGGGCTCTTGTGCTGCCCAAGGTGGATCCATGGAGGAGATCCTTTTAATCAATCCCTGCTTTGTTCTTTAGCTCTGTCCAGCCTCTGCTCTAGGGCAGCCTTCCCAAGGCATCATTAGCACCGATGCCTTCAGGTTTAGATTTCATATTTTCCAGATTTTGGACTGCTTTAATGTGTAACTCTGAACTTCATATGGAGTGTTAGCAAGTTCTCTTCGCAGTCTAGTCAGACAGAACAATCCTTTTCCAGCCCAAGGACGCCATTGCCACTTCAGGCCCAAAAAGTGTAAACAGCAGTGAATTGAGGAGAGCAGATTGAGAGGATGTGACTTCATAGCCTGAAGCAGTAATTGGACAATTAACCCCAATATGGAAATGGACCAAAACTTACAAAAATGGGAAAACTCATGACCAGTCATCCATCCTGGGTCCATCTTGGGTCCATGCTCTCCGGGCTTTTGTGCTGCCCAAGGTGGATCTTGTGAAGGTCTTCTAATAAATCCCTACTTTATTCTTTAACTCTGTCTAGCCCCTGTTCCAGGTAGCTTTTCAAATCATCAAGAGCACTAGTTCCACAGAACATACAGACTGAGCTGCAAGATATCCATTTCTCATTTTTAAATATTTTATACACATCACAGGATTGTTTTTTTATTTCATTCCCTTATTTTAAGCTGGTCCCTACAGCTCATTTTGATGCCTAGCAGTACCACCTCTCTTTAGCTTTCTTTTCCCAGTTTTCAGGTGACTTTAAACATCCTCCATTTGATTTAATTTGATTTCTGCTTTATATTTTCTTAATTTTCATAATAATAACACATCTCTGTATTTCTTCTTCCCCCAGATGCCTACATTATCTCTTTTATCATGGAATTTATCTTTTCATCCTTAAATCTGCTGATTTCCCCTCTAGTCCAATTCCTTTTTGCTTTCTGTGATGCAGCCTGACCCTTTTATCAGCTATTCCATCACTTTTCTATCATTCCTCTCTCTCTCTAAAGTGACTCCTGAGAGACTGCAGACCTGAAACAGAGCTCCCCTGAAGATCATCAGTGTCTGGAGAAGAGACATTGCAGTTTTTGACATCAAAAAACACCCTGTTTCAGGGCTCTTCCCTCTTACAGAGACTACAAAAATTTCACAGCACCAGGAGACTGCTGTGCCATTGCACTTGATATTCTTTTGGGGGATGTGAGGACTTGAAAACTCCTCTGTGACTTGAAAACCCAAGTAGCTAAATTCTGAGAGGTGATTCATGTGCCTCTCCCAGGACACAGGAGAATCACAGGAGGCTGGAAGAATCAGGAAGAACTAAAATAAAGAATGTTTGTCTGCCATGCTCAAGAGCCAGGCTGCATGAAAACCTGCCAGTCAAATGGGCATGAAGAATGTTATAAATAACCTGAGGATGGAATTGCAGTGTACAGTCACCTGAGATGCGTTTCCAGCTACAATAGAGCCAAAATTCAATAACAAGCCTCAGAAGTGTCTTTAAAGAGAGCATATATTTGAGATTACAGTGAGTTATGGCTATAAACAAAGTAGAAAGAGAAGCTTTTTTGATGACTTAAGGTACATTTTAAATTATAAATTTTTGGATGTCAATGAATATTTTCAGAAAATACCTTCAATATCAATCAAAGCAGTGCTGCCATTCTGAAGAGATGTTATTTCTCAGCACTGAGAACAAAATCACTCTTAATCCTTGCCATAACTTCCACAACTCGGCTGTTAGTCACTGTGTTGTGACATATATCTCTCTATATGAAAGGCTGAAGTCTTGAAAGAAAACAAAATAAAAATCACAGTTGAATGCATGGCTGAGGAGAGATTTGCTTTGAAATATCCCCACTTGAGGTCTAAACACAACTGCACTTGTCAGTTAGCTTTTTTCTCGTATTTCATGGCACATAATGGCTAAGAATCCAATCGTTTCAGTTTCTCATCTGTCTGTTCACTTAAAATCTTTTTAAAATGTTACCAATAGTAAACTAGGGGATTACCTATTAACCAAGATGTCACTTGCTACACGACCCAAAATGCCATTTGGCTATTTTCAACTTCAAACAGAGCAAAGCAGAGCAAATCCCTGTTGGGCACTGCAAACTCTTCCCCAAAAGTTAGGCGCCATTGTTAGGTTTTATAAAACCAGGAAACCTAAAAATAAAGTGAAACATTCATCCTGCCACTACCACCCAAATGTTCTGGGGAGAAGGAGGCTCTCCCAAGTGTGCCCCAAAGCCAGAGCTTGCCAAGGAGCCTGCCCACCTCCCACCAAAGAAAACAAGGCCTTACAAATATAATCTCGGGCCTTGTTTTACATCATGGAGTCTGGTACATCAGACAGAAAAAAGAGAATTCCTCAGAGAGGTTCAGTGCCACTTGGAACTCCAGTCTGAAATATCATTCAGGTTACCCCAAAAGCCATGGAAGGAGCAGGAATTTCAATGATGCTCTCACACACACATCTACTTCTTCACAAAATTAAACAGCCTTAAAATAAAGGCCCCATTAAAACTGCTTTCTCTAATCTACTTGTGAAGATAAACAGTTGCTAATAAATTCTTTATTCTATAAACATCATCCTTAATTTCTTCATCTTTCAAAGACTGACCCAGACCTTTCAGGTTATACCAGAATGGGATTAGGCAAACAATCCACAACATATTATGTCAAAGTCATCAAGTTGTCACTTTAAATACTCCTGACATTACACTGCTAGTCATTAAAATATTAATTATTAAATGAGAAAATGCGTGGATTTAATAGTATATGGTAAATATTTACTTTAAATGAATGCTTTAGTATCGAGCATTTCAGAAAAGGAAAACATGTAATGCTAATCTGACATAGTGAAGAGTATTTTTGGATATGGAATTAACATCTTACCTGGAAAAAAGCATTATTTCAGGACTTCTTGCAGTAATTTCTGTCCCCAGGATCCATACCATGATTCTGGTTCTGTCTCTCAGGCTGCAGTCCACTTTAAAATATCCTGTGAATTGAGAGAAAAGTTTTTACTGAATATTCTTCCAAATAGATGAAAGCAATTCATGGTAGAAGACAATTTTTGATCCATGAATAATTACCCACAGTACTCCCAAAAGGCTGAGTCTCATACACAAACAAAAAAAATGACATCTGTTTCCTAATAATGGTTAAGAGCATACATTGATTTTTGGATTGATTAACTGACTGGAAAACTGTTGGGTTAGACAATGAAGTCCCACCATGTGGAGAAAAACACTCTACATATTGCAGCTATTTTTCTACAACAATTACTTCCAGGTGAGAAATTACAACCCTTTAAGTTCCATCCGTAAGTTTATTAGGATTAAGAAAAATTACCTTTTAATATCTTGACAGAATTTCCCCACTGTGCAAACAATCTCTGCACGCTTGCAGCTAAACATAATTTCTAACATGGGCTTCTGCATTGCCACATGTTTTGCAGCTGAACCAAAGAAAACGGTTATTTATATAAAAAGCTTCCTTGAAGTTTCATGATGAACAAGAGGAAAATTGTATTACATTTTTTTTCTTCTTGACACTCCAGCTCCTTAAAGTATTGTGTATTGAAGAGGCTTTTAACCTTCAGTTGGAGTTCATTGTTACTGCTGCCCGCTGGATTTTTCAATTCTCTCAAAATATTCTATTTACTGCGTACATTATTGCATCCTCTAAACACACAGGGCACGGTCCTGACCCGGTGATCAGATACAGCAGAGCTGAAAGGGCTGCAAAAACTCCCTGTAAAGCTGCCTAATCACTGCACCATCTCCTGAGAATGTAATAAAGACTCCCTGAGAGCTGTGGGAATAGGATCTGCAGCTACTGCAAAAGGTTGAAGCTTCTCTAGACAGCAGCCAAGTGACAAGAGGAAGAAGTTACAGAGGGTGCTGCAAGGTCAACGACACCAGATGAAAGAGAGAAGGGGAAAATATAACCTCCAAGTTAAATCACTGCATTATCTTCTACAACAGCACCTAATGTCCACGCACACCATCTGAGAAGCAGTTTTTGGTTATGAATCCATCCAGGTGTTAATTGTTCCACTGCCAGGTGTTCCCACACAGCTCAAGGCAGAGCTCCCTCCTGGAGGAATGTCTCCAAATATAGCATCGTGGTGAGCACAGTCGGTTTCTCGTAACAGGAGTCATTTCAACTTGCAGCATTTAAAAATTACACACAAAAAGAGAAATCAAAAATCTGACAGCGTATTTCTTAAGAAGCCAATATGAAACTGGAATAATTAAGGGTCGGGATACAGAAATTCACTTTATCAGGGATTGAAGGCAGTGCACCCAGGGAAGGATCTGGCTGAGGTAGAGGAGGAGGAGCCATCTAACTAAGAGCAGGGCAAGTAGTTGTAACACAGAGAAATATGAGCTGTGGCACAAAAACAGGGCTCCCACAGACCCAGCTCCATGAATTAAGCACACTTATGGTCCTTTTCACCTCTCAACTACCTCCTAAAGCAACAGTTCTGCTGAGGAAGAGGAGCATTCAGCTGTTGTTGATAATGTAATGCACAAGGATTTCACAACCAGGGAGGTGTCATTACGTAACAATAAACTTAATTCACAAATGCTTTCTGTCTTTTTCTAGAATCTCTGCATATACATTTATTTTCTTCAGGAATGTGAACAACCTTCACAAAAAGTTGCACACCCTACATGCTGCTCAGGGTAACCTATGCAATCAGCATTTCACTGGGGGCAATTTCTTTCTTCTTCTTGGAGCAATGCCAGATAACAATTAGACTTCTCTTTCTCCCAGCTAGGAGCTGCTTTCCAAAGTTTATACCTGAATGGTTTTCCTCGGCAATAATGACACAAAACAACTAACCATTAAAACCTAAATTATTTTACCTGTATACTTTCTTGCCTACAGCACTAAACTACTTATCCAGTGTAAAACCATGGTACAGCTTAGAATATTTTTTCCTACTTTTGAATATCAACCTCCCAAAGAGAGAAGCATGACAACACGCTAAAAAGCATGGTCTTTGTACGATCATAAATTCAGAAAGGAGGGCTTGCTACCCTTGGGGGTGCCAAGAGATTTCAAATGTGAGGTATTTTTTTCCACTTCAACTAAAGTATTTTATAGCATTACTTGTTTTCACAGCATCTCTTAAAGACATTTAAGTTTCAGCATGCTTTGCAACAGCCAAATGACAGCTTAGCAGAGGATTACCTGTTCTCCTCTCTGTTGGTTATTTCTCCTCCTCTCACCAAGGACTATTACTGGCAGTGCTGTGCAAACATTATTGATAACTTTGCTGCACTGCAGCACCACGGAGTAGCCCCAGCTCTGGAAATCATGACCAAATGTCGGAATCTGGGGTATTGATGATTCCGAAATTGCAAAAAGTCTCTGTCTTTCTGCCCCGCTGCCAAAGCAGAAGCCATAATTCGCCTGCTGGTTTTCAAGGTTGTTTATTCTGTTTATCTCTAACATGTTCTGCTGCCCTGCCGCAGCTCTGTCCTGCAGGGCAGCGTGTGGGGCTCTGCCTTCAGTGGGATGGTACAAACATTAAATACCACAAACTACCTGTGCTGGATTTACAATAACGTGCCAATATCTGTCACCTACATTGAACAGTGTGTGCCCAGCCTAAACCAACAGAAAAATGCCAACACCATTGAAACATGGAGGGCATGAAGAAGGAGAAAAAGGACAAGACACACCCAATTTCCTCCATCTTGTCCCCTTTGGACCTCTAATCTAGAATCCTAAAATTTTACCTTTGCACCCATGCCACACTTAATTATTACTTATATCAAACACTCAGAGCTTGTAATTCATCCTGTAAGATTGAAAACTCTTTTCCATGGACAGAGATCACAGACAGTGTCTCTGGGGGCTCTGTCCAGGGGGGTTCCTGAGCCCCTGCCAGGGTCCCAGACCTTCCAGGGCAGCCAGAGGGAAGCCCGGGATTCCCACAACCAAACATTCCTGCTGGAGGATTCCCTAGGGGCTGGGCACGGCAGCCTTGTGCCCAGAGCCAGCAGGATGGGGCAGAGGGTGAAAGCAGAGGCCCTGGTGCTCAGCACGGAGAGGAGCGGGCGGCACAGCTCGTCCTGCCCAGCGCCTCTCACCAGGCAGTGCCCTGGCACCCCAGAGCAGCTCCATGAGGGACTGGCTGGCACAGCACAGCTGCTCATGACAGCCCTCCCAGACTCATCTGACACAGAAATTAAAACAGTGCAGTGCAGAATAATGCAGAAAGCCATATGACTCTTTCTATCCCCAAACAAAGGATGTGATCATTTTGAAAAAGCCCTTTTCCAAATCTGCCTGGCTGCTGGATGAACAATCATTCATGAGTAATTTCTGGATGCTCACAGGTGGTGCAAAAGCATTAGAGAGAGCTGCAGAGTTCTGCATAAAACCCATAATTAAGCAAGCTAATGACCTGAGATGATGATCCATGGCAGAACTGGTTTGAGTTTATTTTGAACTGGCTTTAGAATTCTCAAAGAAATGTTTTGCATTAGTGGATAAAAGGCCCTGGTAAGTCATTTGTGCTTGCTGATAGATGTTAAATGCCTCTCAGAAAGCATATAAGAAGTCCCTGAAATGCTACAGATTATTGCAGCCAGCATTTCCTCCAGTTAGCATATCCAACCAACAGCAAAAATCAGAGAATAATTTCAAGGTTGAAAAGGACCATTTGGGCTTTATCTGATCAAATCCTTTACCTTCGAGCAAACAAATGTTTGTAAAACAGGACCCTGGGGCAGTATTTTCAGTGCACCCATATCTCTTGTAGGACTGGAAACAATTATGTGCAGGACTGGAAGCAATGATGTGCACAAGTCTCAAACATGGGTTTAAAGGCATAAAGATTTTCAAACCCCAAACCGGGTTCATTTTGTGTGGCATTAGTCACAGCAGCTCTGGCCCTTAGGAAAGCGGGATATGGAGAACAACTGGCATTTTGCTCACACAGACTGCATCACTCAGCACTTCTAAAAGTCTTGAATGCCTTGATTAGAAATGCCCCAGCTGTACCTCAGGGCAGCAAGGGCTCAGCTTTCCCCTGAGCTTGCCTTTGGCTCGGCCACCCCAGGGTGGCATTTCCAGCAGCTCATCCTCCCCGGATGAGCGAGCGCCGCGCGCCACGGGCGCCGCATCGGCACGCGGGCTCTGACCCAGAAACTGAGAGATGAGAAGGGGCTGATGAGATAAACTGTGCCTGTCCCGAGCTAAACACCAGCACAGCCACACTACACTCGCAGCACACCCAGAAAAAATATCTGCTGTTCCCGAGGATTTATTTTTTGTACAGCGTCTCCGCAGCAAGCAAACGCTCCTGATGGAAACTGTGTCAACGGTGCTGTTGGAAAATGTTAGACCAGACACCCTGATCACATTTTCAAACTCCTTTATCTTCTTTTTTTACAACAAAAAGAAACTGTCAGGATTTATTTGCCATCTGATTATTACCTCTGTGTTAATTTTTACTTATTATTTGGCCTAGTTTTAAATTTTTATTGAAACCTATTCTAGGTGGAAACATTGTCCTTTGAATAGTTACAATCATGAGACAGAGTATAAAATAATGTTTTCTCTAATATCTCCCTTTCCCACCCAGATGCTCATAAGCAGGCTTTACTTCCATTAGAATATTCATGGGGTATAAATAATAAAAAAAAGCATGAAAGCTGCTGGAGTATAGGTAGAAAATTTACTCTCCTTGCTAGTTCTTCACTTTCACCAAACTTCCTTACAACTGGTACAATAACTGGAAGCAAAATCTGTCCTTTGAGAGAAACTTCTAAGGAGTTAACAATGTACTCCATCTTTTAAATCCACACACTGCCACAGGATATTAATGGAACAGCCTCACCTCTGATAATCTACACTGCTGCCTATTAAGAGCAGGAGCTGGGGAAGCTAAAGAAATGTTATTCAAAATTAAGCAAAGGAATTTTTTTTTGTGCTGAAGTGGATGGTATGCACAGCAAATTTTAAAACAATCTTATTTCCAGTCTCTCTCAGGACAGGTTTCACTCCACCAAACATATCTTCTTTTACAAAACATTGTTTTAATTTTACTTTCATTAATTGAGTAATTTTCCACAGGCTCTTGAATTTCCTTTGTGCCTCTACAGATATCATGCATGTAGTAGACAAAGTCTCAAGTTAAAAAAAAAAACAAAAACGTATTGGTTTTTTATATTTATGTTCTAAAAGTTATGGCTCATTATTAGATAGTATTTCCCCCCAAACTGTTGAGGTTTATTTTAGTAACTAATCAGTAGACATATATTGCTTATAAAGCATTTCTATTCCATCTGCATAATTAGTGGTATATAAAGCATTCTTGAAAAAGTACAACTCAAGGTGCATTTACTAATGTTTTGTAAATCATTAAAGTATGAATTATTTCAGTTGCACTGTAGGTTTGCTATTAATAGAAGCAGGAATTTTAATAACACAGTTTTGTTTGGAGTTTAATGGCTACGTCTCCTTTACTAGCCACAGAATTTTCAAAGCAGTTACCAAACACATGAAGGAATATTTGAAAGAATTGGAATATTTCAAAGTTCCTCTTTTTAAACTTATTTTGCTTGATGAAACTTTGATTTATGTACCCTCTTCAAAGTGCCAAATTGCTAACAGCTACATCTTTCAGAAGTAGCTGTTAGCAATTTAGTGAGGTTGTTTATGTTGTGGATACTCTTTCTGGGAGATTTCAGAAGTTGCCTGTGCATCTAATTCACTAAACTTCTTTTGCAAGACTGCTGGTGAATGTTTTTGCCATGTTTGACTCTTCCCTGGCAGATCCAGCAACCCAGGATGTGCTATTTAGTAAGTTAGTAATCTCGAACATCTTTGCCTTTCAGAGCACAGAACATTAAGCTAAACTAAGCTTGCACCAAAAAAGATGCCAGGGTTTCACCAGAAGAGTTTTACAAGATGCAGTCAACACTTTACATTATTTGTGCTTTCTTCAACTCATGTTTTGACATAATATTGCTACAAGAGAATCAGTCACCCACACCAATTTTTAAGCTATCCAGGTTTAGAACCAAATGATTCTTCCATTTCTATAAATCAGACTCTTTAAAACATAGCAATAAGGAAGTGTATTATTAATTCATTCTAATAAAACTAATCTGCTTTCAAAGATTAGGCCCCAATTAATTGGGTAAATGGAAGAGAATAGTAAAAAATACAAACAAAAAACCAACACCACAAGAAAGATTTACAAAGGGTTTGTAATTTCTTCCAGATGTTTTGGACCAGCCACGAGGCCTTGTCTGACCCAACACAGCTGATTAAAGTCCCCAAGGCATTGAGTTTAACAGATTGAAGTGCACTCTTAGCATGATTCTGACAGATCTCCTATGCCCCAAACCATTCCAAGATGCCCCAGTTCAGGGTAATATTCAGCTGGAAAGAACAATCAGCTATCCTGCTCCATGCCATCCAGGAAAGAAAGGCAACAAACCCCAGTTGTCCTTGTTAGCAGAGCTCTGAGTTTAAATTTTAGAACTAAAAATATTTCAGACCACTCTGTAGAATGACAGAGTCCCAAACCCATCACTTATCGTGGAGTGGTTTGGGCTGGCAAGTCCAACATCCCCTAGACCAGATTGCTCAGAGCCCCATCTTCTTGCTTCTGTGTTTCGCCACCCTCATTGCAAAAACCTCCTTCTTTATATCTAACCTGAATTAACCTCTTTCAGTCTGAAACCACCACCCCTTGTCCCATCACAACGTGCAACCCTACAATGTCTGTGCCCACCTTCCAGCTGCCCCTTAGGTACTCAAAGGCCACAATAGGGTATCCCCAGAGATTGCTCTTCTCTAGGCTGAAGGCTCAGCCTTGGCACAGGGACTTGCCAGAGCTCACCCTAGGTCAGGGGTGGCTCCGTGTGGTGGAAAAGTCTCTCCTCCAACCCATGCTTCCAAAGAAAGGCTCAACAGTCTCTGTTGTCCGGTCTCACGGTTGTTTATTGCAAGTTATCTAAAAGATTTTCTTCTCGAGCTGCTGGGGTTTGCTCAGCAGCTCAGGCAGAGGCACACACACCCCTGACATCCTCTCTGTCCCCTGACTTCTTCTCTCCCCTCACCCAGGGCTGCTGCTGTCTTTTATATGGTACATTACGTGTTACAGGTTTACAGTTTTTCCCCAATGCCTATTACCTATATTAAATGGTGCCTTTCTACTCTAAACCAATCTGTGAGTGCCAACATCACCAAGAACTTGGAGGTAAGGAAGAAGAGAGAGGGAGGACAGGGCAGGCCCAGATCCCTCCATCTTAAAACTTCTGAACCCCATGTACAAAAGTCCCCCTGTACAGCCCTAAACAATTCTTCCCTTTACTTTGTAACTACTTCTACTATAATACCTAAAGTTTTGTGACTTCTTGCTCCTCCTGCAAGGTTGGTAAATCGTTCCATGGCTCAAACCCAAAATCACAGCTGTTTCCAGCTGCCTGCCAGGGTCTCAAATGCTTCTGACCAGGGCCTGGAACATCCAAAATAATCTGAGGGATATTTTGTGTTCCGACAAGGACTGTCTTCTACACTCCCCTGGCTCAATCCCACTCCTCAAATGGAAACTGTACTCCACATCTTGCAAACCCTGAACAGAGGGGAAGGGTGGGAAGGGTGCCAGCTTCACTCTGCTTAACACAGCCCAGGTCACAGCTGAACAGCAGGAAGAAACTAGAACATACATTAGGGTCCTACATTAGTACTACAGTACAAACACACATCCTTGCTAAACCTTCAAAAAAGCATTATTTGAAATAAAGCTACAGTTTGTAATTAATATGAGCAGTTACATTAACAAAGACACATGGAAGGCAATGAAAAAATTCTGACAGACAAAAGACTGAGCAGCTTTTTCCTCTTGGGCATAGACTTTAATAAGAGAATCAGTCAATCATTCTTTGAAATTCTGCTATCAGGACAAACAGAACATGTCTCCAGGAAATTTAGGATGACGGAGTCTGGAAAAGGAAAAAAAAAAAGAGCATTTCCAAAGCATTCATATCTCCATCCAACATTTAACAGATGCCTTATAAGCCTTGAGCTGCAAGGACTGGAACAAGATGCTCTGTGTATTATTCTCTCACCTCCTCTGTTGAAATCCCTGCCTGTGTTAATACAGGTAGCAGATTTAATGTTCTTACAATGACTCAAAGAGGTTTGAAACACAATGGTAGTTTTTGCAATGCATATCCAACCGAATGGGAATTCACACACACCTCAGAGGGGATTTTACTGCCTTAAGACAGAAGCAGTGTAGAATGTGGTTTAACAACAGTTAGTATTTGCTGATCATTAAAACATTCTGCCCCACCACAATAATCTCATCTTTTAGAGATATGTGGGCCCAGTGTCCTCACCAGTTTCAGTATCAGAAGTGGGCTGCCCACACACCAATGAAAAATGTACAGAAAATATTAACTACTAAATTACTCCTAGTCACATTATAAAGCACTGCTCACCTGCAGGCGTGCTTTGGTGGCTTTTTATGGTCCAGCAGATCGTTGTTGGACTTTAAAGACAGTGAAGATTCCTGTGCAAATCAGCCTCAGGCATACATTTGCCAAATCTTTCTTGCACATGCAAGAGAAAACAGTGAGGCGTATGAAGAGAGAAAAGCTTTCAATGTAGAATAGAAGGAAAAAAAAAAAAAACAGTAGTTTTTTTATGTTACATGACTCTGTTACATACTTCTAATTATATTTACTCAGAAAAAATGCGGGTATTTAGAGTTATAATAAAATTACAAAGGCAGTACATTGCAAAAAGCGTTTCCATAGCTATTGCAGTGCTCTTTCCCAAGATTAATTATTAACATTAATATGACTGCATTTTTGAAGTCGGGGATGTGGAATCATGAATTCACCACCAACAAGACAGAGATGCTGCGCACAGTTGCAATGAACAATCTTAAAATGGTGGCAAAAAAAGCAATAGCATCTTTTGTTTGCTATTGTGAAGAGTTATGCCTCACCCTGTCAAGGAGGAGAACAGCGGGATTTTATGTCTTTCTAATCCAGGTAGTTCAAACTCGCAATGAAAAATACCATCACGAGTTATTTACAAGTGGGTTGCACAGAATTTCCCTTGCCAAAATTATTCAGCAGATATGTAAATAATTTTGAAAAGCATCTGGCTCAGAGTTACCAGGTTTTGCACACGGATGTCGCTTTATGCAAATTATCCCCTAAACACGTCAGTATGTTTCAAAATAAGCCAGAGCAATGGACAAACTGTTCTAACTCAACCAGTTGTGGCAGATGGCAGGATGCAGGATGTCTGGAGCCTGCCAGATCCATGGCTTCATCTGGAGAGGACAGCCTTGGGAGGCGTGGCACGTGACCACTACTGCCTTCCCCCCACCATCCTTTTCTCTTTATGCCTTCTACATCCAAATCCAGAAAGTGTTAAAAAGATTAAAGTATGAAAAAAGGCTATTCAGACCCAGCCAGGCAGTCCAGCTAAGGACAGGTAAATGCCTCAGCACAGACTTACATATTTTCATCAGATGCTCTCCAACAGAGACCAAGAGCATCTTTGAGGAAAAAAAAAAAAAAGAAATTACAAAAACCAAGGTGGGTTTTCTTGTCTAAGATAATTTGCTTCTGGCAATCTGCTCTTTGGAGCCTCTTTAACATCAGCCTGGGGATTTTTTTCTCCATAACTCCATCAAATTTCCTTTCTGAACTCTTTGTTTTGCTCCTTATTGCATCCTGTAAAAGTAAATCTCACAGCTTAATTTACTATTTTAGAGGAAAACCAAAACAAAACATCCTCAACAGCTTAAAATTTTTGTGGTGACAGTGTTGCCCAGGAATTTCATATCAAAGCCCTAGGAAAAGCAGCACTGCCAAACAAAAATCATAAGCATCATAAATTAACACAGAATATATCAGATTAGAAGGGTCCTACAAGGATCATCAAGCCCAGTTCTCTGTTGCTCTCAGGGCTACATAAAACTAAACCAAAAGACTAAGAGAAGTCCAGACACTCGCTGAATTCTGGCAAAGCTTGGATATGTTGCACATTTACACTGCACATCCATACAGAACTACTTCACCATAGCCTTGTGTACAAGACACAAAAACTCTAGATATTAACTCCAGAGGTAGAAGTTTTGTAGCTAGTGTTGCTATCGTGCAGCTAGAGCTGAAAAGTTTTGCTATTTTTCACTTTTAATTGTATTTTTCCCCACATGCACTCAAATTATGCATATTTCTAAAACACAATACCATAAGCATCCAGCACAGAGCACTGATGCATTAAAAATAAACCTTTCCACACTTAAAAACTTTTAAGGACTCTTGCAATGCTTCTCATCCCATGACTTAGTATATTGCAGTACAGATTAAAAATGATAGAATTAAGAGCAATATAAAGAAATTAAAAAAAAAATCAGTCAGCATTGAGACATTATCTCCCAGTAGAGTTTTTCAGTTTGCATCCCACACAGCTGGTGCCAACAGCTCAAGAGGGAGTTGGGCAAGACAAAATTTTTCCAAGGACTTGTGTACTTTGAAGTCAAAATAGCTATCCTAGTCTATGTTTTAATTCCTGCTTTCTGAATGTCTGGGGGCAGTCACTTCTGTTTGATTCAGAAATTGCCTTAAAGAAATGGGAAAAAAATAGAAAAAGAAAAAAGAAACTAATTTCATTGTAATGGAGAGCCGTGCTTTATTCTGACTTTCGATTTTTGCTGCCTCTTTACTGCACACTGCATCCAAATGTCTGCATGGGGAGGCTTGAACTTGATATTACAGTATGTCTTAGGAAGGTCTTTTCTTTATTAATTAAAAAAGAGGAAATTGTCCAAGTATTTTCAATATTTCTCCTGACTCTTCAGCAAATGCTCTAATATTTAATTACTTTTCATATTTATGTTTGCCTAATGGTGGTTTATGTGAGTATAACAGCTCTACTCGAGCTGTTCTATCATGTTCCAGGAATTCACTGCTCAGATTTGGTCTAAGTAAAATCCAAATAACATTTCTCACGGAATAATTCCTGACTAGTCATGATGAATTATAAAAAGTCACAAACAAACTTAGTCTAGGAGATTGGTGTTAAATAGCAAAAATAACTGCACTTGTTGCCACATTTATTTTCACATGGCAAGGCTAAAGAAGAAGCTGGATGCTATGTTAATGCACTGGCTGTTTCCCAACATCCTCTTGAACATCTGTTGTATCTTTCCCCTATAAAAATGGAAGTAGAATCAGCACTTCCATTGCCTCTTACATAGCAACTTAATCTAGCACTTTTATTACCCAAAAATGGATTCCAGCAGACAGCCCCCATATCCTAATGCAGCAAACATTCTTATTCCTCTTTTTAAACCAATGAGAAAGATAAATCTGATATTTCCAAGAACTAGAATACTTTCTAAGTTTCTGTAAAACTTACAGAACCAATAGGTCAATAGGATATGCAACGGTTAGTAAATTATCTTCTGGTACTACAGTAGCAACAACAAACTGAAAGAATTATGAAATGAGTTGCTTTGTTTAGAAAACTACTCCAATGGAGTCCTGTTTCCCCCAGTAATCTAACAAAATACTATTTGTACAAAGACATTGTTTTTAAAAAACAGAAGTTTTGGTCAGTTTAGAATTTAACAGACTGTACAGCATCAAGTGATGAAATTGAGTAAGAGGGGATGACTGAAATAACAAATCTATTTCTTTCAGACAATATTAAAACTTCATATGTATCCCTTAGAGCCATATTAAAAATGCACATATGCTCAGGAGATCTTTCATCTATGAACAGTTTATCAAAGTCACCAAGTTTTAACAGAGTAAAAACCTTTCCACAGAACGAGGGCTTCTCAATCTGCCTTTCCTACATATTATATCTATTACATAGGAAACATGAGAAGTTCTGCATCACATTTTACATTTTAATTAATTTCAACTGTATTCACCTCAAGCATTTTGAAAAGTGAGCTCACTTGCAGTCTCCTAGAAAACCTTTTTAGAGATATGCAAAATCTTTCAAAACCTAAGTGTTAGGCTAATCCAATAAAACACCCAAAGCAACCCAACTATTCAAAAATGTTTCATGTTGAAAATTCCTCCTTGCTGATAAATAGCTTCATGTCAACTTGACTCATGTCAGTAACCCACAGCATTATGCAGGAAATAGTTTAAAAGTTCCAGGGTTTTTATAAACTCCAAAGAAAACCATGCATTAGTATTAGAACAAAATGTTTGCTTTTATTTTTCAGCTTCTTCTCCCAGTTCCCTCTGGGTGGGATAAAAATATTTCAAGCCAAGCTGCAGTTAGTTACTAATATAACTGTGCATACCAAAGAAAAACAGATTCATTAAAATACATCTAGCTGTAGAGATCCTCCACAAAGCAAACACCTATCACCAGTCATAAAGTGCTGACTGCAAAATGAAAGCAGAGCAGCATTACACAAACTTTATCTTCAGCTGGAATTCAAATTATCAGTTCCATACTCTTCTAGTATAGAACACTTTTTAATTCTACTATTGATCCTGCTTTCTTTCTGCTGTTGAATACTCACACTAGAACTATGGACACAAACTGAAAATTTTGCAAAATAACTTAGAAGCATAAAACCAGAGTTTTATCTGGAAGTGAAAGAACATCACACCACCTACAGCCAGTAAAGGCTTTATTAGCCCATCCCAGCTCCACTTAGTACACTCGTTCAGCTTTCAGGATTATTCCCAATAGGCTAAAATCCTGACAGTATTAGTCAGAAAAATTAAATTAGTCTTTACCAAATCACTTTGATATAAGTTATTCCCAGGCTCATTAGATCAATCCTGAACCATTAAAACGCTTTAGTACTGACTGGGAAAGAGTGAGACAATTCACAATTGATTTCCATGCAAGCTAAATTAAATTACATGGAGTTATATGTCTAGTTCAAAAAGTGCAACAACAAGTCAATGCTGTGTGCTTTTTAAAGAAAAAAATTCTCTAATCTCTATTTCCTACAGCAGTCTTTTCCAGTTTCCATAGAGAAAAATCCAACTAATACAGGCATCTAGGTGCTGTGATAGTAGTTTGCAGAGATTTTTTTTCTATTTTATTTATGGGAAGCATTTAGTGAAAAAAATAAGGTTTTTGACCTTCCTTTCCAGAGCCACCTAAAATGATAGGACTCTACTTTGGGCCTTATAAATTCTGCATGTAAGACTCCATATGTGGCCATTTCAACTTTATTTGGACCACGTACAATTTACATGCAATCTTCTGTTTAATATTGCTTTTTCATTGTAAGCTTCCATGGCATTTTCCAGCAGCCGTGCTCTCGGCTGCCTTTGGATTTGTTACTCTTGAAAGTATCCCCCTGACAGTTCCTCAGAGCTGAACGCCTAAATATGATCTAAAAATCTACAAATACCACATTATCTGCCCCTAATGGGGATCCCCAGAGCTCCATCCTTGGTCCTGTGCTCTGCAACATCCTGAATGACGTGGACACAGGAGATACTAAGTGAGGCGCTGATAAAACATCGGGAGGAACTGTTGTCTCCCTTGAGCCAGAGGAGTCCTGCATAGAGACCTTGATAAATTAGAGGCCTGGGCAATCACCACTGCATGAGTTTTAACATGGACAAGTGCTGGATTCTGCACCTGGGACGGGACAACCCTGGATGTACAGACAGACTGGGGAATGAGAGGCTGGAAAGCAGAGCCAGGAAAAGGGACCTTGGGGTTCTTGGCAAGCTGAATATGAGCCAGCAGTGCCCTGGAGCCAGAATGGACATCCCTGTCCTGGGGGCATCAGGCACAGCATCGCCAGCTGGGCAAGGGAGGGGATTGTCCCACTCTGCCCTGAGCTGGGGCAGCCCCACCTTGAGTGCTGGGGGCAGTTTTGGGTGCCAGGATGGAAAAAAGATATCAAGGTACTAGGGAACACCCAGAGGAGCCTTGAGAATGGGGATGGTTTTAGAGGGGAAGCCGTGTGAGGAGCTGCTGAGGACACTGGGTCTGCTCATCCCGGAGGAGACTGAGGCTGGAGCTCACTGCAGTTACAACTTCCTTGTAAATGGAAGAGGAGGGACAGGCATTGATCTCTGCCTTGTGGTGACAGTGACAGGAGCCAAGGGAATGGCCTGACATTGTGTCACAGGAGGTTTAGGTTGGATATCAGGAAAAGGTTCTTTGCCCAGAGGGTGGCTGGGCACTGGAACAGGGTCCACAGGGCAGTGGTCACAGCACCAGGCGTGACAGAGCTCAGGGTTTGGACACTGCTCTCAGGCACAGGGTGTGACTCTTGGGATGTCCTGTGCAGGGCCAGGAGTTGCTCTTTGGAGATACTTGTAGGTCCCTTCCAACTCAGAATATTCTATGAGAATAAAAATTGGGAAATGTTTTAGACAGCCATATCTTTCTACACTTAGTGCTACTCACTTTGTTGTACCTTGTCATATTAAGTCAGGAAGAAGAAGCAGTAGTAACTTTTTCATATAAATGATAAAAGACCACCCCTGTGCATATTTTAGTCATCATGCCCTTTTGAAACTCACTAATGGTTAACCACAGAAAAATACTGCAGAACATTAAATGCTAATAGAAACTCATGTCCATCTCTCCATGGGTAAATTTACCTGACCGCACAGAAATCCCTTAACAAGCTTTCCTTTGCACAAAAAAGACACAAAGTAGTTATTTCATATTTTTGTATCAGCTTACAAAAAGCTTCACTTCAGGAGAATCAATGTAGCATTGGAAGTTGGGCTTCAGACATTGTTCATCAGGACACACAAAAGTAACCGAAAATCAGGTCCTGAGCTGGGAAGTCAGAGAAAGAACACATATACAAACTATTCCAATGCCAAAACAATTACTGGCCATCTAACATGTGCCACACAACTGCCCAAATACCCAAATGCACTTTCAGATCCAGTTTTCCATCAAATCATTTCTAGCTCTACAGCAACCTGCTCCAAGCAGAACACAACAGAACTTCTAGAATCCGATGGACAAGGTCACAAGATGTTTGATGAACTGCTGTTGATTGGCATGGGGACAGGAGAAGGTTTGCTGACCAGCAAAAATCAGGAAAAGAGAATGAGAATGCTGTGGGAGTTGTGTGTCTCCAACTCTGTCATCACCAAGAGCCTCCAAGAGCCCAGTAAAAATATGGGCATACAACAAGAGCAGAAAGGAAACACACACTGTACCAGCAAGGCAATTCTTCCTTGTTTTTAGCAGCTCAAAAATTTAACAGAACAAAGCAGCCTTGGAGACAGAATTTTCACGAGACAATGTGGATTGCATGTTACACTAATTACAAAGCTGTTATTTGTAGTGGAGATATAATCTGCCAGCTGGACAGCCTAAGCCCACAATAAAGTGCAATGTGGGAAAGAGTCAGCTTTAGAGGCACATGGGACAGGGGAAAAGGGAAAACATAGCTGCTATTCTGGAATGGTGCAACACACTCCTGGCAATTAAACTGCCTGCTGCTAGAGAAAACATTCAGCAATGCATCTGAAAAAAAAAAAAAATTATCCTTTCCCACAGAGATTCACAGGTGCTGTGTGAGTTGTTCAATAGGAGGATTTTCAGACTGTCTTAGCATGTGATTCCTCTGAGCAGATTAATTTGGTACTAGATTTTTTTGTTGTCTGGAATCTTCTCAAGTCAAAATCCATACCCAATGCACTTCTCTGCTCAGTCCCAAAAATGGATTTGTTCTAGTTCTCTTAATAGTTGAGTACAGAAGCAAACCTTGTGGTTTCCCCTTTATAAGCAAAGTAGGGTTTAGAGGAAATGAGTCGAGAAGCTCAGGCTTTAGCTGTAAACTATGTGATACCCCATAAGTGTCATCTGGAGAGGAATCAGAGATGCATCACAAGATGAAAAAGTGAATTTTTAGCATGGCAGGAACAATTCTATGCCTTAGAATACATTATGCCTTAAGTACACTGTATGTATCTGTACATGAAGAAAATTCCTATTACTCTGTCATCTTTCTAATGCCTGAAACCAAATCATAAGGTCAATAGTTGTGAAACAGATCAAACCAAATTAGGCTCCCTGCAGGTGGTCATTTTCCCTGCATTAAACATTGCAATGTACAAGAAATAGTCTAGTAAATAAAGATGCTCGGAGACTAAATCTCCTAAGAGCACATCTGTCCAGTTGCTTTTTACCACAATTCCCTTAGGTAAAAAAAATCACTTGTCACACTATATCTATCTTTTAAAGTAAATATGCTTCTATTTTATCTGCTAAAAGTGTTTCTGACCTACAGTTAGTAGACTCTTAGCACCTTCCTGTGCTCTTTCTCCTTTCAGCACAGCACTAGTAACTCCATAATAACAGCTGCTTCAGTGGCAGGGACTGTAAATGATACCTTTGCCAATAGAAGTCTAAGTTTTATAGAAAGAACATATTCCACAAAGCTTTTATTTAAAGCATTTTCGTGGAAATAACCTTGCACTGAAGACTGGACAAAAGACAGAGAAACTCCACAAGCTGTCAGCAGTAAGAACTGAAGGGAACATCTTGCAATGCTTTGATTTTTAATTAGAATGCAAGGTGCTTGAAGCAAATGGTACAACTGAGATGGTCAATTAAGAGTGCTGTGATTGTTCTTCTACTGTAAGACCCCCTCAACCTTGCAAAAGACAGAAAATCATTACAAAATCATTAATGCTTCAGTGTCTATGCAGCTATCCTTTGGAGAAAAAAAACCTTATTTTTATCAAAACACAGATACGACTAGAGTAATTTTATCTTCTGGTTTCCAAGGAGACAAGTGACCTCTATAGACTTCTCCTAACAAGCGTATCAAAGTCATATCAAAGCAAGTAAAGCCATGAAAGCCATAAGAAAGTAGCTCAATGCAGAGAAAATCTGCTACAACTTGGGTAGTTTGCCAGCACAGCTCCGCTATTGGTGTCACTTCCCGAGATTCCTTTTAACAGAGCATTCTCTGTAACAGGTATTACCAACCTTTACTTCAAGGCAAAATAACAGGCAGGAAAAGCTCCAGCATGGCAGCACAGACAGAATATCACAACCAACAGCAGGGGCAATAATCTAGCTTTAGCACTCATGGGGCACACATTCCTGAGACCCAAAATCCATCCTTTCACAGCCTGTCAGCAATGCCTTGAAGCCAGCATTTATGTTGTATCAGCAATTCTTTATTTTAGCATTCTGGATTCTCTGGAGGATTCTGCTTTCTTCCTCAGCCAAGCTCAGGAAACCTACTGGAGCCCACAGGATGTATAATCACATTTTCAATGCCTTCCTAATCTAAAAAAGCAGATTTGTTTTGGCAAAGTGCACAGTTAAAGAGATTCACTGTCTTTTCCCATGTCTCTGTTGTCACTCACACGTTCACAACACACTAGGGAAACATTGAACCAGCTTTTTCTTGGAGAAAGTGTTTCACGTTTCTCCAGTTAAAGAAGTTAAAGTTACTCCTTCCACCCCCAAGTCAGAATCTGAGGTATTGATGATTCCCAGATTGTAGAAAGTCTCTGTCTGTCAGCCCCTCTGCCAAAGCAGAAGCCATAATTCGTCTGTGCTGGTTTCAAGGTTGTTTATTCTGTTTATCTCTAACATGTTCTGCTGCCCTGCCGCAGCTCTGTCCTGCAGGGCAGCGTGTGGGGCTCTGCCCTCAGTGGGATGGTACAAACATTAAATACCAGAAACTACCTGTGCTGGATTTACAATAACGTGCCAATATCTGTCACCTACGTTGGACAGTGTGTCCCCAGCCTAAACCAACAGAAAAATGCCAACACTGCAGTGAAACATGGAGGGCATGAAGAAGGAGAAAAAGGACAAGACACACCCAATTTCCTCCATGTTGTCCCCTTTGGACCCCTTATCTAGGATCCTAAAATTTTACTTTTGCACCCGTGCCACACTTAATTATTATATCAAACACTCAGAGCTTGTAATTCATCCTGTAAGATTGAAAACTCTTTTCCATGGACAGAGATCACAGCCAGTGTCTCTGGGGGCTCTGTACAGGGGGGTTCCTGACCCCTGCCAGGGTCCCAGACCTTCCAGGGCAGCCAGAGGGAAGCCCTGGACTCCCACACCCAAGTACCTGCACATGTTTTGTGTAGCTCACCCTCATTTTCCTGCTGGTGTTCCTCCATGTATTCACTTCAGGCAGAGTGCTGCAGAGCTGACACGGAGATGCTGCAGGACTCCAGGATGCTGCTGGGAGCAAAGAGCATGCCTGGGGAAACTTATGGCTAATTTCACCCTGTCCTGATCTAGCTCAGCTGACAGCAACAAAAGGAAGTAAAAAAAAAAACCCAAAAACATTAAAATATATGAAAACCCTAGACAGCAGTTCTACACTGTAATTGTGCAGCAGATTAATGGGTTTACTGTGGTAATTCCAAGATCAGCTTTAGAGCCCTGTATTACTCGTGAGGTAGGGCTGGGAAAGTGCCCTTGAGAGATTCACTACTGTTGGTGACAAGTTCCTGCATCCTAAATATCTACCTGGGCACAGGCTAACCAAAAACTCAGGAAAAGCGATGAGAAAAAGTTTTGATCCAGGAGACAGAAAAAAAAAAAATCAGGTGGAAGAAACTGTTATTTTAGACCTGCCTAATGAAGCGTTTGAGAATATAAATGTGTGAAGGTGTTTTGAATGAGATCATGAGAGACAGCGCCAATGATTCTGCAGAAAGTAAGAAGTGAGAAAAGCTGAACAGGAGCAAGACAGCTCTAGGTCAAACTCACAGGTGCATCAGATGAAGCACAATGCTGACAAACACGGGGGAAAAAACATTGCCATGTAATGCCAGAAATGGGGGCTGCAGTGTGAAATGGTTTGTGGAAAGACACAAATAGCAATAAGAAACATAAAAACTAGACCTAGACAAATACAAGTCCAGGATTTCTCCAATAAGACAAATTGCAAATGCAAAACTCCCCAAACACTTTCAATACCTGTTTTGCTTAATCTTCAAAGGAGACCAAGAGATCAGACATTGAGCACAGCTGGTGATAAGAGATAATAGAATAAGGAAAAGAGCTTAAAATAAAACTAGTAAAATCCCAACACCACAGAACATTCCAACATACACAATGATAAGGGCATCTTGCTGGAGGATTGATCTAGTGGTCCTATTCCCCTTGATCCTGCAGCTGAAAAAACACAGAAAGAAGAGAATGTAAAAGAAAAAAACCCACAAGGCGAGGGCCTGGTGAATGCTCAGGTACAGGGCTTTAATCCACTACCAACTCAACAGCAGAACTGTCACTCAGGTTTTTTCCTCACTGCTATTGGTGATGAGTTTTACAGGCAATCAGCTGTAACCCAGGCTTCTTTCTCCCACAGATTTCTACATTTTCACACCCTTTTGTTGCCATATACATACTGCTCTTTCACATTCTACCCCTTGACCAGTCAGGCATGTCTTACACTCATTTGGTTTGTAATTCTCTCCTTGTTTGCATAAAGGATGGTCCTTCACTTTGTATGGGACAAATAGAATCAGTACTCACATAAACATATTTTTAGAGAAAAAGTGCTGAAGTTACCACTTTTGTTCTTCTCTATCTCAGAGGTTCTCTGAGAAATTTGTGTAGCTCATTCATAGAGCATCTCCCCGGTGCTGCAAGCTCTCATTACAGGGATAGAAAAGAAAATGAATCCGAAATCAAGTGCTGAGCATTCACAGCCCTGTGCTTGCTCCTCCTTCTCCTTGGAAGCACAGCCTCACCTAATTACAAGGCCCTCAGCACTCCCAGCTGTGTGGTACAACGTGACACAGGCGTGCAGCATCCTTTCAGAAGCAAGGTGGGAAACACGGACCTCTCACACAGGGAGCTCTGTGACAGGGCATCTGCCAGAATTCCTGTGCTGATAAGCATTTGATGATACTGAAGGCTGCATAAATAGACAGAGAGATGAAGGTAGATAAGAAAAGATGTGACAGAGATTGACAAACACATTTTGGGGTACAAGTGTTACAGTGCAGTCAGCAGAAAGCCCAAGGCAAAGTAGTGTTTTATTAAAGTAAATCAAAAAGCATGGAGAAAGGCTAAGCAGGCTTATCAAACCTTCTCTTTTCATCACAAATAAAAAAAAAAAAAAAGACTGATGCTTGCAATTTAAAGAAAGGTCTGACTATTATGAACTTTAGCCATGGAATTCTCACTGAAACTGCTGTTTTTACAAAAGGTCTTCTCTCTCCCACTGGCAAACAACAAAGCATTGGACTGTGTTCAAAAGTCCTCAGCTAAAAGCAAAGTAACAGGTTCAAAACCACAAGTATGTCAAAGAGCTAGAAATAAAAAAGCTGCAATATAATATGGCTGGGTGTATGAGTTTCATTTTTTTTACTACAAGCAAAGCTCTTCACATCTGTGCCCTTTGTGATTTATCGATGAACAGGTGAGTAATATTTGCTGTTCAATCTTAATTTGAGGGAAGTAAAGGATCTATTTTACCTGCCATAATGTAAATTTATTATGGAATTGGTTATTTTACCTCTAATTTATCATAGGAAAGCACAGGATCCCTGCAGCAGAAAGTCTTCCAGTGACTCCCAGCTGCTGGGTGGAAGCCCTTAGCTTAACATCACAGAACATCATTGTCTTCGACCACCAACCTGCTGATTTTTCAAGGCAGCAGGATGCTGGCAAGGCCTCAGCACTCAGAACATCTGGAGCACTCCAGCAATCTTAGGTGTTGCCAGCCTTCTCTTATTCTTCTCCTCATACCTTTTGGAAAAGAGTTTAAAGCTGACAGTAAATATGTGCATGCAGTTAGCCTTGATATAAAGCATTTCCTGAAATCTCTTAATAAGACAAATATGAACCAACAGTTTTCATTCATTTCTGATAAGATCTCATTCAGTCTGAAAACACAAGATCTTAAATATGATGCTGTAAATTCAAGACCTGAAAACTGATTTTTCCATTCCTGATGTTGTACTAGCAAACTGTGTTTACAGTTTCATTCTAATCTGGGTTTTCTGCTCCCAGTCTACTCTGACATCAGCCTTCCAACCTAAATTCTGCTATTTACAGGTAGGATATTGCATTATATTCACGGTGATCCCTTTGTAAAATTGATAAACTTGATTTTTTTCCAAGAGAGAATATATTTTATAAGTACCCATCATCAAAAGGAATAAATATTTTAAAAATTCTACCATTCAAAAGGTTGAAAAAACACACTTTGGCAGCTGCCAAGCTGAGAAGCACTGGAAGGAATCAGAGAAAATGTGCTTGGACTGCATTTAATCTATCTGAAGAATCATGTGTACAGCTTTTTTGATAGTCTCATGGTGAGGAAGGCTTCACCACACACATCCATGCTGGCTCCCCTGGATGGGAGCCAGGCTTTCCAGGAGATCTGCTGCCATGGAGAGATCATAGCAGGTTGACACATTTTTCAAGAGAGCACAGCACACAAAGTACTCCCTGTGCTTCTCCTAGTGTGAGGCTCTCCTTGGAAAAATCTAGCCCAAAGAGGGGGGACTTGAGCCTTTCTCCTTACACCCTGAAAATGTGATGCAATTGCAAAGGGAAAGGCTGCACATGAACACTGCTAGTGCTCTTAGTGAATAGGACAGCTTTCTGTGGAAGAATAGCCATCTCTGAGAGTGAAAATATGTGGATGTGTACTAAATTGGTTATGTATATTCATTATTTCAACAGGCTTTCCAATCAAAATTTTATTTATGATTTCTCCTGCGCAGGTATAAACTCGATTTATCTACCAAAGTAAACACAGCAGAGAAATTAACAGTTATATATTTCTAGGCTAGAGGTGTCAAGCAGAAAGTCTGAAGTCCAGAAAACAGAATAAGGAACTAAATTCAGTAATCCATACACAACTGCCTGGAGGCTGGGAAGAAGAGAAGGTGGACTAAATAGTACTAAGGATCACCATAGGAAGGCCTGTAAACCTAAAACTGGTTTTGGATTAGACCTCTATTTTGGACAAAAATTACTTGACTGGGTACCTAGAAAATCAGGCTGGTATCACTTGGCTAGGTTTATTAATTGGAATAAGGAGGCTCAGACTGTGAACAGGGATCAGGAAAGCAGGGGCTAAAACCCTAAGATGATGCTTGATTCTAGTGATGATAAATGAGAAAAAAGCTCTACTTATATAGCAATTCAGAGGATATTTAATCTGGACTCTGCTCCAGCTGGACATCTTACAGATGTCTTCTAAAATGTAACTCGAATTTCTCAGTTTCAACCTGAGGATGAATTCAGATGTATCTTCTTTCCATCTGATACAATTATGGGGTAAGCACAAGTTAATGATTTATTAATGATTTATAATTTAAATGGGAAGTGCAAGTCACATGGCCAGGGATACATTAAGAGATGAGGGAAAAAATCTGCAGGACTAAATCTTAAAAGAGTTTCTAGCATGGGAAGACAAATAACAGCCCAATGGTGACAGCTGAGACTTTAGTCAGGGATGGCTCAAGAAAGGGGAACTCATGAAGCTGAAATAGGCATTAAATCATAAAAGACAAGCAAGACCACAGGTAAAAGTATGATAAAAATATATAAGTAAGGTAGAAGCTATGCCTAAAATGTGACTTGTACCTGCCACATTTTAGCTCTGTGGCTCTTAAAAAAATCCAGCAGGCACTTAAAACCCTGCAGAATGGACTGTGCCTTCCTACCCTGTCCATAGCACTCACTTCATCCCTGCAAACCCTTCAAGACTCAGGCTGGCAGATGCTCCTGAAATGAGAGTTGGAGGAAGCAGGGCTAAATGAGCTGTCACTCCAGTTCAGGCAAGTACCAGCCAGCCCTACAACTGCACTGGGAGGCAGCTTTCAGGAGAGCAGAGAAGCAGCAGTGAGATGGGTGCTGCAGGCTGAGCCTCCCAGGTGACCTGGTGGACAGAGGTGTAGACAAGCAAGTCCCCCTGCCAGGCTGAAAGATGGAATTTAGGTTAAGGACAGAGTTTGGAAAAGGAGAGCATATGCAGCTGAGTGATAGAGCTCGACATGCTCACACAGCTAAAATAGGAGCTTGAAGAAGCAGGAGGCAATGTCATGTCACTCCTTCTAAAGCTGGCATGAGACTCGTGGGTGCAGCTGGGACTGTGGCTGGGCAGGTACAGGAAAACTCTAGAGGTGAAAACAGCCATGGACTGACAAATGTGGGAAATAAGGACACAGGACTGAAACCACAGAAGAATTACTACTCCTGCTACAGCAGGCACAGAGCCTCTGGCAATAATCCAGAGAGGTTAGGCTGGTTTAAAGTTAGGAAGGCAGAGATGGAAAGCTGAAATTGATGGTGATTGTTTAAAACCTCACATGGAAAAAATGAAGACTGGAGGGAGGAGAGGGGATTTATCTATCATTCTGTTTAAGACAGATACCAATTTATAGCAGCAAAAAAAGGGCTGTATTAGACATAAGAGCCCCCAGAAGGCTGCTATTGCTCTTTGAGTGCTGAGCACAGCCAATTTAGTTTGTACTTGTCCAACAGCATAGGCTCTGCCTTCTCAAAAATCAAGTACAATGGGAAAGGTCTAAAGGTCTGACAGAAATATCTGCTATTGAAGACTAAACTTAAGACTCAAGTAATGCTCCACACAAATATCACACAAAACCAGCGCTTCCTAAAAGAGCTAGCAATCAGCAGCAGTCTCCAATAAAGTACTTTTCTTTTTACCAGCTAACAGAGGTCTTTGTACATCATAAGTAATGCAGATGGTGGCAAATCATTGGCTTCAGCTTTCAAGTACTACCTCTGTGGAATTTTTAAGCATCTCTTGAAAGGCAGACCTTGTGAGGTTGAAGTAGTTACAGGCTTGGACTAGGAAGAAAGAAGGGAACTGCTTACCTTGAAAAGGAAAACCCCTCCATTCTCTCCCACAGCAGCTTTGAACCATTTTCATTTTAGGCAGGGGACACTGTTAAAGGATGTCTGGCATTTGGATCTGCAGGTGGTTACACAACAACAGAGTTGTCTGTAATCTTGGGGTTCTGAGAACTCATGAAGATGATTGATGCATGCTTTTGTTCAGCTGGAGACTGAAGAGTAAGTTACCTTCAATCTGGCTAAAATTAGGTTAGTCATGGTTACCTCTCTCATGATTTAGTAAGGTTAACAGTAAGCAAACATACAGTAATAGCCAGCTGTTCTCTGAAAATGCAGACTTTTTTGTGCTTTGCAATGAGAAAAAGAAATCATGGCATTTGTAGCACCTTATATTTCAGAAAGAAAATTTCTACAATTGTTCACAGAGAAAAAGAAGGAATTACAGAATTTTCTTAAAAAGAAGGCTGTCAGAACCCTTTGGGTTTCCACATACAGAAGCAGACACACAAGGTGACAATCCCATCCTAAAGTTTCACTCATTAATCTGACATCACATGAGGCTATTACAGTATTAGGAAATTTTAGTCCTTTCGCTTGGCATTTTCAGTTCTGATGATCCACCCAAATTCTCTTCCCCCAAGCCCCTAAGTAGCAGTGTTCATATTGGTTTATAATCCAGTCTGCTGCAGTGTAGTAAAAAGCATCTCACTGTTTTTAATTTCATAACAATTTCTTTCATAGTTCCAGTGCTTTCAGGCTCATGGCACCTCCTCTGTATTTCTCTGTGTCACCCTGCACTCTCTCTCTTCTTACTGGTTTTATTTGGATTTGATGCTCAGCATCTTTTAGAACATAATCTTGTTTTATAGACATAGGCTCTAATGGCTCCTTAGGGCTTGCCTGGTTATTGCTGTTTGCCTGGGATGAGCATGCAGTGCTCCCAAAGTCACTGATGTGGCACCACGGGCTCTGTCCTGCAGCAGCTGCCACCAGCAGTGAGGAGGGATGACAAGAACCAGAGGAGAAGCAGTTTGTCACCCCCTTCACCCCATGACACACAACATCTGCTGGACTGTACATCAGTGGGAATTAGCCCTTCAGCAGCTCCCAGAAGGAGACTTACAAGACTCAACAATTTACCCATACCTCCAACTATCTTTGCTGCGTCCAAAGTAGAGCTGTATTGCCCCAGATAGCCCAGCCTCTCTCCAGTTCAGGTTGTTCTGAGTTTAGGAACCTCTCCCACCTTTGCAAATACAACCCCTCCTAAAACAGCCAGAGTGCTGTTTTCCTAACCTCTCCTCATTAGGCTGTTGGCACCACTCTGGGAGATATCAGAGATGGCTTTGAGAGAATAATTTTAAATGTTGAGGGCAGGATTGTGCAGATTTGAGATGGGCAAGCACAATTTTGGTAACAAGGACTACATTGCATAATCTTGCTATCAAGCATTATTTCTGGTAAGTCTGCAACGTCATCTGGCAGGGAGAACAGAAGTCCATACATTATTCCAAGAAAGCAGGATACAGTGCCACTGTTATGCCTACAACATAACTATAAGAAAACTATTTTATGGCTGTCCATAGTCAAACATAAAATGCATGAGTAGAGCCTGGAAATCTTACCAAGTGCAATCAATGAAAGAAAAAATACTGAAAACCACGCACTTCCTACAGCCATATGAAGATATTATGAGCAAGACAAAGAGTACAAGAAACTATAAAAGTAGGGCATAAAAAGATATTTCAAAACTGTTTCATTTGCTACCCTGCACGCTTTTACTTTTTTTTCCTTAGGGTAACAAATGTTGTCACACTCCAGGGCCTCATTTTAAAACAAAGAAGCAAAAACTGAAAACTGCACAATACTTATTTTGTTGCCTTAGATCTACAAGGGATACCAGAAAGCCAAAAATTCCACGAGGAAATGATAGTGTAAGTTAACGTGGAGAGCTGAGATGAACAACAAGAACAATGTAGGCTGAAATGAATCCTCACTTGTATTTGCTAGAGTAAAGCAAGGTGTATTGAAAGAGGCCTCCCTGTTATGTTTTATTTCTTCTCCTGACAAAAATAATGAAGGTGATGGAATTATACTTCACACTTATGGAATTATAAAGAATTGGTCTGGCTAGTGTCTTAGAATATTTAATCCCTTTACATCAGCAAAGGGATTCTCTTGCAGAGAAAGCATGCAGCAGAGTGAATGCTGTAATCTTATCCTTTAAAAAAATGGTTAGCACAGAAATTGTCCATTTTACTCAGGAGGATGCAATTACATTTCAGCTTTCATGTAAAGCTGCTTCATAAAATTGAAAAGCCTGCACATGAACAGAAACAGAACAGCAGGGGAAAAACAAAGACTGTGGCTGGCTGGCTATGGATCATTTCTCCTTTTCCACATGGTTTGAGGGAAAAATAGCTGGCAGCACTGGGTGAAGACAATCTGCAGTAAACAGGCTGGTACCAGCCTGCTGACCTAATGGCAGCAAGGAGTCTGGACTGAAGAGTTCAGACTCCTGGGGAAAGCAGGTAATCCAACCCTGCATGTCTGTGAGTAAAGACTTTATGAGCTACATAAGAGGAAAAAAAAAAGAAAACAACCACAGGAAAAAAAAAAAAAAAAACAACCACAGAAAGAAAACAACAAAAGATAAATGAGAAGTCATCTGAAGTCTCAAGGGAGGAATAAGAATTTTGTTCCCAACCCTAATCCAGATGCTGGGACTAAAATAGAGAATCCCACTCACCGCTCACTCTGCCAAAGCCTTCGAGATACAACAACACAAACTGCCAGGAAGGCTTTAACTGAACAGGTTTCTGTAAAGAAATGCCAGTGTGTTCATTTGGTTCAGGAATGCTCATAAGAAAAATAAACTTTCTGAGACAGTCAAGGAGAAAATAAAAGGTGAGTCTTTGTTCCTTCCTCCCAGCTGGATATGGTAATCGGAGGAAACTCACACAGAAGGACGTATCAGGCATTTGCTTCAGGGTGCTCTCTTCCCAAGATGACAGTCTTTGGTTCAATCAAGACAGTTCCACTATTATCAGAAAAACCAAAAAACTCCAAAACACTTGGAAAAAAAGCCTTGTTTTCTGCCCACGCTAGAACAGGAGCTATCATGAAAGTTCTCCAAATTTCAAATAGTCAGATAGATATTTCTCATTCATCTCTGGTTGCATGACAGTTTAAATTCAGATACAAACTGTAAATATAACTTTCAGGTCAGAGACTCTCATCTTAAGAAATTACACTCAGATTATGTAAGGCAAATTAGTAAGTTAATTAAAATTTATTAATCAATGTTGGTTTCAATATGAAAAACAGAAAATCCAGTCAGAAGAGACTGTTTCTACAATCACACGGATATGGCTTATCTTGTGAGACATAACTGAGTGTAAATCTTGACCTGTTAATTATCAAGGTCTTTACTGTGTAGTGTTAGATACTTTGATCAAAGGTTAAAATCTTCCATAAGAAACAGATGAGTATTTGGAAAAAAAACGGTGATAGGATATTTTATTATAATTTCTCCTTGTTTTCTGAGTATAAAGTTGTTGGACAGAACAAAAAGCTCAAAGATTTTTTTGATGGATATCTTAAAAATGTCTAGTTGCTATCAATAACAAAATTAAATTCCTGTACCCTTGATATTTGGCATGTCTGCCAAGGAAAAGCAAAATTATTAGCAATAACATCTTTGCTATGTAATGTGGAGATTTAAGTCACCATTGACTGTTCAGTGAGGAGATCTACCAATAAAAATCATACCACACATTCCTTAGTTTGATAAAGCATACACTGAGAAGTAGACATACTTGTCTTGTTTAATCATTTTTTGGTTTTGGGGTAAAAGTGAAAAAAGAGAAAGTCTGAAAAGTTAAGTCCACTGTGTGATTCAGAAGAAAGGTTTCAAAACCTTTGAAAGAAAGGTAAAGGTTTCATCTCCCAGTTCTTTTGTTCTATGCAACTCTACAGTGCTGAAGTAAGCCCACAATTTACAGTGGGAATTTCAGATGTAGATGACAAGATGAGATTAACCTCAAACTAAAATCCCCACACCCCACACAGACAAACAAATCTCAGAACTGCCTGCTGCCATGTACTGAAATACCCCAAACACTGATCACTTTGCTTTTACCCAACTTTGGGAGTAAAGGCTGCTTGACAGTGTGGGAAAAGCCACCACAGTCCTCACAAAGAATTTGCTGGGAGTTGCACTGAATGTTGAATGACCTGAGATTGGCTGCATTTGGAACAATTAAGGAAACCTTTTATGTTTTCTCTGAGCTTAATACACATTCAACAGCAACTGCAAAGGCATGTTTATTCACTCAAGAAAAATATTTTAAATCAGAATAAATATTTGCTAAACTAAACCACTTTTAAGACATTGATGTAAAATGTTTTTGCAGATTTTCATTTGAGACAAAAATGCATTCTCACTTAAATTATTTTCTTATTTGGTTTGATCACCTTCTATTGAATAGAAAACTGCATTTACTTTCCTGTATGTTGTGTTGATTATATTTTGCTTCATTTTTCTGTGTAATCATACTCAATTTCTATTTGAAGAAACCAGAAAACCTGGCCACAAAACCAACAATTTTTTCCATAGTCATAATATAATTCTCTTTTAGAAAAGCTTATGAAACCTGTTTCTTTTAGCTTTTTCTCACAGGAAATGCTTACAAAACATTGTTTTGTAAGATGATTTTTTGTTTCTTTTTTCTGGAGACTCTTCAACTCATCTATATCTGAAATTGCAGTATCCGAAACTCATGTTAGATGAAGCATCAGCAATTTCAAATCAGAACAATTATGTCCTTTGTCTTTCATGCAATATTTCTCACTATAAGCTGCAGAGTCACATTTGTCTTTTTTTGAAGTAGCTTCACATTGTCAGCTTGCTCTGTTTGTTTTTTCCCCATGAGCCTAATTTTGTGTCCCAAACCCTGTTCCAGCCAGCACAAGTACAGGGTGGATTATGCATTCTTCACCTTTTATTTTCTGATATGGGGGAAAGAGGCCACTGACTTTCACACACAATCCATGGAGTCAGACACACACCTCAGCAAAATTCAAACTAGCTCTGTTACTGGCCAAGGAGATTGCTGGCATCAACCCACTCCAACACCCCTGCAGAGACAGCCCCAGGGAATACTGGGACCAGCACCATACTTTACATTTCCCCTCTTTCCTTCAGACTAAAAGGGCTCCACCAGCCACCTGGAATACTGTCTAGAATCTTCTTCCAAAGGCAGGCACTGCCTCAGGAGGGTTAAAAATCCAAATATATAGTAGCCAAAACAGCAGGATTTCAGTAAAACAGAATAGATCACAGTAAAACCTCACACAGATCACATTGGAAAAGGTGAGGCCAGGAGTCATTTCATCACAGAAAAATATTTTTTTCCCACAGATTTTGGCTCACAGAACAACTTATAGATGGCCTGTGCCCTCTGCCTTGCTAAAGCAACCTTAACTCTTCTGGCTGCAGAGATGCTCCTGTGTTGAAAAGAGCTGAAAAATCTCAGTGCCTAAAGAAGAATGAACACGGCTCTGAAAGCTAACAGCAGCTGACAGAGGCTGGAGAATATTTCTGTGACAGCTTCAATATTTAACCAGAAATGTATGGAACATGAATCTCAATTTCCTATGTAGTGTTTTGGCGTGGACTTTAGTTCATGGAGTAATTAATGGCAAAAGAAACCCAACACTGTGAACTAGGTGCTTACCTAGTTTCTTAGCAAGCAACTCCTGTATTCCAGAAAGTAATCATTTGCGAGAATTTATTTTTAACATAAATTCTGCTGTAATATGAAAGTTCAACTGCTACTGATTGTCAGTTTCCCCTAGATTTAGGCAACAATGTATTTTGGGAGTATGACTCAGGAAAACATTCACATGACCAAGTAAAGCAGGTGGCCAGGACCTACCACACAGCATCAGCTTCATCAGAACATCCTCAGAGAAGGAAAAATAGCTCCTAGCTGTTTGGGGAGATGATCACAGGGTGGAAGAAAAAGCTGTTCAAGGTATAGATTATAATTATTACAACAAATAAAGCAAATTGCAGTGTCTTTTGCCTCAGTATCACAAAGAGATAAATTTCTAAAAAACACGATTCTGCTGATGGAAGTGTTCATATTGTGTTGAAAAAAACTCATTTACACAAGGGACTCAGTCACAAGTTTAAATTATGCCTCTGCCAAAGAAACAGCTTACCTGGTTCTCCCTCAAAAGTATCTCACACTGCAGCACAGCTCATTTATTCCCCCAGTGTTTCATCTGCAATAGGGCAGAGGAGCTGTTTACTGGGAAGGGAGATGCCCGAGATCCCATAAAACTCTCCCCCGTCCTGTACCCAGATTGATGCCCAGCACTGGGCCCTGTGGCTGCACAGGAACAGGAGCTTGGCACACATTGCACCGAGGTACCACGAGTTGCAGTGTGGGCAAAGCACCCTGTTCCTCTGGGATTCCTTCCTCTCCTCCTTCATCTGGGTAAGAGGGATTTGTTATTGTTCCTCTGGGATTCCTTCATCTCCTCCTTCATCTGGGTAAGAGGGATTTGTTATTGTTCCTCTGGGATTCCTTCCTCTCCTCCTTCACCTGAGTAAGAGGGATTTGTTATTCCTGTCATTCCTTTGCCCAGAAACAAGGCTGTGCCCAAGTCAGCTGTTACAAATCTGGGCAGTTTCAAGATAAGTTTTGCATCCTTAGCCAGAGATTTGAGGGAAGGGTTCTGCCTCAGGATGCTCAAACCAGCACACCAGGAGCACTGCAGGGGCAGCCCTGATGCACACCCACCTGCCTTTAGGGATATGGCTGTTCCCCTTAACTAGAACCAGAAGTGTTCTGGCACTTGAAATGGTGTGCATGCATGTGCTACAACTCTGATTTGAATTCCTGCTTGTGGCAAAAGGGATTTTTAACCCAGAACAAACACCACTTCTACATTTCCCACCTCAGGACTACCTGGCAGAAAGCATATCCTTGATGCAGTTAACTGGCTATTTTAAACCAAAAACTGCCTTCTGGATGGACTCCAGTTTATTTGATTAGATGTTAATCAGAACTAAGGAATAAAAATTTTCACCCCTCCACAAGGAGACTTTTGGATTTGGTTCACTTGCAAGCAGATCCCATCTGACATGTCATTTAATTTTAAAAGTTTTCTAGATTTCGCTATCTTTCAAAGTCCATGACTACAGAAATGCTGGTGATATCTGTAAGTTACAAAGCATGAATTTAACATGAATCAAAAATGAGGGTTTTTTCCTTGGGTATTAAGAATTTGGTTTGGACTTTGGTTTGTTTGTTTTTTTCCTTTTTTAGGTTAAGGTTCTGTTATCTCTTTAAGTTCAAGGATAAGGGACCAGATTCTCCTCACTGAAAGTCACTTCCTTAGCATTCTCCTACGAAGTCATCATAAAACCACCAAACATTTTTATTTCTTTCCTTTGGCTAGGAAATGTTAATTTGTACCTGCAAGCATCTGAGTGGAAATACATTAGCAGAGCCTTCCTGCAGTCCACATAGTGAGTGAGCTCAGATATTTACTTATAGGAACTATACCACTCAGTGAGCTTGTCAGTAAGAGTTAAATAAATAAAAGTTGTATTAGACAGTGTGATTACAATTTTCAGACTATACATTCTTTTTTCTGCAGATAATTCTGCTTTTTGAACTAGAGAAAAAAATGCTTTAGAGGTAATAACATTTACTTTATTAAGTGGCTTTAAGAAATGAACATGCTTCAGGTTTTATACAGATTCCTGAATACTAGCTAGACTCTTACAATTATGACATTTTTCTGGGCAAGCTACTTTCGGTGACAGATCATCATTCCACCTTGCTCTATATTTTATAATATAAAGCCCTTTCCACTGGGCTCTATATTTTATGCATTTACAAATACTCAAATTATATTAACTTGGTTTTTTTTTACCTATTAGCTGCATAAAATGCAGGACCAGCTCCTGTTGTTATTGTCTGGCTCCCATCAGCATGTTAACATAAACAACAAATTTCAGGGTGCGTTAAGACACCCCATTTTCAGGAGGTTCTTTTCTGATATCAAACTTTCAGCTTCCTTAAGAATTTGGATATTCCAGCATGTGAGGGAAGGATAGTAGGAAGAGTGCCTCATAATTTCATTGGACTATCTTCAACGTTCAGGTCCAATGTTAAATTCTGATTTATAAGTATAGCAGGCTATCTATGGCTCTCCTTGGAAGCACGAAGGTCCTTCAATGGTTCTTGTGTGTTTATTAGCAAGAATAGAGAGCTGGTAATCAGGGATGAAAAGCCAGATAAAATTGCAGAATCTGAAGGGGAGATAAAAACCACTGACTGCAGAGACAGGACTTTCAATCCATGTGAGCAGTCAATAACAAAAACCACAAACCACAGACTTGGGAATTCAACAATTCTCCTCAAGCTCAATTCACTCTCAAGGCTGAATTATTCAGTACACTTCTTTTTGTTCTCCCAGTAGAGTTTGCAAAAGCTGTCAAGGAAGAGATTGTCAAATTAGAAGGTAAATCAGAAGAGATGTGTTTTCCTCCCTCTTTCTCAAGTTTTAAGGAAGCTTTCTTAAGATAGATTAAAATTGCATGTGACATGCTACAGCACCCAGAGTACTCTCTGTTAACAGTGTGAATGGTATAAAGATCAAGAAAAAAAAGGTAATCTGTTATAAAGATGTCATGAAAGTGGTCCATCATACCAAAGAGCTTGTGTTCATGTTGAGCTGTTTACAGTCTTCTGTGCAGTGTCTTCTACTTTGAGCTTGCAACTTTTCCTTAGGCAGTAAAGTTTTGTCCAACGGCAGCATGGGGAAAAGAACAACTGAACAAAACAAAAGAAAAAAAAGAAAGAGGAACCATAAAAAAATCCCACTGATTATGGTTGCTCATAACCTCCATTCAGGCAACTCACTCGTTACCCACAGCCCTTCAGCTCAGTCTGTAGAACGCAGCTGAGTCCCAGCTGTACCAGCACTGGCTGGCAGATGTACACTCCTCATCCTCTGGTACAGCTTCTAGTGACACTTGACGGCATCTCAGATATTTGCCACACTTTTCCTCTGCTCAGAGGGACACTTTGCTCTTCCCTCAGGACCTGCTGGGATAAAGCCCCCTACCATCATTCAGAAAACCCCAAAATGATATTTTACTCAGCTGACACAGGAACATTTACTTACCTGACACAGGAACAGTTCACGGGCCTCCTGCAAAGGAAATACAAAGATTGGTACTATCCAAAGCATTTAACACTGGTGTTATGCATTGCATTTTAAAAATCTGAGCAGACGTCAATAAATGACACGTGAGGTCAAACAAAACTTTTATAAAAACCATAATGAAAATACACTGCTATCCCTCCTTTCATCAGAGTATGTAATTCTGATCTCAAAATCTTTGAATGACTCCGTTATACTCAAGGAGAGCTATTTTTTCATGCCAACATCATCAAAGTGATGATACCACCTACTCTTTAGTTAAGAAGGTGTTTCCATATGACCTCTAAAAGTCAATGATGTGGGAAAGCCCAAATGGGGAAATACCCCTGTTTTCTAACTAACCTCCCCTTAAAAGCATTCCTAAAACCTTCTGTGAAGAATAACTAACTCATCTCAAGAATGACACTGCTCAGAAAAGCATAATCTTAAAAAAACCCAGCTGTAGTTACTCAGATTTCCATTCTCTTCTATGTTTACCTAGGCATTCTCTACTTTTCAGCAGCAGAGGAAGATATATCCATGAAGACTAGAAGGGTAACTGTATATAGGAGGGAGAGTGAGGCAGAAAATCTGGCACAGCCAATAACAGAAAGATTTTTGATAGATGTATCAATCCTTGAGCCTACAATGACTTTTCTCTTCTCCACCCTGGACTACAGGTGGTGACTGCCTTTGTTGAAATGGCCTCTTTTAATACAGCAATATTCTTGTTTTGAGTCATTTTGTCTTCCTGTTTAACTAAAGGTTCACAAACTTTGATTGCTTGGGGAAAAAAACAAACAAAAAAAGTCTTGCTGGTTGTGTTCCATTAGTGACTTAGTTGTTCTATGTGTTTTCTTGATTTCCTGAAACACCCCTGGCCTCCCTTCCTTCCTTATTTTTAAAGGAAAAGGTACTCCCATGATGAGCTCTGCCTGAATGGGCAAATATAAGACAAGCAATTAAAAATACTCAACACAAATACTGGATAAATTCTAATTGCAGCATAGCCATAACAAAAATTCTGATGCAAGCTGCCTTACTTGCTTCCAGAAATGCATTTGTTCCATGAATACTTTAGCTTTGAAGGTGACTTCATTGCCAGCAATCCTTGTGCTGCTGCCAGAACACTGGGGAAAAGCTTTATTTCAAGAAAAGAAAGACGAACGTGTCAATTGATGATGACAGAACTGTTGTAGGTCAAACAGTTAAACTTATTCTGACTCTGTGTGTAGGCTTGGGGATTTTTTTTTTTCCTGACTTCTGAGTACACTGTATTGTGTGAGGGCAGCTTGAGCTAAACAGAAAAAAAACCCAAACAGATTTACTGTGGTCAGTACAGATTGTAACTCTCAGGGTAAGGTTAATAAGAGCATCTCACTGCATCATTCAACGACCTCCTAGGACCAAAGATAATTAGTGCAGCATTCATTAGGGATCTCAAATGTAACATGGTCCCCTCAACTGGGGAAATCTGCTGCTGACACAGGAGTAAACTAGGAGTGCCTGCAAGAAAACAAACATGCAATCAATGATAACAAAATAGCAGATATAACCCGGTTCTCAGAGGCAAGATCAGGAAGGAAATGTTGCACTTGCTTTGAGACACAGTTGATTACATTTACTGCGGTTATCTCCAGAGACATGGGCATTTGCTCTCTCAGTGCACTTAGAGCTCAGAGCTTTGGAGAATAGATGCCTTTGTTTACAAGCAGTGATGTCCAAATAGTTTCTCGCCTCCACCAGACTGAAAAATTTCCATCTCCAAGCACCTGTATTACAAACATCTCAGCACCTTCAAATTGCTGCTATTCAAAAAAATGAAGCAAGATTTTTGTTACAGGAAAAGGATAAAGAAATTACTGCTTCATCAGCAGGCTGTCCAGAGTTCACTCTGCAGCAAGCCTGAATCCCAAGCTAGCAGTGGGCTTGTGATCCCACAGGATAAAAACCACACCCTGGCATTTATATCACTTTGCATGTGATGTATTTGTCTGTCCTGGAAAGAGGTCATGCTAGAGAACAGCACAGCCATCTTGGTCAGTGCCAAACAACCAAATTATAGCCAAGTAATATGTAAAATAATATAAAAGTTATAGGCAAATTGTATACAGTAATTCAAAATCTGGTCACACATGATCACTGGGCTTTGTACTTTACAGATACCTCTGTCACTGGTCCTTGATAGCTCCACTGTCCTCCCTCCTCTTGGACATATAACCAGCATTGGCCTGGTCTTGATTTTGTGTTACAAATTAGAAAGTTTCTGCCTCTAGAGAGGTTACACACATATGAATAACTTGATAGCTCTCTCGAACCTGTTTGTCCCTAAAAGACATTCTGGTATCTCTGGGTCTACAAAGCTCTTTAAAATATGCCCCTTCTTCACTGCAGTAGGTTAAGCAGCAGGACTGCTGAAGCCTGACCCTTGGTTTCAGAGGAAGAGCTGTGACTGACAGTACCTCTTAGGAGTTTTCTTTCTCCCTCTATGTGCTTGGAAACAAACAAAGGACACTGGTTTTTCCAGCACCAAGAGGAGCATTCGTGCGGCATTTACTGAGACTAGCAGAGAGTTTCACACGGTTAGATGTGAAAACATATACCGATGTCATAAAAATCTCTGGCCCTCAAAAATATGATTACAATGGTAACAACTGTAACAGCTACACACTATTTTATTATCTATTATTAATTTTTAACAATGACAACCCAGCCTGAGCGAATCGCCTGATTACTGGTGGAATTATGACTGGCTTATACAATCATGTTTTACAGATATCATTTTCGTATTAAAAAGAGGGGGTGGAGGGGAGAATGCCTTTCAAACATAAGCAATGTTGCCAAAGCACTAGGAGGCAAGTTATATTGTTAAACAACTTTTCTTATTAACACCCTCTCACAAAATGCATCTCATTTCAATTATATACTTTTCTCTTTATGAAGAAAAAAGCTTCTACTAAGAGATGATGCTATTTCTAGAACCGTTATCAGCAGTCTTTAAACAGGAGGCTGAACATCCACACCAGTCTGAACTTCCTGAGCTTACCGTGGCCTTTGATATTTGCCTAAAGTATTATAAAAGGGAGAGAGAGGAAAAAAAAAAAATTAAGTTAAATGGAGCAGCCAGTTCTCAGCTTTTCCCCTCATGACACCCACCAGCCTCCCAGCCTACAAACCCAGAAAGCGAAGCAGCACCTTACGAATCCCTCACTTGTCAGGATAAACATGCCTAATGGCAGACATCTCCTCAGCCCCCACCTCCTCCGGGAAGGCTCTCCTGCCCTCCCCTCCGGCTATGCCTGGCTCTCAGGTGCCCGAGCTTTCTCAGCCGCGCTTTAACTCTTTTTAACCCGGCAATGCCAATCCGCTGAGCGAAGATCGCCGCTCCGCCCGGGCTGCATCTTGTACGCTTTCCCCTCCGGACTGCGAGGGCGCGTTGCGGGCAGCGAGGCGTTCCGGGCGAACGGGCTGAGGGCAGGAGCGGGGCCGCGGCACAAGGGCGCCCGGCCCGGGACGAGCCGCGGGAGGGCCGGGCCTGCCCTGCCCGCCATGGGGAGGCGGGGGACGGGCCGCTGCCCGTCAGGACCCGCGCCCGGCCCCGCGCTCCCTCAGCCTCAGCGCCGCCTCTGAAGTTTCCCCGAGCAGCGTGCGCGGCTCCTGCCCCCGGGGCGGAGAGGGGCGCGGCGGCCGCCGCCCGCTCCCCCGCCGGCAGCGCTGCGCCAGCGCGGCGGGGCGGCCGCGGCGCCGGCGCTGCCCGCCCTCACGTTCAACTGGTGGGACCCCGTGCGGCACCGCGGGGAGCGGCGGGCGGCCCGGCCCGGCCCGGCCCGGCCCGGCTCGGCCCGGCGGGGCGGGCGCCGCCGGCTGAGGAGGATGCGGGCGGCGGCGCGGCGGCCGCAGGCGGGCGGCGGGCAGCGGCGCGGCGCCTGACCGCAGGGCTCCGCTCCGCTCCCGAGGATGCTGCGGGGCGATGCCCGGCGACAGGGAGGACGAGATCTGCCAGAAAGCGCTGCAGCTGCTGGCCGAGCTGTGCTCCGTCGGGGCGGTGGAGAACGAGAACTGCCGCGATTTCATCTACTACCTGCGGGACAGAGCCCGGCCCCGCCTCAGCGACTCAGGTACGGCCGCCGCCCTCGGGGGCGCGGGCACCGGCCACCTCCCTCCGGCCCCGGCCGCGGGAGGAGGGCGAGCTCCCCCGAGCATCCCCGGGCTGCCGCGGGGAGAGAGAGGCCTGCCGGCGCGGCGGGGGCTGCCGCGCTGGGAAGGAGGTGGCGGGGGGATGCTCCGGGGCCGCGGGGCCGGGCGGCTTTGCGGGGGCAGGACGGCGGTCCGGGCTCGGTGTTTTAGCGGCCGGCGCTGGGGGAGATGCGAGCCCACAGCGCTCGCCGAGCCCGCGGCGGGTGCGGCAGCGCGGGGGGCGGGCGCGCAACTTTGCGCGGGCGCTGCCGCCCGGAGCGGCCGGAGCCGCCCTGGCCCCGCCGCCGCCGCTCCGCTGCAGCGCCCGGGGCTGCCCCGCTGCTCCCCCGGGCCCCCGCGGCCGGGGCCAAGCGGCCAGGCGCATCCTGGCTCGGCTTTACTGAACGCGGCACACGCAACTCCCCGGTTCCGTGTGTCACAAGCTAAAAGGAGCGTTCCTCGCTTTCCCCTAGCAGATGTGCGGGCTGCAGGTCTGACAGGATGTACGCGGGGTTGGTTTCTGTGTGTTTGTCAGGGTTATGGCTTCCACATCGTGGCATAGCACTCTTACTTAAAAACTTTGACTTAAGGAAGCTTTCTCATCAGGAAGCTTCGCTCTAGCTGCACAAAAAAAGACAAACTGAAGGTTTGTCTGTGGATGCAAGGGAAGGGCAAATTGCAGTTTAGAGTAGGAGCTTATTAGATTTATTTTTGCATCATCAAGTTGAGGTTGCTCGGTATGGGGAGAAATTTACTGAGTTAAGACAGAAGTTGATAAACGCTTGAAGTACTGGGAAGCCTTGCTTAGATCAACCAGTCATCACAGCAGTTTTCATTGCTTCATTATTCTCTGAAATAAATCAATCCATTTAGCATAGGGCAGTCTAATGACACTCTTTTCTGTAATTTAGTCGCCTGAAGTAACACTCAGAGTGCAACTTCCTGACAAATCCTTGGATATGCTGGAGGCCTGGAGAAAACAAGTAAAACTAAATAAAAAAATATTCAATGGAAGAAAAAGATGTGCTGTTGCAATAAATGAATAAGGAATTTTCCATCATTCACTTTGCTTGCATCCAAAGCTATTTTCAGCCATTCTGGCTTTTCACTACTTAAAATATTCAAATTGGAGTGATTCATGCAATGTTTGATAGGGTTTCTTTAAAAGTAGGCAAATTTAATTGTTTGGTTCATATAGGCAGATTTAATTACTTTGTTCATATAAGCAGTAATTTTAGGACAGACGCCCGTGATTTTCTGTAATTTTAATTTACTGTAGGATCAGTTACGTATTTGTATATCAGGTCATGATTCCAAAGCCATCTGCTTATATCAGTGCTCAGTTTGGATATGAAACTACTTGAAATGCACACGGAGACTTTAACCTCCGCCACTTGGATAACAGCTTTTCAGATTTCTTTCAGAAGCTACCTGCCTTTTTTTTTTTTTTTTCATCAGCCTCAGGCAAAAAGAATACCTGGCATCTGTTTGGGACTGATTTTAAAACATGGTGTGCTCAGTAAAAATTTATCGCCTCTACCTAAAGATGAAAAAAAAAATTAAAAGTGTGTTTGCTTCTACCTGTTTTGCTTGAACTGTTATTACACAACAGCCTTCCGGTGTTGTTGCGAACCTGCTCGATTACACAGAGCAGCAGTCCCTAACCTTCGCCAGCCAATGTGCAACAACACTGAGCAATTTATGCTGCAGGCAGCATCTTCCCACTGGCCTCAAGCTGAGCGTTTTTATTTTTTGCAGCTGCAGCCAGTCTCAGAGGGTCTAGCAGGCAACTTGTTACCTGTAAACCCTGACTTGGACAATAGTTCTGTGAGGTAGTCATGTCAGGAATTTGTTCATTTACCTAATCTCGTATTTCTTTGATTAAAATGTATTTCTTATCCTAGTATGGCTGCCCACGTGGTTTGTTTAGCTGGTCTTTAGCTGTGGTGCTGTGGGCTGTAAGAAGACGGTGCACATGACTTCCAAAATGAAGCAATACATAGTGAGAGGGCAGTAAATACACTGACCAAACCCAGCTTGCTGTGTGTAGTGAGTTTCATTGACTTAACAAGGGCAAAATAGCCTTAAAAAGCCCTGACGGCTGATCCGTCCCCTTTGCAGCCACTAGAGGCCCGAACAGGGATTTGGAGAAAAGTGGTGCTGAAGGACAGCGTCTCCTTACCAGAACTGGGCGAAAGATGGAGCTGTCCTTATCCAGCTTTCTGCCTCCCGAGGTGCGAAGGTGATATGCTTTAGTCAGACTGAGTACGTGGCTCTTAGGCCACCCAAAACAGCAATCTAAAAAGCATCAGAGTGGAGAAAAGTGCATGAATAAATATCTGATGAGGTACATGACCAGGTATGGTGCAGGAATTAGTGCATGGGGACACACTTTGAAAAGTGTTTCTGAAATGAAGTCTTGCCTAAAGCCCAGTGACATGGTGGGTACAGATAATTCTGTACAGATAATTCTTGCAGCCCCTTTGGTGTCGGAATCTGTGGTACTGATGATTCTGAGATTGTAGAAAGTCTCTGTCTTTCAGCCCCGCTGCCAAAGCAGAAGCCATAATTCGTCTGTGCTGGTTCCAAGGTTGTTTATTCTGTTTATCTCTAACATGTTCTGCTGCCCTGCCGCAGCTCTGTCCTGCAGGGCAGCGTGTGGGGCTCTGCCCTCAGTGGGATGTTACAAACATTAAATACCACAAACTACCTGTGCTGGATTTACAATAACGTGCCAATATCTGTCACCTACGTTGGACAGTGTGTCCCCAGCCTAAACCAACAGAAAAATGCCAACACCGCAGTGACACATGGAGGGCATGAAGAAGGAGAAAAAGGACAAGACACACCCAATTTCCTCCATCTTGTCCCCTTTGGACCCCTAATCTAGAATCCTAAAATTTTACTTTTGCACCCGTGCCACACCTAATTATTACTCATATCAAACACTCAGAGCTGGTAATTAATCCTGTAAGATTGAAAACTCTTTTCCATGGACAGAGATCACAGACAGTGTCTCTGGGGGCTCTGTCCAGGGGGGTTCCTGACCCCTGCCAGGGTCCCAGACCTGCCAGGGCAGCCAGAGGGATGCCCTGGACTCTCACAAGTTGGATGAAGTCATTGATGGATGCTGGCTCTGTCCCCTGTCAGGACCTGTTAGAGAAAGCCAGCCCTGACTGGGGGAGGAAGGGAGCTGAGCCTGGTGCCAGTGTTTGTGGCCAGGCTCAGCCTCCCGGTGCTCTCAGCCCCAGCACGGAGCAGCAGCTCCCTGGAGATCCACTCCTCTCTTGCCTGACATCGGATGCACTTGGCTGTGTGACTCGGGCTAGGAGGGGACTGCCTGCTCGTGGTGTGTGCCACATCTTTATTTGTCAGTTTTTCAGTATATTTCAGCGGTTTTCCCCTGTTGTGGGGAGTGCTGCACGTGCTTTGAGCACACGAGTTTAAGGGCTAATGAGATCTGAGTTTAACATGCTGGTCCACTGGATTTCAAGGGTGGCACGGGTGAGTCAGATTTTAAAGCTTTTCAGAAAAATAAAAATGCAAATTAGGCATTTAGTGAAAAATCTTCAATTAGTTCAATAAGAGTTATATGTCAGAACAACCTTGAAAATCCCCAAAAGGCATCCTTAAGCTGACTCGTTTTCTGTTCCATTGTAAAATGTCAATAATACTTCTCTATCACTGAAAGGCTTTGTGAGGGTAAATTGCGAAATCTGAACACATCCAGTATGTAATACATTCATAAAGGAGAGTCAGATGGACCTCTCAGACATATTCAGGTAAAAATAGTGTTTGTCTTATGGGCATTTGAAAACAAGCACTCAAGATCATGGATTATCACCCCATGATACATGATAAAGCAAATATTGTAGGGCAGGAAGAGCAGAAGAATTCCTTCTATGTGTAAAAAAAGGAAAATCCAGTAAACCAAAACTACAACAAAATCATGAAAGCACATAATCTTGATAGAGAGACTGACCATTAAAAGAAGAATTAATTCAAAAAAGCTGCTTATGAAATAAGGATTCTAACAACAGTCCAGACCACTAATCATAGTGAATTTTTCATTTATTTTGTAGTGGAAAAATGAATATAAATAAAAAGTAAACTTTACTGTTTCTTTGGATTGCACATCTTGAGGATGAGCCATCAAGGTCTTATAATATTCTTAATTATGTTCTTTAAAATTGGCTAATAGATGCTGAAACAGAATACATGATGAATACTTTGGGCATAGCAATGGCCATTAGGCATAAAGTGTTTTACAGGTCATAAGTATGAGATCAATATTTCACAGTGACAGAAAGACAAATTTTAGCACTTGATGGAGGTAAAGATAGTTGACAGTGAAGAAATTAAAAAATTTGGGAGTGGAAATGCAATGGATATTGAAGACAAAATGTATGAGAAACTGCAGTTATGGTCTTGCAGTAGAATTTAAGCATTTTATGAATCAGTACTTTACTTTTTAATGTCTATTTTCAGCTTCAGGAGAGAGAAAAGCACAAAGAAACAGAAAGCCAAAGAGGCATAACCATGGCCTGCCAGCCCTGTGGTGGAATGTGAGAGCCAAGGTTTTCTGTGGAGAGTTTTGTTCCAGTAGAATGCTCATTCCCTAGAAAGCTAATACTTGCAATTAAATTGTACCTCAAAAAGCTTCATTTTAATTCAGAACTAAGTCTAAAAACATGTCTTCAGAAAGTAGTTAGATTCCTCTAAAAGGTATTTTAAAATCTTTATACCTTAAATTACTTCCTGATTTATTCCCACCTCAACCCCAACTCTTCCAGGAGCATATCAAGCTGTAGAGTTTCATCAAGATGCTAAGTACATCTAGATTTATCTAGATAAATTCAAAAAGCATTTGCAAGTTTTAAAGAGATGAAAAACATTTGAGTGGGTGAAATAAATTCCAGTATGTTTTTTAATTTTATTTTCCTCACTGTGAGCCGTTGCTCTCCATACTTTTTATTTTTCTTTTCCTGATAATATTCAATTTGTCCTTCTAGTGCAAGACATTGTAGGATAGAGGACAAGTGTAAATCATATTTCCTCTCTAAAGGTCAAATGAATGAACACTGTTAGGCCCAAGTTCCTTTGGGCTTTAAGAACCAAAGTGCTCTTTCAAGAGTTGAAAAAAATACAGCCATGTTGTGTATTTTAGACTAAAAATAGGTATTTATTTTCTCTTTTGAAAAGTCAGGAACAAGTTTGAAGAAGGTAAAAACAATTACTTCCTGTTGCTTGAATTCCAAAATGCTCTGCTAGTTTAATTCCCTCTAAACAAAGGGGCTCTCAGAGACTTTCCTGTCATACTGGAGGTTTTTAATATTGTTTTTCTCTTTTGTAATCCATTTTAAAGAGACAGCTAAATTTTGAAACAAATTGTAGAAAAGAGCAAATCATGTTTAAAGTAAAGGGACTACCTCTGCACTTAACGGCTTGAAACTATAATTAAGGTAAATAAATTTAAATAAAAGTAAGTATTTTAATTTATTATAACCACATATAACATTTTCCTGGAATGCATTTTTGTTCCTTTAGCAGCCAACCTAAAGAATTATAGGTGTTTAAGTTATGACTTACTCTTCAGAACCAGAGAAAAGGACGACTACAAAGATTTTCCTCATGATAAAACTGAGCTTTGATCAAGCTGGAATGCAGTCATGTTAAATACTCTTCAGATATGAAAGAGCCTGCTCTTCTGAGATCACTTTGTATTTTCCAGACATGCAGAGCAGCTGCACTTTAGCTGGAGAAGCCAAACAGGAGGAGGTTTTCTGTAGTCCCTGTGACCAAACCTCACTGCACTGCTGTCCCATGGCTGCTCCTGGACACTGTGGGGAACAGAAATGTTTCAAATCTAGGATAAAAAGGCAAGAGGAAGGTGGCTTCCAGCCCTTCTTGGCCTCTGCATCCAGATTCAGTACAGGTGTGGAAAGCAGGGGCTTCAATTTCCATTTTGGTTTCAGTCTTCACTTATATGGTGTGAGAATCCCGGGCTTCCCTCTGGCCGCCCTGGCAGGTCTGGGACCCTGGCAGGGGTCAGAACCCCCCTGGACAGAGCCCCCAGAGACACTGTCTGTGATCTCTGTCCATGGAAAAGAGTTTTCAATCTTACAGGATGAATTACAAGCTCTGAGTGTTTGATATAAGTAATAATTAAGTGTGGCACGGGTGCAAAAGTAAAATTTTAGGATTCTAGATTAGGGTCCAAAGGGGACAAGATGGAGGAAATTGGGTGTGTCTTGTCCTTTTTCTCCTTCTTCATGCCCTCCATGTTTCACTGCAGTGTTGGCATTTTTCTGTTGGCTCAGGCTGGGGACACACTGTCCAACGTAGGTGACAGATATTGGCACGTTATTGTAAATCCAGCACAGGTAGTTTCTGGTATTTAATGTTTGTAACATCCCACTGAGGGCAGAGCCCCACACGCTGCCCTGCAGGACAGAGCTGCGGCAGGGCAGCAGAACATGTTAGAGATAAACAGAATAAACAACCTTGAAACCAGCACAGACCAATTATGGCTTCTTCTTTGGCAACGGGGCAGAAAGACAGAATTTTTTTGCAATTTCGGAATCATCAATACCACAGATTCTGACAATATGGGGATTTCACCAAATGTTTATGGTCTGCCCTTATACCCTGAAGCTACAACAGTGTGTTAAACAGACTGATGCCAACTACACCTCTTTGTATTTAACAGGAAAAAATGTTTTTACTCAAATGTGACACATATATTCAAATAATACTTATTTCCTGGAGTCATTGCAAGCCCATTTGTGAATTAATGCTACAAGTTAGAATAACATGCTAACTGAATCAGAAATCAGTTATCTCTACAGCCACACAGTTTATGCAAGTCTCTTCCAAGTGTGCAGTGAGCATTAAGGAAAACGAGTTATTTTCAACTGCAAGTAACAAAAATATATATCATTGAAAACAGCCTGAAGAGTAATGACCTTGGAAAACTAGGATGCCTAGACAGCATACAGTCTTACACCTTAATTCCTGGTTAAGTGCCAGTTTTGCTGATGAAGAGCAATAGGTTAATTTAGCCCTTGTACATGCAAACTGGTTTTGCCACTAAATCTTGATCACTGCATTTGTCACACCTCCTGTTTCAGTGGGTTTGTGCATTCCTTCTAGATGGGCGGAGAGGGGAAATGATTTTCTAATTATGCTTTCTTTAGAGTTACCCAAAATCTTTGTGCAGGCCACAGTTTACATTTGTCACCAAAAGCTCTCATTGCTTAAGCAGAGGTGTTGCTGTAACAGATTTATGGGTTATTAATGCCTAAAAAACCCACGAAGTTGTGTTACAATAATGACATTTTAGGAATTTTATTATGGTAAAATACTGAATTGTTAGGTATTTCTGTGACCTACACATTTAGTGACCCAACTCAAATTATCAGCCACATGTTGCCCCAGATATTTTTCTGGAAAATTCCTTTCCAAACTAATTTGTGTGAGTTTAATTACACTGACAATTCAGAGACCTAGAAATGTAAGTCCAAAATTATTGCTGTCATAACAGCAGATCTGCTTAAACTCAGTCTCGAGGCTGTGCAGCTCTGTACTAGCTTTGATGTGCAATATGTAGAGGCTGAGCACAAACTGCAATTTATGTATTTTTGTTTAAAGCCACATTTCTAGGGTTCAGCTCTTCCCCCACTGAAAATAATGATCATTGTTGATGTAGTGCAAAGCTGTACTTAAGAACATTGCACTGTACATTTTTCACTATATTTTTTCATTCATTTAAGCTCTTCTGTGGCTTTATTTAGACCAAAGAGATAAAGAGAGATTATTTTGACCTAAAGCTTTATGTCTCTTTCATATTGCTTACAAAATTTTAGTCCAAGGGATAAAAATTTAGAATAATTAATTACAGATGCTGTCAGTTGCAACTGCAGTTTTTGAAGTTCATCATTTTACAAGATCAATCTTTTTTGCATGCTTTGTAGTACTGTTAAGTAGAAAGTATTTGATCCATTTATTTGGAGAGTGCAGAAACAGTGTTGTGTATAACAGGTGGTGGTTTGCACATTTCTTACATTTGCTGCTGTGGTCACGCTGGGTATTATTGCGTGGCTTAAGCTGCTCAAGATGTTCAGCTGCCTCTCTTTTTTTGGATTTAGGCATTGAGATCAGCTTGGCTTCCTTTGGCTGGCATGTACACTGCAGGATTTGGTCCTGTGCATCTCCCAAAGTTAGCTGGAATTCAGAAATGCAGGAGATGCAGTCAAAACTGACATGTGTGCGTGTATGTTTTAAGCTAATTTACGGTTGATGTGTGTCTACCAAAGCTAAATGTTGCAAGAGTCTATAATCTGTCAGAAAAAGCTTTCAGATTATTGCTGTAAATCCACCGTGATAACAAAAAAACCAAAACCAAACCAAACCAAATCAAAAACAAACAAACAAACAAAAACCCAAAAAACCAACCAAACAAAAAAAGCAAACCAAAAGGCACTAATGATTTTGGAGTTAAAACTTTCAAAGGGCTTTTTCAGAAACATTCCAAATTTCATTTTAAAATAAGAATAGCGAGAATTTGAAATAGGATAATTCCTGCCAGGATACTTTCTCACTTTCTTTTTGTTCCTGCTGAGTTTCACATGCACATAAAAAGAAAGCCTTTCTGACTTCCCCTGGATGTAAGTTTCTTCAGTTCATTACATGTCCATCAGGGAGTTTGTTTAGAACAACCTAATTCTATTTTACAGTCTGTGAATCTCCCCAAATGCTTCCTTTCCTCCTGTGATGGACCTTTCTTGTGTGTATACAAACCACTTAATATTTATCTTTTGAAAATTTGTTCTGGTAAACCAGTCTTCATCATTCCATCCAGGTTACTTGTGCCTGGCTTCTCCATCCCTTTTATAAATCATGTGTGTATATACACCAGTGTTTGCCCATCGGGGTGTTCCCACTCCTTTTCTCAAGCAGCATCTCATTTTATTTACTGCCCTAATTTTAATCTCTTCAGTTCATCTCTGTTTTAGCTGCCTGAGTTCAGCAATATAGCTTGCTTTTCTTCTCACATTTAGTGAAATTTCAGAATGCAGTGAGACTTTCAGTAGCTGTGTAATCAGTCAGTACATAAAGTTGGATCCATGTTACACACTTGTCTCACTGGGTATCTGTCTGTAGCTATATAAAATTCCTTCAGAGCTCCCTTTTAAAACTTTCTGCTTCTTTTGTTGTTTGCAAGAGGTTCATGGCTGTGGAGTTCATGGTTTCACCAGTACAGATTAAGACATTCCAAAAGCGGTTTCTCACATCTTTCCAATTTTATAAATAATTGCAACTTGTAATTCTGTACAAATTACCCTACTATTACAGAAAGGAATGTACAATGCAAATTAGAAATGATCAATGAGACCAACAGTCTTATGATCTTCTGCTTCCATCTGTAGCAGATGTTTTATCCATTTGAAAGAGGAGTTTATTTTTTTTTCCCCTAGATAAGTGAAATGGATAAGATTAATGCCTAGTTATTCCATCTCTTTTTGGGAAGCCTACCCTAAATAGGCTGATCTCAAGTGTTCATTATGCTAAGTTCTCTCTGCACAGCAGAAAGGAAAAGAGAGTTTCCTGAGCCTGGCTGCAGGGAAATGCAGCAGGTATTGAGTTGCTCTCACTGAGTGCCCTCCTGTTCCCCTAGTAGGGCTGATGTAGGATATGTGTAGCAATGGCATTACCTGCTGTAAAGAGATTTTAGGTCCATTAGCAACTAAGTACAAGAGAAAACAGATCTGCTGTTGCTTCAAAAATAGATAAAGTTCTAAAGAGAAAATTCTCTTATCAGTACATTTCTGGTTTTTTTAAGCTGTACTAATTTACTTGGGGTAATACAACACACAAATCTAAACCAGTTGCTCAAATTTTGTTTTCTTCGGTGATTGTGTACTCTCCTGCAGTAGATCATGCATCAAGAAAGGGTATTATTTCTCCAGATGCCACTAAGGCATCCATGATAACAAAAGGAAACGTTTCTTCCTTTTTCTTTTCATTTTAAGTTGACAAACGCTGAAGATGACTAGTGAGTTAAAAAACAAGCAGAGGTGAAAAATTAGGCTTAGCAGATAAACACAAGGTGAGGGGCTGGCCCAGTTGTGTCCATTTGTTATGTTTGTTCTAAGTTCAGGGGTGTTTCACAAACAAAGAGTGCTGAAAGCTCGAGGCGCAGCAGGCACGAGTGTGGTGTCTGTCACCTGTTCTGCTCAGGACATGGACCTGAGGAGCAGAACAGGCAGCCAGACCTCTGAAAAGAGGGATAAAACTCATATTCCTAAGGGACCAAAGAGCACCAAGCAGACTTGCTGTCACCTGGAAATTAGAGTTAGCAGAGTTGAAGCCTAGGGTTCTGAGGACCTGCCTGTGGGGATATAGTGGACAGGAAAGGTTGTGGATATACTTTGTTACACCTCTATTGTAAAAATTTATATTTCTGGTTCATATTACACTATAACTTGTCTTTTTTGTCCTGATTTTTGAATCCTTTTGAGCTTCTTTGAGAAGTTTGATGTAGGAAAAAATAGATAAAGCAGACCTGTCCAAATTCTTTGTCTGTCTTGGGGGTCCTATCACTGGTTTGTTCGTTCACTGGTGGGTTTTTTGTGGGTTCAGTAGCTTTCAAAGCCAGCCTGAGAAATCAGGATTTGATGCTGACATTTGGGCTGTGTCTAATCAGTAAACAGAAAGCTTGGCCATTGTTGCTTCCCTTATTCTGGAAAAGCTGTCACCTTGACTCTTCCCTGTGCAGCAGCATCACTGTTCCTGCCAGCTTCTCTTAGCTGCAGAAGGTGAAACATTTTTATATCTGCTCTCATTCTCAAGTTAATGTCTTGTTCCTGCCTACCTTATTCGTTCTGTACCTGTCTCTTGTTCTGTTGTCATTGTGTTATAAAGAGCAAATTGACTAGTCAAGATGATTTCTTTCCTGCTGCTGCTAGGAGCCAGAGATGATAAAATAGCTAAAAGCAGTTCCCAAAATAGCAGTGCACAGGTATAGGTTTGCCAGAGCGATTGGATGGTGATTACTCTATAGGTCCTTCTGTAGTGTTACAACTCAGACCCAGCACTGTGAACAAATACTGCTCTTGCTTACTTTGATGGATTTTTCTTCATTTCTTTCTCCTTTTCTTGGGAGCTGGAAACCAGAACAGACCTTAATAGCAACAAGACCAGCAGCATTTTCAGCCAGTTCAACTTTTCTTTCCTTCCCAGATTAGGGGGAAGCAGTTTTTCACCTTCAGGAAGATCCAAAATTCAGTCTCGGGATTCGCTTCTTATCCTGAAGGCTTGGCGCACTGAGAGATGAAGAAGTAATTTTGTTAAAATGGAAGGTTTGGGATTTAACATTTTTGGTCGTTTGGCAGTTTTACTCCCTTTTTTCTGTACCCCTCTCTGTGTGGAAGATTTACAGTGGTAGTTGTTGCCATGGCACTAAGCAGGACAAAGTGTCTACTCCCGTCTCAAAACCGGATGTTTACATCCGTATCGCGAAAAATTATCCTTTTTGACAACTCGGGGTTGTTTACACAGAATTAACACACCACTCCTCTTCTTCCAAAATGAAGAGAGGCTCTTCAGGTCCTTCCCTGTGTGTCAAGACAAATGTGAGCTTCAGCAGTGCTGGAAAAGCCTCAGAATTAGCTCTGTCCTTCCACTCCCTCGTTAGCTGTTCAAATGAACAACCGCTTCACGCCCTGCCGAGCAGCTGATTGGCCTTGGAGGGAAGAAGCATCTGAAGCAGTATTAATGTTTCATTCAAAATCATGAGAGCCAGGGAGGAGGGGAATTAGGGAATTCAAAACCCCAAATCAGTATACTGCCTTTTATTGCGCCAGGTCCTGTTCTCTTGAGCAGCATCCCAAATTTTTTCTCCCACACTGGATTTCCTCTCAGGATGGTCTTGCTGCCTTTGTGAGGTGTTTTTGCCAAGGATAAATTTAACAGCTCTCTTCCCTTTGCTTTTCTTTCTCCATTGTCTGCTTCTTCTCCCCAGCCCTGTTGACAATATCTGCTATGACATATGCTGTACAGGAGATGGAGAGACAGAGGAACTGTGCAGTCCCTCCATCCTCTTCCCTTTTCTATTCTCAAGTCTTCACTGCTGCATTAAGGCCGGTGAAAATCCCTTTTTATTTTGTCACCAAGCAAAGCAGATCATAAAGCTGAAAAATTAGTGCCTTACAATGCTTTCTCAAAGATATGGGAGCAAACTGGATGTGATAAAACAATCAGTAAAGGAGTGTAGTGGAGTGCATGACAGCAAGAACAGCCAGCTGCATCTGGGAAATATGTAAGTCCTTGGACTCCAGCAGTAGCAAACTTCCCAAGCTGTAAAAGAGGAGCAATTCTTTCTCTTTTGTGGCAGTCCCAGTGGTTTGAAACATAGTTTGCAACTAATAATTGCAATCATAGAGTCATTGGCATTAAAAGAAACACCTCACAGTGGGTATTCACATAAGATCTTGGATTCCTTGTACGTAGTATAGCACGTGCTGGGGTTGTTAAATTTGCAGATGTTGCTAATAAATAAAAATAGTTTTATTAGGACAAGAATAGAAAAAACATTAGATACAGAGGTGTTGCATAACCAGCCTTCATGAGCAGGGAAGCTTCCCTTCTGCAGCATTTCAAGAAGTACTGCTCCCAGTAAATGACAGCAGATAGATCCTAAATCCCTAGGTCATCCTGAGATAAATATTAGAACTGCTGTTTTCAAAAACCCAAATGTTGCTTTTTCTTGTACCTGTTAGCCTCTGGGAAAAAAATAAGGGGAAAAAGCAGGCTTTGAGAGAGTATTTCCTGACTCAGCAGTTGAATGGAAGGGATGATGCTGACGCACTTGGTTCAAGGTAATGGAAGGACTTCACCCCAGCTGAGGAGGACTATGAACACACAAAACAGCACAGGAGGTGCCTGCCTGTAAATCCTGCTGACCAAATATTACTCAACAATCTGTTAATACAAATGTGTTTGCCTCAGGGATGTTTTTTAGAGACAGGAGTCATGTTTTAGCTGGCTGCCATACATTACTAGTTGGGGACTGTGAAAACTAAGGCTGTTTTTTGCATAGTGAACTTGAGATGTGATCTTGTAGAAATTTGTCAGTTCTGGTTTTCCCTACCCTTTCAGCTGCTTTTTCAGTAGTGATATACAGTAAAAATTCCATCTAATGCTGTGTCTGTAATCAGCAGAGAAAGCAGGGCATGTCTCAAGTGTGATGTCAGTAAAGCATTGAGCAGAAAACAGCCTAAAAAGCAGCCAAGAGAAAACTGTGGGCCCAAGGATTTAGGTGGAAAGTAGCCAGCCTGAATATGGCTCACTCTATTTTCATAGCAAACACAAAATAAGAGCCTGGGCTTTGCTGGGGCCTCTCAGCACTTTACTCTTATAAATAATAAACAGAATACATTTTTCTCCTGTGTGGGTTAGCAAATAGAAATGTGCCTCTCTTATCAGCAAGGAAGCCATAATTGAGAGGCAGTGATTTTGTGGAATACACATTCAAATGGGACTAAATAAAAGCATGAGGAGGATTTCAAAATTTCTATTTCTATGCTAGGTTTCATATGTTTAGCTATAGAATTTATTCATGATACCTTTTTGCAAGCTTGGATTTACATTCTCAGACTCAAATCATGCCACTCACTGCAGCCTGTATCTGACACAGCAACAACTCTTAACAGGGTAACTTTAGGTAATCTTTTGCATATCCCAGCATTTTGCTGTTTACTGCCCCATTTTCAGCATAATTTCAGAGTTTTGAGCGTTTGCTTTCATGGCCTGGCTTGGATTACAAATACACATCTTGGTGTGATACCACTTGAGACTGAAACTGAAAGGAATATGGTCATGGTAATCCTGTTCACTTTTGTAGCAGAAACACAGAAGAAAACATATTTTTCTTGGAGAGGGGGCACGTTTCTAATATGCCCCATTTCCAGCTTGTGTCCCCCTCCCATTTGGGATTAAAGACTGTATTTTTACTGGCTCTATCTACTTGTTCTTAAGGTTATCTATTTATTCATTTCAGTATGCCTCAATGTATGTTGTGCTCATGTTTAGGAAACTTACAGAATTAATTGCCCACCCCTTACGTGAAAGTTCTCCAGAGAAATTACAGTGGGTAACTCTACTCAACAACCCACTAACAGCACAACTTTTACAAGTCTGGAAGTTTGGAACATGCTGTTCTTGGAAGTGCTTGGAAGGGCCCTTTTCCCTTCTTCTTTTTTGTCAGTTTTTTTCGTAATGAACGTAATGTTATGCCTACAAGTGAAAAGTTTTCTATTTTCTTAGCATTCACAATTTAGTAATTCAAAAAATTATTTCTTTTTTTCCCTACAATCATCTGAGTCTACCCAATGGTGGGAATTGTTTTGATTTTAAGGGCATAGGATCACAGGGACTTCCTGAGAAAAGGATGTATACAAGCACCTGAGTCTAAAGAAAATATTTAAAGTACTTTTCATGTAATTCAGTTTTAGGTATTTTTTCCCTAATATAATGCATTTTATTTTCTTCTTTCAACCTCATTTCTTTATTTATTTTGAGGGGCCATGTGGAACCAGGATAAGAAGTAGATATTGGTGGGTGCCGTATCTACCTCTTTTGGATGACAAAGGAAAAAGAACCAAGTTCTCAAAAATTATCCTAAAGTCATTCCACTGAAGTGGCTGAAAAGTTAGCAAACCCAATCAGTATATTCCAGCTAGCAAGAAAAGTGGGATGTAGCTGTCTCTGCAGAAATGAGAACCCCCATTACTATTTTAGAGAGCAGAAGATGAAAAAACTGTGGCTATAAATTTGCCATCCATTGTATTTGTTTTTCCCTTAGAAGTAGCAAAACTTTTTAAGTTCTTCAAAGCCAAGGAAAACCCCAGATTTGAGAGCAAGTCTTGGAGGAGGAGAGAAGACATGAAAGCTCAGTGTTTGAACACTGCTCTCTGAAGTATCCCTCAGCAGTGGTGTTCTGGTTTTTAGGAACAAGGGGCTGACACCAACATCTCCTTCACACTCCTTGTAATTCTGGGAGGGAGATGAGGAGAGCAGTGGTTCCCCCCTTGGAATAGGCCCAAGGATGAGCAGTCAATAGTCTGCAAGAAGAAGGCTTCAAGGCTGATGGTCCCTTCTCTACATCCCATTTGTTTGTGTGCCACCTGGAGAGGTTGGTGCTTGCATCATGTGGAAAGTGTATTGCTGATTATAATTGAACTCATCTTAAAAAATACTGTGCCGTACCCCGTGATTATAATTTCTCTCTCTGCTAAGGTTGTTTATCTTCCTCTTTCTCGTTTATTGCTTGAGTGAAGCTAGCACATTTAAAATTCTGTTTCAGAAGAAGTGGGATACTCTGCAACTGGTGGTATTTCACTGCAGAATAACCCCCAGAGGAATTTGTAATCCCCTGGCGCTATCATCCAATAGTGAGCCAAATTGAATAAAGAGCTCGGTGCTATGAATTCAGCCTCATACTCAGCCTCCTTCTGCATGGGTAGCATTGCTTAGAAATTAATGAATTATTACTCTGCATTTATGCTATCAATGGCATCCAGAGGCTAGCCTAAACACTCTGGAGCAGCTGGCAGCAGCAGCAATATATGTACATGCAGATATTTTGTTCTCCCTCTATAAGTATGTACTGTAGACTATCTTTTAAAGGAGCTGTTAGTGCTTTATGTTCCCCATAGCTAGATACAAGCAGACAGTACATCCTGGACATCACTCAAAGATGCACAATGACACATAGTTTGCTATTAATGTTTACAGGATTTGGAATGTGGTAATTGATTTTGGCACTGAAAGTGCAGTCTGGTAAATTGCTTGTCACCCTTGTTTCATCCCCGTTCTCATTGAGAATCTCATATGCAATTAGCCATAATTGCTATACTGTATTTATTCTGAAGCACACAGCACATTGCTGGTTTGCTGTTTGGTTCTCAAAAATGGTGAGTTAATTGCTTACAAAAAAACAACTCGAAATAAGGGGACCTTTGTGGTGGGGGATTTTTCTTCAGAGTAGAAAATTATGGAGATTTTAATATCACCCATGTTCCAAACTCATGGCCCTCCTGTGCCTGAAATCTCCCTGGCCTCAGGGATGGAAACTTGTGCATAAAGGCATGAAAAGTCAATCTCCATTACCAAACTGTGGGACACAGCAAGAGGGGCTGGATCCACTGCACACCAGGACTGAAGTGAAAAAGTTCTTGTGCTTTCTGTAAGACAGAGCAATTCCTTCTGCATGTGGAACTGGGCAGGAATCCGTTAAAGGAATGTATTTGCTCCACATCCTCTAGGTCACAAGGTATAAGCAGCACTGAATGGCTCACATTAATTCCTCTGCCAGTTTATCCTGGCAATATTTTCTATTTAAACAGCCAAGGCTCCAGAATTAGCATGGGCTGTCGTCTAGAAACCTCAATAAAACGAAGAGCTTTGCCAAGAAATAGTCTAGGACAGGCAAAAAAAGAAAAAAAAAAAAAAAAAAAAAAAAAGCCCTTCTCACAGATCAACAGCAGGAATCTGCAAAATTTTCCTTCCCAGGAATGAAGAGCTGTATTTTCTCCTGCTGTCATGCAGGGGTTGGATGCTGGAGGACAGATCTGGTTCTCAAGTTTAGGATGAGGGTACCTGCTTTTTTCATGTGGTAGTGGATTGGTCAAGGAAGACCTAATCAGAAATTTCATTGCTATCCTTGCTGAAGCAGAACTCTTCAGTTCCTCATGCTAAGAAACTAGATATTCTATTTTTTTTCTGGAGAAAATAATTTCAGGAGGTAAGATACAGATCGAGCTAAATTAACTTGATTAAAGAAAATGCAGATGCAGCTGAATACATTTTCTAGTAGTGAGTGTAGATGCTACTTGCTGCAAGCACAAAATATCTTCAAGAGTCTGGATTTGACAAATTGTGGCAATAATTGTACATCTAAAACATTGAAAATATCTTCTATCAGAAGGCTGGATGAAAAAAGGATTTTTTTTTTTAACTCTTGCAAATTAAAAAAAACAAGCCTTAAGACCATGAACTGATTTCGAGGATATTCAAACTAGTTTAGATCTTACTTTTAATCCAGTTAATTATTTTTCTAGTCTCCATTCAATTAATTATCAGATTAAGGTTCTTATGTAATATGCAAAATGGTCTTTTGATAATAAAAGATTATAAAAGAAATGCTGCAGAGTTTGCTTCAGAAGAAAGCACAGGAAGATTGAAATCTGCAGAATTCCAACTTGAAAGAGGCTATTAACTTTGCTAGCAATTGCATGTACCATTAAAATTACATGTTCCACAAGAAAATGGTGTGCATCACTTGGGGCATGGAAGACAACTGCAAATCTTTACTGCAGGAATCATTAAAGATTGTACATAAATACCATTCCTTGGATTTTCTGCTTAGATCTTCCGGAACTGCTACATTTATCAAAACCTCTATTTCTTTTTTTTTTTTTTTTTTTTATTACAGATGTTGATTATAACTGATTTGGAACTTTATAGTTGCACAGGAAGGATATTAACCAGAGAAAGGCCAACAAGATGACTAGAGAGATGGAGCATGTCTCCTGCAAGGAAAAGCTGAGAAAATTTGGTTTGTTCAGCCCAGGAAAGAGGAGGTGGCCTAAATGAGGCCTTCCAGTACCTGAAGGGAGCCCACAAGAAAGAGGGAGAGGGAGTTTTTACAAAGGTGACAAGACAAAGGGAAATGGCTTCACACTGAAAGAGGGTGGATTTAGATTAGATTAGATTGGATTAAATATTCGGGAAAATTTCTTTGCTGTGAGGGTGGTGAAGCCCTGAGAAGTTGTGGGTGACTCATCCCTGGAAGTGTCCCAGGCCAGGTTGGATAGAGCTCTGAGCAACCTGGTCTGTTGGAAAGTGTCCCTGCCCTTGGCAGGTGGTTTGGAAGTAGATGATTTTTTTGGTCCCTTCCAACCCAAACCATTCTATGATTCATAGATTCATTGGTATTTCTGTCTTCCTAGAATCTACTTTGGGAAAAAAAAAAAAAGAAATCCTTCTGCTTTACAACCTAAGAACTGATGCTCAGCATGAATTTTTCTACTCTGCAGGGTTGGTGACGTGGCTTTTCAGCTGCCTGTATCGCTTTACTTCTCCAAAATCTGTTCATCCTCTCAGTCCTTCACGTGTTGGCCGTGTGCCTGCTGAAAGCAGGTGCATTTGGAGAAATGACAGTTTTCTCAGGGCTCAGTTATTTCATTAACTCCTTTTTAGCTGGATTCTTTGAAAAAGCTGTCCCAGCTGTCTGGTGGTCAGTACCTTGCTTGTGTGCTAAGCAATGCTTGTCAAACTCCCTGCGTCCCTTCTCTTCAGTTGCATCACACTTCTCTAGAAGCAGCTGGAAGGTTGCTAGACTCACAGTGAGGAGTGAGAAGATCCAGGTTCCCTTTTTAACTTTTCAAACTCTTTTACAAAGGCTCACCTTGAGAACTGTGCTGCATTTTGGGTTTCTGCTCCTATTTCTAAGAAGATATTTAAGTAACTATGACATTTATAAAGGGAAAAGCTACTTAGTGATAAACAGTTTAATCACTGAGTTAATTTAACAGCTTTTTTCTATGGTCTACTTGGTCTTGTGAATAGAAAAACAAACAATTCTTCAAATATCCACTTGGGTTTCTGGGCACATTTCTGCGCTGTTTACATTCGATTAACATTCTGCTGATACAGATTTACTCACGGTGGTTTTAACTGTGTCTGTCCAGACACATTTTAATGCTTTCTCACAGCTTTCATGAGTAAATCTTGATTTAAAAAAAAATAAAATTACTTTATTATATATATATGTGATAAAAAGAATTATTAAAAAAAGTATATATATAGTAAAAAAAGAAATAAATAAGGACAGAAGGCTGTCACTTATGTCTCAAATATATAGCAGAGGTCACTAAACTTAAATAAAGACTGAAAAAAAGAGCTTGCAAATTGTTCTTTAAGACATTAAACAGTACATCTTTCCAATTAAAAATCTGAATTTTCGTATCTTTTCCTGTTCATATGATATTTGAAAGCACCGGATTAAAATATTTTTAATAGACTTTCATGTCATAGTCCAGGAGGTCAAGAGGCATATTGCAAACTGATGGACATTAATGAAGTAACTGTGCATCATAGAGGTGGTCTGGAGACTTGGACAAGAAAGTGTCACCTCCTTCTCTTAATCACTCCTGAAGAGTAATTAAATGACTCCTTAAATCAGGGTCTCAGAGGTGCTTGGATGGTTTAGTTTTGTAATTCTGAGCTCACTGTGACTGATGACACCTTCATTTAATCACAGCACAGAATCTTTAAGGGTGGAAAAGCCCCTTTAGGATCATTGAGTCCAACTCATAACCCAGCCCTGGGAATGCCACAAAAACCAAGGCCCTGAGTGCCAAGGTGCCATGTCTGGACACCTTTTAAATGCCTCCAGGGAGGATGACTCAGTCAAGTTTTCTTGAAAGTCATTGGCTTTCTCTCTCAGCTCCTTTCAGCTCCATCAAAACAGAGCAAGGAGCTGTGACTCCAGCCATACACATCTATCCTACTCAGCATTAGGAATTTTTTAGACCACCGAGCCCTACAGGCAATATAATTTATGAAGCTTATGTCAGTGATCATTTTAGATGTGTTTAATACATATGTCAGAATCTTATCTTTCTACCTATGCTGATGTATCTTCAACTTGGGATGGTTTTGTGTGAGTGTGTATGTCAGAGGGGAGGGATGCAGAGAGGGAGAAGAACACAGAAGAAAAGGAGAAAGGAAACATACAGACCAGAGTACAAACAAACCAGAGTAAATGGCTGTGGATCCTTCTGCAGTGTTGGAAAAATGGAATGTATGAAGTGTGCCTGTTCATCCTCATAGGGGGAAATAGATTAAAATCTTCAGAACAGTTTTAAAATATTAACAATTCATATTTTAATTGCTGGATATTTTTACATGCATCAGATTAACACACTTCTTTGAAGCGGTGGATACCCTTAAATAGGATTCAGCATGCAGCCATTGCTATAAATTACTTTTTGTATAAGAGCTTCTGATCCTTTCTCTGGCCTTAGTCTCTGGTGTTCAGAGGTTTCTTGAGTTGTGGCTCACAGTGATTTCAAATATCTAAAATAAAAATACCTCCTGCTTTTCTTAGGTGTGAAATCCACCACGAAGCCCCTTGCAGCTTTTGAAACCCCCAGACAGGTGCAAGGCTAATGTGGTTGTGAAGTTACTATCAGCCTTAAAACCCTGAAATGCTGAAACATTACTATCTTGACTTTTATGTCAAGATGAATGAAAAATAAATTAACTTCTAGGACTGCAGGACTGCATTTGTTTGAAAATATCTGGTTTTACATAGAGGCGGAAGGGCAAAAATAGGCAGTTTTTCATAAATGCTGAAATATCTTAATCTTGATGGTTGCCAGAGTTTCTAGCCTTAAAGAACTAGCTATTGTTACTGTTCTGTGGAATTTCTGGTTTGTTATTCTGTGGGTACAAACTATGGGTGTTGTTAACAGAAAGGTACCAGAGGGATCAGGGTTGACAGCACAAAGGGTTATATCAAGTTTCATCTCTGTCCCTTGTCCCCAACCTGTCTCCTCCTAAAGATTTGTTTTCCTTAGGAATCCAGCAGGCTCCCAGCAGCCTGACCTTTTCACAGTAAGAGATTTGTTGAGTGTGCCCCTTTGGCTGTGTGGCAGGGCCATGTTTCTCCAGGTAGAGGTGCCCAGTTTGACTCAGGCAATTTAAGGGCATATTAATACTCCAATCTTCCTGAGTCACTGACAGGAGTTTTGCATCCCATCTGTCAACTCTGACATTTATGTTGGAGAGCAGCAATCCCGTGGTAGCTTCACTGATGGTGAAGTGCATGGCTCAGATTAATTATCATCTTGATTTTTTTTACTCTTTTTAATCTGTCACAGCTCAATCAAAGTGCTTAAATCAGCAGCTGTGGGGAGTAAAACCCTGAATTCATCCTCAGTGAACTACAGTACCTCCAGTTTGCTACTCCCTGAGAAAGCTGCAGAATTGGATGCCTCCTGCCCACTGTGGAGTGTGAAATACAAGAAAAACCCTTCAAGCTGCCCAGTTTCAATTTTATATTCACAACTAAATACAACACGAAATGATTCAGTTCATAAGTAATTGTTCCATTTACAAGAGTTGTTGCTATTTGTTCTTTCTACAGATTGCTTTTAATAAAATGTCTTGCATGGCTGTACAATTAAACCCAAGAAAACAGCAATCCAGATATATTCAGATCTTACTCAAAGCATACATTCTTTAGTATGTACTTTGCAAAAATAAGCAAGTTGAAGTTCTTTGCCTAAATTAGGAAGGCTTCCAAGAGCATCTCATCTTTAAAATAATCCGTGTCTAGGAATGAAAAAGCAGAAGACCAGTCTGAATGATAATATTATCAAATCTGTTTCTCAGTTCTGTTCTTTAGCTGCTGCATTCCTAAGATGTTTCACTTCAGATTTCTCTTGATTTTCTCTGTTTTCATATCTGTTCTGCAGCTTTCTCTTAGACAGTGCTGTTGACAGACAAGACATTTGGACTTGATCTTAAGGATCTTTTCCGAGCCAAATGATTCTATGAGTTTATGACTTCCAGAATTACCCACTCATAGTCTTAAGCTATTTCTTTTGCTCTCTACCAATGGAGTATGAATGGAAAAAATATATATTCCATATTTTTTCCTAACAGTGAATTCATAGTAGACATGATCTTATGGTAAATTATTAATTCATTTTCTTTTCTAGTAGTAAATATCCCTGCCAGTAAGGCTTTCAACACACCCCAATACTTATGGATCAGCTCAAAAATATTCCTTTTATGAAGTGGGAGCCCTAAGTTCACAAAAAACAGACACAGAATGCATTAGCTGTGTCTGAAATATTTTTAACAGAAGTCAATGTGAGTGTTGCAGTTTATCTGGCTCCTCATCTGAGAAAGATAAATGCTTTCAAGGCTGCCTTTATTTCCCTTTGTGCCAGCAAGTCCCTTCTAAAAGAAAAATCAGGCTATTTAATCAGCTTAAGATGTTAGTGATTTGTGATGGTAATAACAATAAATTTCCTCTTTATCCATATCAGTCTATGCAGGCAACTTTCTTGAAGTCCCTTGTGAGGTTTCAACACTTGTCACAACCTTTTTATGATCTGCCAATATAGAGAACACAAATGAATTTTGGCTCTTCCTTAAATGTAAAGCAAGCATTGTAAATATTGAACCACTGTCAAGTGCCAGACTCCCATCATGTAGGCTTAGAGTCGTTGGAAGTTAATGAAATAATTGACCTCTTTTCCATTGCAAACAATCTGACTTTAAAGAGAAGTGCACTTCTACTCTATGTAAATTGTCCCGAAAAGTAATACTATATTTTTATTTCTTAAATATTTATTAAAATAAAAAAAACCTCAAAACCAAAATACACCAAAAAATTAAGAAAGGTTCAAAAATAGATATTTTTTGCTAGGTTATTCAAAATCAGAATGGCTAAGGGTTTCCACTAGACTTAATACAATTATAGAGAAGGAGAGACCAGTGGAATGTGAAATTCAGTGCTTCTAGTAGGAAAAAGATTGGAAGTTTGAAAGAAAAATACAGATTTTGACTAGAAGTATATGAGCAACACAACTCCTGTTAACTATGGCTGTCTCTGTGAAAGTAACTTAATCATATTCATCCAGTTATAGATTTGTATGTACGTATTTAGTCTTTAGGTATTAATGTGAAACTTCAATTTTGTTGAGGCTCAAACAGCCCTTCATACTCTTTAGTTCTCTGTCCACATCTCCCAGTCCTTTGTATTAATTTAATTTCACAAATTTTGGAAGGTGTCCCTGCCCATGGCAGAGGGGCTGGAATGAGATGATCTTTAAGGTCCCTCCCAACCCAAACCATCCTACAATTTTATGATCTCTCTAGCTGTCATTTTGAGCACATTGGGAGAATATTCCTGTACAGTTTTATACAAATGGGAAATGAAATGCTGCTCTGTCATTTCCTTTAATACTTTAAAACACTTTACTGTTATTGCAGCTTACTGGGCTTTCAAGGACTATAATGGAACTTGGAGCTTATTGGCGTGGTTCAAATGAGCTGTTTGCTCTTCCATAACCTGGGGACTTCCTGCTGCTGGCTATACACTGCAGAAATAAATGGCAATTTCTCTCCATTATTATTCATAGGGTCATAATATTCAAGATTAATGTGTGCTCGGATGGCTTAGTCATTAAAATATTCACAAATCTTGACAGTTTCATAATTTTTAACACACGCAATTTGTCCAAAAAAATTTCTCCTGGAAAATTTCTCTTAGGTTATTCTTTATTCATTCTCCATCATTCATTTTGCTATTAAAACCTTTCATTCTGCTAATGAGGGAACATACACAGTATTTGCCAAAAGTGACTAGTCATTTTGTTTGACTAGATGAGAAGTTAAATCCTTCAATTACTGCATGAAGTTCTATTTTGCATACCGTAAAAATAAGCCAGGATAAACACTTGCAAAACATTAATTAACAACTCCATTCACTTTGTGAAGGATCCTGCAAGATAAAGAAAAGTCAGAATGTATCATATTAATTGTTTTCTTGGAATAAATAATCTGATTCTGTGATTTAACACACGCAGAGAAGACGCAGAAAATGTCACAGGAACTTTAATCCTACAAAACACAACAGCTCACTGTGAAGGACCTCACAGGACTGATGATCACAGGAATTTGCGGTGTGTGTCTACCCCCAAAATTCCTTTCCCATTTGTAATATCACCAGCTTTCCCTTTTAGCTAAGAAGACACAAGCATGCCTCAAAGGCCAAATGGCTTTTAGAAGATTTTGTGTTCCTTTGCTCCAGCTACATTTCCTGTCCTGCAAATATGTCACTCCCCATGATTCTTCCTAGAAGGGTAAAATAGAAATTAAAGCCATCTCCATACACAGAGTACTTGAAAATCTGGCATGGTATCTCTAGAACTGATGTCCTCTCTTCTGTTCTATTTTAATTTATGGATTTTTTTCCCCCAGCTTATAATTTTTTACACTTGGCATTAGAAAACCAAAGGTATACAGTAATTCTGCACGTTTTATCAGTTGCATGAAGTGTGTATTGAAAGAGAAATCAATAATAAGCAAAAGAACCAAGAATCAGGCATGGGAACCTGGGGAAAATTTTACTGCAGCTGTGTATATATGCAGGCATGAAAAATTCTTTTTTTCTACTGTACTTGGTATCCATGTCACTTGTGGAGCAGAAGCTTTCGTTTCACCAGAGGAACAGCATCATTCTTTGTCAGTAGATACTGCTGCAGGATGGCAGGGAAAAATGCAAGCCCTTGGACATACGACTCCTCTCAGCTCTGTCTTTAAAAATCACTGCTCCTGCAGCCTGCTGTCTGATTAGTGAAGGCTTTTTTGTCACTTATAAGCTGTAGCACAGTATTATGTGTCAGCTAAGTTGTCAAAGATATTCACATTAATGCAGACTAAATATGTTAGAGATCCGCTGTGCAAACAGTAATAAATTCTTCTTAGAACAAGTTCACATACAATTTCAGCCGTAATTAATCAACTATCTAAGTATGAAATGACCTTACCTGAATTACAAACAAGACATTGTGCTTACATAACTTTTCTTCTTTATAAGCTAAACTTTCTTGTTGCAAAACAAAAAAAGGTGTAATTTTCTATGTTCTGAGTACTTTTTTTCGTGTTGTTTAATGTCCATGAACAATTTGCTTTAGGTTTTGTTAGATTGTTTGTTTTGGGTTTTTGGTTTGTTTTTTTTCTTTTTTTTTTTGCCTTAAGCTTTAGTTTTTTGATCTTGTCAATAAGGTATTATGTCAATCTTCTGACAGTTTTGAGTTGTATCACAGCGATTTCTGCTAGAAAAATACTCTGCACGATCAAATCTCTTACTGCTTTTGCACGTGTTATTGCGACTATTTTGTATGGCCATTTAGTAATTCTAATTTCATATGGAAATTGTGCTGTGAAATTTATGTAGATTTAAACTAATTAACAAGTACCTTGCTGAAGTCCTGGGATTACATTTATGAGACTTAGTTAATGTTGAGCAATATCTGGAAAACACATTCAACAAATTTGTAACCGTAGCGAAGCAGATGAAGAGAAAGCACACAGTGATAAACTGGAATTTGTAACACTTTTCAAGAATAAAAAGACATGCAAGCCACTAAGAGGATTAGAACAGTGTCTTAACCAACAGAAGAGCTTTATGTACCCGAAAGCCTACCTAGAAGATGTAGAACACACAACCAGGGAATAAAAAAAAAAATCACTAGAAGCTAATAACAGCCTCAAGTACCAGTGAGATCCAGCTACAAATATCTTTTCAGAGCATGGAGAATGTTACTACCATGTGAAGCCCTGCCACTGATCTCATTTAGGCCTTTTTTGTTGGTCCACACCCATAAATATCAGGGTCAGATACAGCTGGAGCATGTATGTGTTATAAAATGAATATAATTTGAGATTCATTCCCTTGGTTTTCAGCTGCCTTCCTTTAAAGAATTGCACTGAAAGTTTCTAAACAAGGTATTAAGGATAATTAACAGCATTTCAGAGAAGAATACATTAGCTGAGAATTATTCCTCTGTCCCAGGAGTCTTTGCCAAGGGACACCTTCCATCCTGAACAAGTGCCAGTTATGTTAATTAAGGAAAACTTGTGAAGCACAGAGGAAACTACAGTGCTGTGCCAGGTTAAAACTGCTTCAGGTACTTGATCCTAACACTTCTCCTCTGGAAAACTTAGGGTTTTAGATTTAAAAACTTAGGATTTTAGGTTTTTAGGTTTAAAAAAACCCCTCCAGTTGCTCCTGCAGTACAACTACTGATGGCTGCTAAACCTCCAGGGATGTATTTGCACAAAAGAAAAGCAATTCAGATTGTCAAAAGCACAGCTAGGATTTGAGCAATAGGTGCTGATGTTCTCATTGTTTTTCAAGAAACCGGACTTCTAAACATAGTCCTTAAAATCTCCCCCCAAACAACAAAAAAGTAATGAAAAGAGGATTTTTTTCCCCCTCAGGAAATGACAGCTTTTAATTTCCACTGAATTTAGACAGAATCATATTTGCAAAGATTGATCTGTCCCAATATATCTTATATCCTAGTAATATGATTATTCAGAAAAAAAATTACTTCATTACATTATTTTAATGCCTTTTGAAATTTATTGGGTGTAAGCAGGGAAAGATTGCATCTTTTGGACTAAAAATATCTGTATTGCAAGATTTTGAATTGCTGAGATTTGTTTCACCACTTGCTAGCCAAACTTCTCCCAATAGATTGACTGTATATTACAATACCTGCAACATTGGAATAGTCATTTTAATAAGAGGAGAGTAAATCAGCAGAGAGAAGAAAGCTTGTTGTACTTTGGGAAGAATGCGTAAAAAAACTCTCCCAGTTAGGATTTCTAGTCAAACTCCTTCAGCCTCAAGTTAAGCCAAATTACAGCCAGTTTGTTGGGAAAGGAGTTCATTTGGTAGAACACCAGTCACATCCAGGCAACCAGCAACTTGATTGTCTAAATAATTACATTATTGATCAGCAATTCCTTTGATTAAATGTCCTCTCTGTGCCTGGATGATGAGAAATTGCCTGCTCAGTTGTTTTTTTATTTCTCATATGTTGGCTCTTATTTGAATCTTTTGGAGACAGACAAATCCAAACAGTATAATTTGTGCTTTTTGATTCCACAACTCCAATTGCATGTCTAGACACATAAATTGATCTGCATTAGCTATTGACCTTTCCCATTGCTGGCTAATTTAGATATTTTATTTTGTATAAAACTTAGCAATCCAAATGGTAACTTAATAAATACAAGAAGGGAAAAAAAAAAACCAAAAACTTCAGTCCTTGTTTCACATATGAAAAGGCAAAGCCACCACATTTCTGTATTTGCTGGTCTGATTTTTTTGTGAGATTTTTCAGCATCAGAATTTTAGAGGATAAAGCATAATGATTTACTCCAGAAAAAATAAGTCAGAGGCCTGCAATGTGGTGCTGTCAGTGTTTGAATGGAATTATTATACAATTGTCTTTGGTCTTACAGCCTCCTATACTGAACAACAGTCATGCACCATGTATATAAAAGCTCAAGACAATTCAAATTCTTCTAGAAAAACATGATTTTATTCAAAGCCAATATAAAAGTTTATGTTCAGTGGATCTATACTAAAAACCTTTGAAATATAAATAGAAGCATAATTTTATTTCCTTTTTTACTAGATAATCTACAAAGCGAAGTTATGTCTTACAACGCTACTGAAATTTTGGTTATTGTGATCTAAAAAATGTTACCCACTTAGTATTTTATCCCTGCCAAAGTGACATTATCCTATCAACTTGATTGGTGGCTCTCAAACACTGGAATAGGTTGCCCACAGTGTCTGGGGAGGTCTCCATCATTTGGAGAAATTTCATCTGGGTGGATTCTGTGTGAGGTGACCTTGCTTGGGCAGAAATGATCTGAAGGGTCCCTTCCCCAAAAGTTCTGTTATTCCCTTTAATAGGAGAATCTGAAGAAAAGATAATTTATATTCCTATCATACAATCTCTTGATACAAAAAGTGGGATTTTTCTTTTCTGCGTAACAGATCTACATTAAAATGTAAGTAAAAAAATGTAAAAAGACTCAGCATTCAGCAATGCCCAAACTGAGTCTTTTTTATAAAAGGGTTTAGGGTTTTTTTATCTCACTGACTGTAATAAAATCTGTCACAGACAGAAAGGCCACATTCATCTCTCCAGTCTGTGGTAAAAACTGATGGTGTGATCCAAAGGTAGAAAACTCAACTTGCTATTTCCACATCATTTTTAACCTTGTGATTGCTACAAGAAAAAAAACAACAAACCCAAAACCAACGACACAACAACAGAAAAATAACAAAAGAAAACAAAACAACAACAACCAAACAAAAAAAAAAAAAAAAAAAAAAAAACCCAGAAAAAATTATGCTGATAAGCATAGTAGATACATGAGGTTTAAGTCAGTAGAATAAAAGGCATTGAAACATGGAAACCTGGTCAAAAATTTATTATTGCATCAGAACATCTGTGAGACAGTGCAATGAGCAAGATTTTCAGAGAGCCTGTGTCCTTCCTGGAAACCATAGCTGAATTTCTGGTTGTTGGAGCTGCATGGAAATAATGGCAGTGCCTCCCCAGTCCTCTAACAGTGAAGTCACAGTCTCAATAGACAAAGAATTAAAGGCAGCTACCAGGTCTCAAGAATGTTTAATCTGGGGCCACCCTACAGGTCTGTTATCTTGTTTTCTGTCTATCCAAAGGCCTCTTTTGCTAGTGGGGAACACATGCTGTAATCAGTGTGCTGTAATCCAAGTATTCTGACATGCTGGAATTTGGGAGCTCAGCTCTTAGTGCAGCCATGATGACAAAGGTAGAATTATGAAATTTTGACTTGGATTCATATCAAGATGATTAGCTGGTGTCATGGCGTTCACAGAGGGAATTCAGAATCAGCTGGATTTCTGAGGAACACTTTCTGTGCTGCAGATCTCGTTTCTGTGAGGACAAAGTAGTGTAGACTTACCCTGCTCTCATTACAAAGCAGAGGAAATCACTGGCATCAGATGAGTACTGATACCACAGGAGAATACAGATAAACAGGCTTAGAAAAACTGAGACATCTGGAAAGATGGAGTAAAAAATATACAGAAAATGCTGTATGTAACTGTACAAGTGGCTAATAGAAAAGCAGCTCAGGGATGCAGCCAAAAATCTCTTCACATGGGACTGTGCTCACCTCAGATGTTCACCATGGATCTGCACTGTTGTTGAAAATTGCCTGCCAGGCACACAGGATGTGAAAATTACTGCCTGATGAAAGGGAAAAGCTCAGAGCACTACCCTTTAGTCTGCCGTCTTCCACAGAAGCAAGACAGATATGTGGTGGTCTCTTTTCCACCCACAGAAACAAAAATTTCATACAAAAACTTCTTCCTGCCACAAAGGAGTCGGGAAGAAGTAAAACCAAGATGATGGATAAAAACTCCTCTCTCATGCTGTGACCTGCAGTGTTTGCTGCCCAGCTTCTCTGCAAGCAAGCTGTGAGAGGAAGGTGTTATATATGTTATTAAAGCCCCCCAAACTCTCCAAATGAAAAACAGTTCATATTGCCCTCATGTGTTTTTTTCTCACAGTGTCTGTTCTCTAGAAAACTTCCTCTGCTCAAGTCATCTTCATGGTAGGGTAGGGGACTGCTGATCTGCTTTTCAAATTGTTCCTCACCTTTATATTCACACACCCTTATCATTGGCCAGTCTTCTGTTCTCACCTTGTAATCTTCTGGCTGCTTCTGATAACCCCAAATTTCTCATTTCTTTCAATGCTGGGTCATTTACTTGAATCAGTTCTTTGAAAGAAATGGCCTTTTTGCAGACTTCTCATGTATTTCTTGCTTCTTCTCCAGGGAATCCAAGACAAATTACTTTATTCTAAAGGCCTTCTTTCACTTCTGTATCCGTGATCCTCAGATTTTTAATCAAAAAGAAGTTGTGCTCTGCCTCCACTGCCAGATTTGTTTACCAATAAACATTCTGAAATTATCAAGGACTACCATTCCACTCTCTCCCAAATTCCCTTTTATGCATGGGAGGGATTTCTTTAATTAATTTTAGCTCTGAAAAACTCTTTGCTGTAATTCCAAGCAGCTTCTAAGCTGTCCCCACTGTTCATGAGCTTTGTCTTGATGTGACTCGGAGAAGGACAGAAAGGGCCATGCTGGCTAAAATTGTTTGAAATCGGTTTGCAGCATGCAAAATAAACTGGACAGCTCCTGTATGAAATGGATTGCAGTGTCACTCCCCCCACTGTGGAAATTTAATCTGGCTGGCTGGTAAGAATGAGACTGACAGCAGGGGCAGAAGGTATTGGCTTTCCCACTTTAAAAAAAAAAAAAAAAATGTTATTTTTATTTTGGAATGGACCGGGGCTGTTTCATCTGAATTGTCATTTTAAAATAATTGTCTTAGTAGAAGCGGTGCATTTCAACCTTCTGTCATCCTTTGAGAATTCAGGCTGGCTGTTTGCATAGAGAGATACAGCCTGACACTCTGAACCTACACACAGTGTGAAAAATTGCTTTGATCAGCTTGTGTTTATAATTTAAGGCAGTAAAATAGAATCCTCACTAATTGTGTTGGAGGCATGATGTATTGTGTAATCCACAGAGAGATTCATTTCCAAAACATTGTAACCACAAAACCAGCTGTTCCACTGAGTCATTTTCCCAATGTGCAACTTAAAACAAAACATAGCAAAAACCACTCCCATAACTTATTTCTGTTGATGGAATAGGATAATGCTGGAAATGTGGGGAAAAACAACAGAAAACTCATCTTCACATTCCTTTTTGTACCAGAAGTTTGGAAAAAGAAAAGGAAGAGCCTTTGGAGTTTAAAAACCTGGTAAAACCTCAGTTTTGAAGAGTTATTGGTGTCCTAATTAAATTACGAAGAGCAAGGCATGCATTGATAGTCAAAAATAATTTGCAAATATAGGAATGAGTCTAAAATTAGATGGAATGGAATTAAAATAATAAACCAGGATACAGCAGTGCAATACTTTAAAAATTCATGTCACGGAGGTGCTTGTGTGCATATTTTCATGGTGTTTAAGCCTAATACAGGCTCTGGAAGAGAAGCTAATGAGAATGGGTAAAACAGGTGGAGGAATCTGCACTACATGAAAAGAAAAAGAAAACCAAAAAGATAAAATGTACTACAGGAAGCTGAGTGAGCAAGCGAAAAACCCTTTTCACATTTAGAACGACCTTTCATCCCACCCAGCTTTTGTAGGGAAATTATAAGCTGGGTTCAAGTTTTATGCTGAAGTCCCAACTTTTTCTTTTCCCTTGAGGGGGAAAGAAATCCGAACTTTTAATAATTTTATGAGTGTTGCAGGGACCAGAATTGAATTTGCAGTCTAGAGGCGTTTGACTGCTGTGTTGGCGCTCCAGGTGACACGGACGCGCTTCTCTTGTTCGCAGACATCTCCATAAGCCTGCTGTCCCTGGTTGTCACCGCCTGCGGCCTGGCTCTGTTCGGCGTGTCCCTGTTCGTGTCCTGGAAGCTGTGCTGGATCCCGTGGCGGGAGCGGGGTTTGCCCTTCGGGAACAAGGACAGCAAGCAGGAGCCGCTGCACTACGCGGACGCGGACACCAATGAGCGCGACTACAGCGAGGACTACCTGGGCCAGCCCGCCACCTACCCTGAGGCCTCCATGAAGATCAGCCACACGTCCCCTGACCTCCCGCTGGACACCCAGGAGGGAGCCAAGGAGAACTGCGTGCCCAACGTGCGGATGCAGCGCCAGACCACTGAGCCCACCTCGTCTGCCCGGTCAGTAGCTCCAATTTCTCTCTGTTCTTCCTGGATGCAGCGCAAAAAGCACATTGATCTTAAAAAAGGGCATAATTTTCTTGCCACATTCCTAAAAAAAAAAAAAAAAATATATATATATATATATATAAAAGTTATTCACCTATATACATATATATATGTATATGTGTGTGTGTGTGCACATGTTGGAACCCCGGCCTAGTTCAGGGGTTCTGTGTGCTGGTAAAGTCTCTCCTCCAACCCGTGCTTCCAAAGAAAAGCTCAGCAGTCTCCTGTTGTTCGGTCTCAAGGCAGTTTATTGCAAGTTATCTAAAAGATTTTCTTCTCTGGCTACTGCAGTTTGCTCAGCAGCTCAGGCAGAGGCACACACACACCCTGACATCCTCTCTGACTCCCGACTGCTTCTTCTCTCTCCCCGCCCAGGGCTGCTGCTCTCTTTTATATGGTACATTACGTGTTACATGTTTATAGTTTTTCCCCAATACCTACTGCCTATATTAAATGGTGCTTTTCTAGTCTAAACCAATCTGTGAGTGCCAACATCACCAAGAACATGGAGGTAAGGAAGAAGAAAGAGGAGAAACAGGACCAGCCTACATTCCTCCATCTTAAAACCTCTGACCCCCATGTACAAAGTAAAAACCCCCTGTACAGGTGTTAAAACCCCCCTGTACAACACTAAAAAATTCTTCCCTCTACTTTCTGACTACTTCTACTATAATATCTAAACTTTTGTGACTTCTTGTTCTTCCTGCAAGGTTGGTAAATCATTCCATGGCTCAAACTCAAAATCACAGCTGTTTCCAGCTGCCTGCCAGGGTCTCAAATGCTTCTGACCAGGGCCTGGAACCTCCAAAAATGTCTGAGGGACATTTTGAGTTCCAACAAAATTAAGGGAATTAAATGTAGTTATAGATTTATTGAAGAGCCTTCAGGTACATTTCAGGCAGACGAAGCCCACCCAGGGGCTACACCTCAAATGGGGGACACGTCACGGGTTTCATACTTTTATAAGTTTGGTTCATTTGCAAACTGGGGGTTGGTCTTCCAATTACAGCTTCAGTAATGAAGTCATTTACCCCCCCGTTTGCCCCTCCCCAACTCACTTTTGTTTACATCTCTTGGGGCCTGAGACAGTGAGGTGTCTTTGATTGCCAGGCCTGGACAGGAATTGTTTTGTCTGCCCAAAATGGGAGAACAGCAGCTCACACTGTATATGGAGTTTAGAGTTACACACTAAAGAATTGCAGGATTACAAATATATGTAAAATATAAAAGCTAGAATCCTAAGACATCACAACTACTGTCTCATTGGTTCTTTTCCCTCAGGAGCTGGATAACACAGAGCCCTGCATCCCTTAAAAGTACCAGGGCAGCCTAGATTTAGCTTGTAAAGCATATTCATTTGCACTTAGCACTGGTGCTGAACACTTAGTAATATATCCTGAAAGATTTTTTCCAAAGAAGAAAAGTAGGGCAAGCTAATGAAACTTTTGCAAGAGTTAGAAATTGGATTTAAAAAATCGCAGATTTTAGCCACAGTCATGACTGTGGGGGGAAGAGTGACTGAACAAGAGTCAGTGAAGTCTCCAAGGGAACTGGAAAACCAGTACACGAGGGAAGAGGAAAGGGGGAGGCTGAGAGCGTGTGCAGGGGCAGGTGAAAAAGGATTATGTTTCATACAGTGAGAATAAGGATCAGCATGTGAAGAGCCAGTAAATATCTGAGTCAAAGCAGATACACTTCAGTTGGAGAAAGTACAGCACTAGCCCAGTGGCTCTTTGCTAGCCTCTTTTTATTCCTCCACAGGATATTCTAGGCCTCTCACTGCCATGAGGTGCTTAAGGGTTGAATTTTTTTTTCCTTTGGTGACATAATTTTTTATGCTGGAAATGACTAATGTAGAGCCACAAGATTATGTATTCATTATGCAACAAGAGAAAAAACATTAGGATAGCACATAAGAGGCTGTTTCTGCTTTAAGCATGGGTAAACAGATATTTACCAGGAATGAATGAACAATTATAGCAGAGGAACTCTTGCTGATTACATTCAATATAGATAGCTTTAAATTAATCCTGTGCTGGCATTATCCACATGGTCTTTCTGTGTTCAACCTGAGCTCCTGGTGCTCCAATACACTGATTGCCGCATATGAGGAGGACAATAAAATGGAGCTCGTAAAAGATTAGGGCTTTACCTAATTCAGCTTTCACTTTCACATCTCCCTACCTCAACAGGGATTGAAAACTTGATTTTTGTTGCCATCCATGAAGGAGAAATTTCAGTCACAGTAAGTGTGAATTATTAAACGTCACTGTGGGACACGTGAAAGCACGTCGCAAGCCGCTGCTATTGCAAAGGTGAAAAAAGAGAGTTTATTTTCTGACTCCAGCATTTATACTTTTTCAAAGGTGACAGTGGATTGGAGGATGAAGGTGCCACCTCTCCAATGACATTAGACAAACTCCTAGTACATCAAGTTTCTCCACCTCTATGAAGGAATGCAAAACAATAGATGGTTTACAGAAAGTTGTGTGAGAAAGTTCTCTAACAGAATATAAACTCAGAAGGCTTTAGAAAATCTTAAGAATCAGGGTGACAATTAAATTTAACTGGACCAAAGCTAAAAGCACCTTTCTTATCTTCAGCTAAGGAAAGTAAAGGAGCTTTTCAGCCAAGGTACCTCAGAGTTTATTACATAGGTGTGAGAGAAAAAGGAAAACAATTGTTGGGGTGATCAGCAAACCGTTCAGCCCAGCTTGAGACATGGGAGCAGGCACTGATTGGCATTAGCAGTCTGGTGCAGAAGGTCAGCTATCACCCACACTGGGTCTCAGGGTTTTTTATCCCTTTGTTAAAAACCTGAGCCCGTCGCACGGGACGGAAACGCACCCGACGTGACCGGCACCTTCAGCGTGCGCGCACAGCCTGTTTCACTTCTTTCTCTTTGGCTTTAAGGCACAACTCGCTCCGGAGACAGCTCAACCTGTCCAACCCTGACTTCAACATCCAGCAGGTCCAGAAGCAGGAGCAGCTGACGGGCATCGGCCGCATCAAGCCGGAGCTGTACAAGCAGAGATCGCTGGACACGGACGACGGCCGGAGGAGTAACAGCAAGGCCTGTGGAAAACTCAACTTCATCCTCAAGTATGACTGCGATCTGGAGCAGCTGATAGTGAAGATTCACAAGGCCGTCAACCTGCCGGCAAAGGACTTCTCTGGAACTTCAGATCCCTACGTGAAGATATACCTGCTCCCTGACAGGAAAACAAAACACCAGACTAAAGTGCACAGAAAGACCCTAAATCCAGTGTTTGATGAAGTTTTTTTATTTACTGTCCCCTACAATGATCTCAACACAAGGAAACTCCATTTCTCTGTGTATGACTTTGACAGATTCTCCAGGCACGACTTGATTGGCCAAGTGGTAGTGGATAATTTTTTAGATTTGGCAGATTTTCCCAGGGAATGTAATATTTGGAAGGATATTGAATATGTCACCAATGTAAGTATTATAATTCTTCTTTTTGAATTTTATTTTTTTCTGACTTTATTTCCCTAATCCGATTAAAACTGAAATTGTCTGTTGAATTTGTGAAGGAAAATACTCTATTCTCTCTCTCTTTCTCAAGCTTTGACCTTAATCCAGGGAAATCGACAGTACATTTTCAGTCCTCAATTCTTGTTCTTTGGATGTATTAAAGAATGTTTTATGTAAGAGACAGTGGGTTTAGTCATTGCCCTGCTGATAGGGCAGAAATGCTGGAGAATGTTAATCTTACTTAATATGAAATTTACTTAAGGAAATATTACTTTTCTTTTTTGCCTCTCTTCCTGTTTTGCATGATTCTTTATGTAATTTACAGCACACTAATCAGCCAGAACTGCAGATTCAACATTTCTTATGTAGCAATCTTCAGTTCTTCAAAAGGCTGAAGACTTTATTCTCATAAAGTCAGAAAACCCCACAGCTATAATCCAGCCAGACAGAGTTCAGACAATGCTGTTCCATGAAAGCAGTGAACTGAATTGGTTTAACTCTTTGTTTGGCATTGCTGTGTTCCCAGGGAAATGAGGAATGTATTTTAGAAGTCTGCATTTGAGTTGTCCCAGAATCTCTGGGATATCAAGTTCTATGCAGGAACCCAAACAGGGATTAGGTACAAAATCATGGAAATTACTTCCAAAAAAGAAGGAGCTTTCTACTCAGAGCAGGAGCCAACCTCCTTGTAATGCCATTAGAGATGAATCCCACGCATCCTCGGGGGGACAGACCTTCGGTGAGAATGATACATTGCAGAAATCCACGGGGGTGAAGGCACCAGTGCCAAGTGTCAGGAAACATTTCATTTGCAATGTCAAACCATACTCCAGTGGAGTGCTCATTTTAGAGTCAAATAAACCAGACATCATTAGCAGTAAGATCAAAGGGTAAGTTTGTTAGACCTCAGTTCAGGAAAGCACAGAAACATCTGCTTAGCTGAGAATAAGAAGTCATTGAAAAGTAAAGGATGTTCTGAGACAAATAACTTTCCTGAATGCAGACCCTCACCTTATACCTCTGTGGTCTCCTAACATGTCCATATTACAGACCAGATTGATTTTTTCTTTATGGAAATGGATATTTTCCTAGCTTTAAGGAGATTCTTAAAGGATCTCTTTTTGCTGGAAAATTCTTTATAGAAATTTATATTTTCCTAGCTTTTAGGAGAATTCTCTGCACAATCCTGTCCCACATGAGGATAGAAGTGCAGCAGCAGCACAAGCAGTTCTTCACTTGGGGAACAGGCAGGGGCATGGACATGGTGTCTGGCTTTTGTAGGAGAAGTTACTGCTTTTCAGCTGCAAGGGAAAAGTAAGGATGTGACAGAGCAGATGACAGTCATTCCAAGTGAAAGGCTGCTTTCATACAGCATTAAGTGTCCAAAGATCAACTACATTTTTCACAGTCAACTGAAAGCTGAATGTGCACACACACTTGGGCTGCTTTGATATGAACAGGTCATTTTTCCCTGCTTTAACTTAGGCAGAAGATTGGCTCTGGTATTTTCTTTTTAATCACTTCTTCCAAATTTCAAAAGTGATGCAGCGTATCACTTGTATTCAGATTTTCTGTAATATATGAAATTAAATTCAGGACTGAAACATGAGTCATTTATTAATTCCTCCTGATACCAATTCTCCCATGAAGTGTAACCCTGTTTATCTAAACAGAACACACGACCTGCCATCTAGACTTGTCACTGGCATTCCAACTAACAGAGGCCTTTTCAAAGCAAGTGACTCATGGCACATAGGAGACACATTCAATTTTGGGTAATGTGAATTCTGAGATAAGAGTATCAGATAAATGAAAGTGTAGAGTACCCGGCTTACCAATTAACATTTCCAAAATCTCAAAGGTTAGAATTCATTCCATGAGGTTGTGAGAAATACTCCATGCATCATTTAAGAAACCAAGATTCAGCCCATTTTCTTGTCTGTGTAGCTGAGATATCTCTCAGCCTGACAGCAGAAGCTGGATCCTGATCCAGGGCTGTTTGGTGAGGCTGCTGCACTGAACCCTCCTGTGGCTGCTCTCCAGGCCAGCAGACAGCTTTAGTGAAACTCAGAAAGAAGTTTTGGCAAAGTTTTGAGCCCCATTGGGAAGTTTATGGTTGGCAACCAAAACTGTATCAACTGTAATAGATTTTCAATAATTTATATTCAAGCATCGTCTTGTTTCAAATTGTAATTAGAGAACAGAAAAATGCTGGGCAAAGCCACTGAAGGGAATTCACTTTATGTAGGTCAGCAGAAAGTGCACACAGGAAGGATATTCCTAGGAAATGAATGAGAAAAAGGGAAGCTCCACGCAAACTGCACATGACAGGTTTGTCATACTTCTGAAGAGTACAATTCATTTTAATTCCTTGTGCATCTTATTACACTGCCTAACCAGCGAGCCCAAAGGCCTTTATTTTACATTCTCCATTTTATTGTGTTCTAATCCAATTTGACACAGCAATATAAAAGAATGTATCAAATCCTTCTCTGCCCAGCAAAATGTCCTACTTCAAGTGAGCACTGCAGATTATGCCTGAAATGTCAGCTTTACTGCAAACAATGCCATTAAACTGACCTATTATGCTATGTGCTTTCTTCTGTTTTCTAATAACAGTGGTAGATTTTTTTTATCCTAAACCAGCAGTTTTCATTCTTTAGACTATAACATCAGTTACCATACCAGAACTTGAAATTATTTTGTAACACAGACATATTTCAGCATAGAATTTTTTTACGTGCTTAAAAGCAGTCTGGTGACAAAGATGAATCTCCAAAGTCAAAATTACTGTTCTTCTAATCCCAGGTCCTCTGAGCATAAAATCTCTCTCCTGTAACACTGACACTTTTTCCAAGCAGGAAAAAAAGCAACAGTGGGCTGTACAATGGTAGAAATAATGAAGTGGATCAGCTTTAGCATGAGCATGACTAGATAAGCTTTTTTTTATCTACCAGTCAGATTATACTGGTTTCTGGCTTATCAAGAAAAAAAGATACTTTTTATTTTTGGGCTGGGCTTCTTTTGTTGTCATGTTTTGTTCAGTAGCATCTAAAACATGGTCAGAGTTTGGGGTGGGGTTTTTGGTAGTATTTGTTCACAAAGTGATGGCATGTTTGAAGAGAAAAAGCAAGTGGTTGATATTGCCTTGGTTACCATCTTCAAACTCAAGAGGGATCAAGCAAAAACACACGGCTTTGTCACAAGATAAAATGGAAAACCATGAAAGAAGAAGGTGTCAGATATGAAGCAGGAAGGTGTCAGATGGTCCATTTCAGATAAAGGAAAGCCTTCTCTTTCAGAAAGTGCCAAATGTCCTCTTACATAACTTGCTGTGCCCCTAGAAAGGAAAATCATTTGTCAAAAGTTGCTTGCTAAACATCACCAGCCAATGCAGGGCACAGAGAGGGTTTCTGCCAGCTGCAAATACAGCTCTGGCTCCTCCTGGCTCTTGGGATTCTCAAAGTGCTCAGCACTTGATAAGTGGGTAAAATTTCTTGAGGAGTTTTCTCAGCTTAGATGAGAGGAATAACTAGAGTGAGGAAGTCATTTTAGCAGGTAAATTTGTGGCTTTGGTCTTAGAGTGTAATAGCATCTGCCACTGCTGCTATCTTTTCAGCTGTCAAATACAGTTATGTTTAAAATCTAGGCATGCAACAACAAAAACTGCTCTTTTTTCTGAATGTTTAAGTTCATATATACACTTTAAAAAAATCCTATTCCTAACACCCAATTGGCAGCTTTCTCTCATCTCAAAAAACCCAATATATCAAGGTGCAGATAGAAATGGAAATATAGGGAAATATTTCTGGATCTAAGAGAGGAGAGATTACAGAAACAAGACCCTGGGTAATACAGATAGAATTTGAGAAGTAACATGGCACAGACTTTAAGGAATGTGTTTACTAAAACCCAAAAGAGAGTTATGGATAGTTCAAAGCGATGAAGAGACATGAGCTGTATATCAAGTTGTTCACTTTGACATCCAGAAAGAGCCAGGATGTGCCAGAAATTTCAAAGCCAAAAAATTGATTTCATCTGTTTGTAGGACTCTTCAAACTCTGTTAGTCAAAACACCCTGGGTCAAAAACACAACAGTGTATGAGATAATGCTGAATTCCTTTTGCACAGATTCAGGAAATAAAAGTATATAAAAAAAAATAATAATATGCATGTTGAAATGCGTGTTAGTGTTTAGGCAAGGAGAGAGTTAAAAATTAGGGTGGCTATAAGTATTTGAAATTCTTCATGCTAAAAATGCTAATTGTTCATGGTTGTTGTTCTTGAGTTTGCCCAAGCAAGAAAGATTTGAGAATTAGTATTTTTAGGCATTGATGTTGTATAACTGAGATGCAACTGGAATAACATCACCAGAAGGAAGTTTCAAGTTCCCTGTTTTGGAGATGTTAATGCCAACCACAGTACGTGTGGAAGAGAGATGAAAAGAGGCTAAAATTTTCAGTCAGTTGTTTATGGAAAGCATAATAAAAGTATGAAATACTGAAATCTGACTGAACTGAAAAGAACTTCCTCAAAGGCCTCATTGCTCAGGTCCATTCCTAAGAGCTGTGAGCAGTTCAGCATCTGCCAAACGCACAGGAATAGGTGCAGCTCGAAAACTGAGGGTTTAAACCCTCAAAAACTGAGGAAAATAAGCATCCTTTGAAAGAAGTAGGTAAATCCTGCCCCTAGCTCACCTCCAGAGGAACAGGCTTGGCCAACAGGAGAGGACTTGCTCAGGGCATGGCAGAGATGAGAGCAGGTCCAGGATCTGCAGATTCCTGGCTCCAGCCTTAATCCACTCTGCTTGCACTGCTTATCTCCATCGACAGTGTGCAGACTCTGGAGCTGGCAGGAAGTCAGCTAAGTCCACCTACTCCAGTTCTAAAAACTGTTTAGCTTGTCAAGATGTTTTAGCTAGTGTTTCTGAAATCCCTGTTCTGGCAACTTGCAGGGTTTGGAGAAGTGATGGCAGTGAGCAAGGGCTCAGAAAAGCCTTTAAAATATTTACAGTGGTTAACAAAGCTTTTGAATTTGAGGAGGAACAGAAACAAACCAAGTGTCTGGTTATGAATTCAAATCCAACCCATCAATGTCAAGTGCCATATCTACTTTTTTTTTTTTTTTTTTGTGTCAGTAAAAGAGAAACAAAAATTGATGTGTTTTTTTAATTATTTTTAATACAGAAGACCTATCCTGTATTAACATGGTGTTCTATTTCTTTAGGCTTTGGCATCAGGGAAGCAACCAGGTATGGTTGTGGAGATGTACCTATTTAATTGATCTGAAAATGGAAGTCTCTTTAGAAAAAACAGGTTTGCAAACACATGAATCCTCCCTGTTTAAAATCATGGCACAAGCTTAGCAGCAACAACATCTATTTGATGGCTATTTTAAGGCAGTAAACACAAGGGGTAAGATTCACCTTGTTTAATTAATCTTTTAAAAACTTATAATTAAAAACAAAACAAAAAAAAAACCCCACAATCAAAACCAGAATTACTCAAAAAACCCCAAAACCAGAAAGCATAATTGCCTTTGAGAGGCAGATCAGTGGGTATTCATCTTCTCCTGAGATGCAAGGTCACCCTTTGTTGCATGATTTCTTCTGTCTATTCTTAATCAACTATACAGAAAAAAAAAATGAAAGTGCATGTGTAATGAATCATTTCATAGCCAAAAGGTGCTGGGAAGTCATAGATCTTTAATCCTTCCAATTCCTAAGGGTCAGCACAGTAAGGAGGAAGTAGAAATTAATTAGGCTTCAGCATCAGCACAACAGGTATAGTACTTAGTGTACAGTAGAGAACAGCTGCAGCCCATGTTTTTCTTTTTAAATACATTTTTAACTACTATTTAAATGCATTCATTTTCAAAACTGGGCTTTTCCTTTTGTCTTTTGGGGTTTTTTTCTTTGTAAATGTAATGATTGTAATAATTACTTTATGGAACGTATGTCAGGAATGTCATACATTTCAATGATTAGGAGCCAGCACTCAGCATGGCTAAACAAAGGACAGACAGGGTTATGTACAATCACACAGGGTAGAGATAAAATATTCACATGTTTTCAGAAAGTTAAAGGCAGCATATATGCTTAATTCTACTGGAGCAACTGGGTAATGGTGAGAGTAATAAACAACAAAACTTGGGAAGGGTCAGGAGTAAAAAAAAAACCCAAGTGCCTTGGAGAGCAGTGGTTTGATAAGGAATTTTTTTTCTGTTGGTGAGTGGTACAAGCACTGCAAGCTTGGCTCTAAAAGGAGTGCAGACTGTTTCATGTAAGGGATTTCCCAACGGCCTTGTAATTCCACAGGCATGGCCAGAAACAGGATGGATCCTGTAATATCACTGAGGCTTCAGCTACCATTTACTGGGGGTTTGGGAGCAGTTTAAGGAAATAATAATTCAGAGAGCTGTGTCCGTGTGTATGCACCATGTGAAGTTTACAGAGCCTGGGAGTGTGGCCATCAGAATTTCCAAGGGAGCTTTTTCAGGATGGATATTTTTCTACCAAAAAAAAACCCCAAAAAAACCCAAAAAAAGCAAAAAACAAACAAACAAACAAAAACCTACATACAAAAAAATCAACCAAACAATGGTAACTGAAGCAGCCAAAAGAATAAAAAACAAAACCTATGTAGTAGAAATGGCATCATAGCATCATTCCAGTTAAAAAATTTAATAAAAAAAAAGTATTTCAAAGTTAGTATTTGGAGCAAACTGAAATTTCAAAATAACGTAATTTGATTTCTCATTTGGAATGCCCTTCTACGACCATATTTTAAAATATTTTGAAAGCAAATTGTTTTGAGTCAAGCAATGGGTATTCTGCTTCAAAATGGAATTAACTCAAAATTCCTTATCAAATGAGAATGCTGCTTTCTAAACTGATACTTTCCCTGCTCATCAGTGCTGCATCTTCTTGAGTTCACCGTGGTCCCTGTATGCTCCATGTTTCCCTGGTACAACAGCCCCAGAACAGCAGTGGTGTATGAAGAATATTTTCCTCCACACATTAGCTGCATGCTGAAAAAGGTCAGACACCATCCTAAATTCCTGCTTCCTTGTTGGTGGAAATGTCTCTAAGTGTCCCTGTTCCACACGTCCCCCTTCTCCTTTCTTCTCACCCTCCTCTGCCAATCCCCTTTTTCCCCCAGAAATCTCTCCCAAGCGAGGCTCTGGGAGAGAAAAAGCTCCCAGCAACACTGACTGCACAGAAACCAAAGTCAAAATGTGATCCCGGTCAGCCAAGCCTGTCCTTCAATTATACCATCCAAAATTGTCAGTGGGAGCTGCAAATACCAGAAAAATCCTGCTCCAGTATTTTACAATTCATAGGCAGCAATTCTTGAAGACAAGCAGAGAGCATTTGCACAGTGCTAGGACTAAAATAGCTGTATTAAAGGAATCTTGGTTGTAACCATTCTGCTCATAATTCAGGATTAGACTGTGCCATAGCCTTTTTTTCTACAATGTTATATAACTTTCAATTTAAACATGTATTTATCCAGGCAGGAGAAAAAAATCACTTCAAACACGCATTTAATTATTGAACAGTTTTGGGAATGCTTACTCCATCTTTTTTTTTTTTCTAACAGAGGTCGCAAAAAGCATTTCAATAGCTTATGGATTTATCAAATTTTCTGCAAAATCCTACTTTTAAAATTAAGTTTCAATATTTGGAGCCAAACTTTAAAGTATTCTTCCCTCTGAACATACTGTGCTTATGTGAAAAGCCTCAAGCCATTTTTAGCCTTTAATCCCCACTAGATATCACAGCCATCAGGCATCTTTCTCCACCAAACAGGGTATTTCAGAGTTTTACAGTTCCCTCTCCGTGCAGTCTGTTTACCCAGTCCTCGTGTTATTTTGGCAGGGCCTTTTATTTAAGAGTAAGTGGATTTTTCTGTTCCAGTTTCCTCAGGGATTCACTGTAAATGGGCCCTGAATCACAGCAGGAAATCCTGGGAGTTGGGGCAGGGGACAGCAGAGCTGTTTGGGAAGCACAGTCCTGGCTTCACCTTCTCTAGCACATCTGTGAGCCAGGTGGAAGAGAAAGTGCCACGACACCCAGGTTCTTCTCTCACCAAAAGATTTGTCTGGCCCACTTCAAAATCTTGTTAGAGGATGTCAGCTGTGTCACATTTAAACCTTTCAGGATTCCAGGATCTGTAACAGAGGACAAAATATCATCTGTACAGCAGGGAGGAATTGCTGCATCATAACTACTGCTAGGAGGCATGAGATTAAATAGTAGATCTTGCCAAAATTAAGATGAGGCTATACCATTTTCTAAATAATCACGTGAGGACTGTCTTCAGACCTCTCCAGCACCCGAGTAGGGGGAAAACATTAGGAGCTGCAGCTGAAGTGTGAGTTAACCTGTGGAGAAGGACATATTATTCCCATAGTATGTATCTATATATGTATCTATAGATTCTCTAGCTTTTCTCCTCATCCAGGAAACTTTGAACTGCCATAAATGACAGTAGGAACTTCAAAGAACACACAAACCATTTTTCCTAAGATTTAGTGCCAGGCTGGCTGTGCTGGTCAGAGCAGGGTGCTGATAATGCCAAGGCTGTGGATTCAATCCCTGTAAGGGCTGTTCACTGAAGGGTTGGGCCGGGTGATGCTTGTGGGTTCAGACAGAATATTTCAGAATACTGTGTCATGCTGTGAGAAGTATCATTCCAGATATTGTGGAGGCCCTGTTTGTCCCTGGGTGGCTGTGGAGGTCGAGGTGTGTGGCAGCTCTTTTCTCAGAGCACAAGGGCTCTCTGTGTAGAGAACCTTGCCCAGGTCATTGCAGAAAGATCCACAGCTCTGCTCCTCCATTCTTTCACTTCGTGAAAAATAGGCAGCCAAACCACCCAGAGGAAGAGGGGCAGAAGCCATCACTCTTTCATGCTAAGTGAGCTATTTTTCTGAGAGCTGAGCTGAAGAAACAGCAGCAGAACTGAGGACCTGACTGAAAGCTTTTCCATCAAGATTTATCAGCCCCAACTTTATGATGACTTTGCAGCAGAGAATTTCATTTTAATTCACTGTTTCGTTTCATTTCCTGGCATGTATGCTCATTTCTCTAAACATTCTGAATGCATGTGTGTCAGGAACATCATAAAAATGTGGTGTTCCCTGCAAAAAATCCAGCAGGTCACAGCAACATCACTTTGTGCTTGCCTGGGGATCATTAAATGACAGACACACAAATCTCTGAATTCTGCACTGGTTCTCACAAAGGCAATGCATGCTCAGTGTGCACTCCAATTCTAAAATCATGGATATTATGACCCCTGTAGCTAATCTTGCTGAAGTTACTGGAAGTATTCACAGGGGTAAATGAGGCAGAGAAGCTTTTGCAGTGTCTGAGCCTTCCTGTGGCTCCCTAACAGATTTAGTGAGCATTTCACACAACGTACTGTGGAGAAGTGACAGGCTCAAATGATGGGAATGCATTAGCAATGTCTGTGCTATCATGACATTTGAGATTTGTGTAGCTACATTCTCCTGGCCCTTCATTGCTTGATTAAACACCTTGCTCTATTTACTCAAGAAAACAGGAGTCACAAGCTACCTCTTACCTTAGTGAGTGCTCAATCATTCACTACTCCCTTCACCAGGCAAACTTCAAATTAAAGCTATGTACACCATCTGGAAGAGAATTCCTCACTAGTGGTGGGATCTTGCTTGTGATGGGCAGGGAAGCAGAAAACAACCAACAGCTGGAGGTTTTCACAGTGCATTATATGAACTATTGAGGGAAAATCCCTCACTCAGATATTTGGGGCAAACCTGGCATCTAAGAAAATAGCAGTTTATCACAACATCAGGAAACATTACCTTTCTTGCTTTCTGTCATCCTCAGAATGTGTGTATAAAGTCATTGCCCCCCTACCTAACATCTCCTCCTGTTTCCTGCAGTAAAATTATTTGGAAATGAGCAGCGAATAGGAGAAACACTTAGAAGGTTAACTCCAAAGAACAAAAGAACAATTCTCCAAACTGTATTTTGTACATCTGCTTTCAGAATTCATTGAACTCTATATGAGTTTTCTCTTTAAAAGCATGCTGGGGTTTTATAAGTATTTTTAAAAGCCAGCTGTGATTTAATCAACCATCTGATCTGCATTATGATAACTCTTCTGAATAACCCCAACAATAAAATAAATATGTATGCAGTAAAGTGAAACAAAAGTGTGTACAAAAATGATAGAAAAAACCAGCAGACTTTGGTTTTCAAGCACCCTAGAGAGATATTTATGATCATCAGGAAGAAAGGAATCACTTAAAAATAATGAAAACCTTTCAATATCTGCACTTCACTGAGCACAGAATTTTACAGTAAATGCTAATTTAACTATAAACTTCACTCTCTTGGGACCACCACATGTTATGCAGGTAGAAATGAGTAGTGCTCAGGATTAGATCCTGACTCTACTGTAAACTCAGGAAAAGAATTCCCACTGCAGCTCAGATTTCATGCACGTCCTCTTGCCATGGTGTGGAAATAGTATCTTGTAAAGTGTCAGTACCAAAAGACAAATGAAATCGTGGAAACGGGTAGCCTGAGCTATACATCAGGAAATGCAACAGAAGTGAAGAATAAGCAAAATACCACCCTTCTATTCCTCTCTACAAAAGAAACACCTGACAATGACTTACTCAACAAAGATTTGAAGGTAGTCCTCCTCTCCCAAAATCTGATGATTAAAGTGTGAGTGAGCTATCGACTTTGGTTTTGAAGAAAGCAGACAGGGTTCACTCCATCAGAAGTTACCTGAGTTCAACATCTGCTTCTTCAGTTTCTGACTGGCTGCAGCCATCCTGACGGAATGATGACAGATTATTTTTCCCCAAGGTTTCTGCTGTGAGCACCCTGATCCATGCCTTTTGGTAACTCAGCATTGTTTCTCATTTTCCAGCTCCTTTTCCAAATCCTTCACTTAATGTTTAGAGCAGCAGCATTCTTGGGAAAGCCATGAAAAACACTTCATTTGACACCAAGCTTTTATCATAAAAGGACATAGAAAAACCTTCTTATCCCATCTGTAACAGTAATGCTTTCTTCATTACAATACAGATATTTTTAAAAACATATGTATCTATACAGATATTTTTAAAAACATATGTATCTATGCTCACTATCTTCATCCCCATCATCATGTCAAAAATTACTTATTCTGGGTAACCTTTCAGTGTTAAATCAGCACACACATCCTTCTTTTCTGACAGTTTTGAGTCAGGACAGTCAGAGGTAAGTACACTAAGTTCTTTCAAAATCATACTTCCAAAAAACTGAAATTTGGCCCTTTTAAGGTATCAGATCAAGTCTCCAAAATCAGATTAACAGAGTTCTAAAGTATATTCATAATTTAGGACAAGCCAGTTCACAACTCCTGTCTAAAACCATCAAATGATTTAAATTGCAAAACTAATCAAACTGATTTGACTAACCTGAAAACTTGAGAAGGTATTTAAGTGACCATTAAATTTTAAGTCACAAGCTGCCTAACAGTGCTACTTTTTTTTTCCCCTACCTATAAATGAATATGTACTGAATCATACTATTTATTCTGAATATAGTCATAACCAGCTCTAAGTCTGGGCAGCTCACCACACTCATCTCAATTCCATGAGGAAGAGCAGAACAAGCTGCAGAAAACAGTCATTTTCCTTTCTAGGTGTGTTTCACATGTAGCATGTGTAAGGTAAAACAAGTTAGTAGAAAAATCTGCTAGGAGGAGAGAGTTCTGTTGACTCATCTTTATGGACTTAAAGCACTAAAGCACTTCTATATTTAGTGCTCTTTTTATCTCACATCTTACACTACCCTCTGTGCATTCTCTGGGAGAAAAAACATGCTCACTGAAGTGGCCCTAAAATTGCCTCCAGTGCACGTCTAAATATAATAGGGAGGCAGGAACACATCTGATCGAGAGCAAGTGTTACAGAAAAGAACTGTTATCACACTCTGCACAATCACATCTTCTGCTCATGCTGTAGACACCTGGATAGATGATACACTCAATTTCAGAGTCTGCATTTTCTAAAATGGATTCCTGTCTTCTCTCTTCACCTTCCTTCAGCTTCCTCACAGTCTTTTGTTTAGCTTTAAAACTCCTTTTTTTTTTTTTTTTTTTTTTTTCTGTATACTGCTAAGTAGATGTAGTGCTGGGTTGGTAAACAGCTTGGCAGCTTCATGATTAAAATATTCTGTTTATTTGTGAGGTAGGTGGATGATACACAGCAACAGCACAAACTCTCCATGACCAGATCCACATATGCCAATGTGTGTCAATTTGTGTCCTAATGACAATAGTCCAGAGCTGGCTCTGAAGAAAAGCAGGCAGCTGGATTTGCATGAACTTCTGGGCAGCACCAGCAATGAAGAGACTGAGAAACAGGGGAATATTCCAGGTAGTGCCTGAGAGAGGTGGAGCACCACGGATTCCATGCATTGGTTGGGAGGTGAGGCAGGGAGGTTTGCCCTGGCAGAGTTAGATACCAACAGCATCTCAGTATGACATGCAGTCAGCAGGTTTTGCAGACTGTTATGAAATCCTCAGTGGCACCTCCAGGAGGAAACAGAAGAGCCTTTTCTCCCATGTTTCCCCCTCCATGCCTCAAAAAAACCATCACCAAAACCCCAACATCTCTCCTGATTCAAATGTGTAATTTTCTTTTTAGCATGGTTTGAGAATCAAAGGATGAAAACTGTCCTCTTGTCCACACTTCTAGAATGATCCTGTCTGGTTGTCATTAATTTTATTGTCATCCTCTTTTTTCCTCCCACTACTGCTTTAATTCCTTTTGTATTTGGAAACCAGAGAGATTCTAAGTTATAAAATGAGATCATTTTGCAGTAGTAGTTTCATCCATATTGACATATTTAATAACTGGGTTTTATAAGATTAAAGTCCTTGATTCTAACCTTCCATTTAAGTTGCAGTTAAAATAGAATAGCTGTGCAAGGATACTCAAAGCACTACAACTGCACACCTTTGCACCCCATCCATTAGTAGAATAATGCCAGCAGTGAAGTGTTCTCTTTACCTTGGTTGCTTCACTTTGAAATTTGCAGATATTTTACTTTTCTATATTACCTGTAAAAAGGAGTTAATGAAACTTCTATGGAAATTGTTTTCTCTGTCTTTAAAAGTAGGCAATTTTATATATGAATGTTATTAGTACAATGCATGTTGTGAAATTTTGTTGTGCTTTTGTTCCAATGGAAGGTTACATGGAGTGCTCTCAGAGTTGGTTTTGAGTAATAATGATCCCTTTTTACCTTTTTCTGGTGGAGGAAACTTTCTGTGGATGGTGCACTGCAGTCTGGCCCTGTTACTGTTATAAAATTGTCACTGTTATTTAGGTTACTGTTACACAAGTGACAGATCACAAAGTGTACTTTTTTTTTTTTTTTGTTATTTAGTGGCATCACTTAATAGCATTCAAGTCAAAGGTAATAGAATTTCAGCATCAGGGAACTCTAGAAATGAAGTTGCTTTTTGGCAGCAAAAAAAATATTTCTTCAGGTGAAATATCCTCACTGTTGCCTGACCACAGGGCATGCATGGCACAACATGGCAGAATTGTCTCCAGAGAAACAAAACACATGGAGAAATTTCAGCAAAAGACACTTGATTTTTTGCTTTAGAATCACAAGGATGCCAAGGAAAAAAAAAAATAAACAAAACAAAACCTTTTAATAGCAATGAAGAAAATCCCTTTGTAACTCATAGAAAAAAAAAAAAAAAGTAGGAGAAAGGTTCATAAACCAATGCTGCTTTCCCCACCTGCTAAATTGACACTGAACTTAAAAAGAGCTGCTCACAGAAAGTATTGCTTTTGAAAAGTCCAACTTAGGTAGTAACTCTTATATTACTTTTTTAGTGGGATGAGAAGCCAAAAAGGATCAGAGAGAGACAGAGAAAAGGCACACCAGGGATTTCATTGAATGTGGATTTGATATCCTGATATCACGGAATCACAGAATTTTTTAGGTTGGAAAAGACCCTGCAGATCAAGTAGTCCAGCCATTAACCCAGAACTGCCAAGGCCACCACTAAACCCTGTCTCAGTGCCACATCTTGTCTTCTAAGTCCTTCCAGGGGTGGGTGACTCCACCACTTCCCTGGGCAGCCTGTTCCACTCAGCAGAATTTTTAAGTGATCAGACAGGGTTTGCATTAATGGCACTGAAGTTATTTTCGTGGTCTGTGAAGGGAGCACTGTATATCCAATGGGTTGGGATTTAGGGGCAAAGTGCAGCTTTGCTGCCTGTTTGCAAGGAACAAGGCACATGTGCTTCTCCAGCTTCTGCATTCTTCACACTGGCCACCAAATCTTCCCCCTGAAATCCCACCTGGAGTGGAATTCCACTGCAGATGGAAAGATCTACCAAGAGACATCTGATTAAATAAAAAAATTAAACATAACTCAGATGTGGCAAGCACATTTCTCTCCCTCTCAGGATTTTCGTAGAGGTGCACAGAGAGAAATGAAAGAGAAAACAATTTCTATTTCTGCTCCTTGTTTTTCCTATGTGGAATGTGTTTGGAGAATTGTTTACCTGGGGTGAGTGCTTGGTTGGATTCTGGTGAGGATTGTTTGAGCCTGATGGCCAATCCAACCCACCTGGGGCTGGACTCTCCAGAGAGGGTCACGAGTTCTGTTAGAGTCAGAGAAAGTAGTATGTAGCTTTAGTATCCTCCTTTTATATAGCATATTGATGTATTTTAGCATAGTTATAATAAAGAAATCATTCAGCCTTCTGAATTGAGTCAGACATCAGCATTTCTTCCCATTGGGTTCACCTGCATTTACAATACTCAGAGAAAATTTCTAGAATGGCAGGCTACTGCAGCATAGAGTTTGACATTAGCTTTCTGTTTTTCTAAGATGATGCTATTTGGACTACTCTCTTTTTTTTTTTTTTTTTGTATTGATTTCTGCAAAATTGTAGAGAAAAGTTAGACTAATAGTAGATCCAGATTTGTGCAAATGGCCTTTCCTTACTACCTGTCTTGTGAATGCCCTGTGCTAAGCCTGAGGAGCAAAGTCTGTGCAGAGCACCGAATGTGAGTGTAATGACCATGTGTACATCCACAACACTTTATAGGTGCTTCTGCAGACTGAAAAGAACGTTTTTTTTCCTGATACTGTGACTTTCTCCCTCCTTTTGCAGCATTACCCAGATACTTAGTTTCTCTCCTTCTGAGAGTAATGTGCTCAAAATACATTCTGTAACAGTCAGCTGCTTTGCACAACACAAAATTCTCGCACTGAGAAAGAAATTCATATTTTAGTGGAGCTGTAAGTTCACGTGCAGCCATTGTAACTCAAGGTAGAGTGAAAGGCCAGTCCATTCATTTGCATACAGATCTCGTTTAAATTGACATTTTCATTTTAACACACTAGGGGAAAAAAAATTAACAGGCAAGACATTCTGGATTAAAACATTTTGATTAGTTAACTTCCTTTTAAAACCAGCTTCCTCCCTTGCAATTTTTCCTGGATGTATTTGAAATTTTCATTATTAGTGGTATATGGAGATAATTGAACATATCTTTCAACTTATGTCAGAATGGAAGCAAAGGGTAACTGGAAAATAATTCGTGCTAGAAATAATTTAATGCATTAGAATGGATTTGCTGCTTCATTTTCTTCAAGCTGATGTTTGCCTAGAGATACTGAACACTTAACACATAATTTGGCCTCTCCTTCATATAATGAACCAGCCTTTAGCCTTGAAACCATGGGGGTTTATTTTCTCATCTCTTTCCATCTCTGTGATGTTCACTAAATTTTTTTTTTTAATCTGCAAGGTTGGCCCCCCCAGGTTGAACTGGTTTAAGGTAGGAAATGCCATTAACCTCTGCTTCACTTCGGTCTTTTCAGTCTCACTCTCTCACAAAAAACAGAGGTCTAATCCAAATCAGTAACAGTCTGTGGAAAAATTGCTGGGTTTCATATGACAGATGCTGATGGACATTCATAAAAACTTTTGTCCTTAATTTAGGCAATGAATGCTTCAGAACAAATCCCATCACTGTCCTAATTTTCCAGATTGCACCGTTCGACTGGCTTGTGACACTGCCCTCTGTGAAACGTTCCCTGTCTGCCTGACCTACCTGTCCTTCCACTTCTACAGCCTCCACCTGTCATCAAAACTCTTATTTTTCCCAGCTGAAGCTCCCTCCTCATTTCCTTTCAAGAAAGCACATGCCCTCCAAACACATACTCCTGTCTAGGGCAATTTGCATTTCATTGCTATTCCCAAACTTGTCAACATTTCTGAAGCAAGCACTGCCTTCCCTGCAGAGGGAAGGGTCTGACTCAGCTCCGTGCCAGAGTGCTCCCCCTTAAAGCTTTAGCAGTGGGAAACCAAACCCACCCTCACGAGGCTCTGGAAGTGTCCTTCCAAAAGTGTGAACACTGACGAGGTGGGATACCTGGAGGTGGGAGAAAAGGAGAAGGCAATTTCTCCACAGCATCGTGCTTGTGAACTCACATCTCGGAGGTTATGACATTTTTATACATATAAAATGTGTGTGTATACATTTTAAAATGTGTATGTATACATTTTATATATTCCATCAGGAAGATGCAGTTATTTCCTCTACTTCTCAAGCCTTCCCTGTCCTACACCCACCCACCACAAACACACATGCACCCTCTGCCTCCAAGCACCAACCAAAATTATCCATGGCAGCCTGGAAAACAAGGGCCGGGAAAGAATTTTTTTGTATTATTACATCTATACTGAATTTTCCATTTTCTAGAAAGTGACAAGTCACAGAATAATTTAAAAAAAAAAAAAAAAGGCGCCAGCAATTCAAGAAACTAGCATAACTTTCCGAGGAACAGTTTAATTTGCAAGGAGAAACTTAAAAGTTCTGTCTCTGGCCAACAATGCCATCTAGGAAACCTTCAGAGCCAAATCTGTAGTTGTTGTTTCCTTAATAACTGATGTAAAAAATTACTTCTGTTAACTTTTCTACAGAAGTTTCACTTTCAGAAGGCCTCATTTCTGTTTCTCCCGTGAAATCAATTTCTCACATAGGCACACACACATAAACAGGACAAGTGCTCCAGCTTTTGCTGTCATGTCCCTGCTAATTTTCATTAGCTCAATTCAGACTATCTCTGCAGTCCATCAATTTAGTTTGGAACAAATTGAGACATTATTTCTATCTGAATAGCTACAGGATAATTCATTAGATTCACTGTTAGGCCCAGATTCAGCAAACCACTGTAGTAGTAATGAACTGAAAATCTTCAGGATTCAAAGCCAGTAAAATCTGTAGGATTTAAGCATATGTTTAAGAACAGGTATGGGATAAAGTTTATCTGTACTGAATGGAGGCTTTTTTAAAAAGGATCTTAATGCAGAATAATTTATAAATAAAATCTTAAATTACTTTAAGAACAAATGCATCCCAAGGATCATATGCAGCTCACCAACTGGAAAGTTTCAGTAATAATTGCCATCTTATTTATAGGATATAAGGTGACAGTGGGGTTGTTGGGTCTTTAGAGAGATAAGTACATTGATTACCTACAAGAAAAGGTCTCTGTCCTTGGTTCTGCTGAGGACATTGTGGCAGGAGAAAGTTATGAGTTTGTTCTCCTCAAAGACACTGACTGGATTTATTCTGGAACTTTCATGAAGTGAAAGGCTCCTGCTTTGTCTCCCACTACCCTCATTTCTGAGGAATTTTGAATGACTGGCACAGCACAGAGTTGTGGCTGGAGAATCCTTCTTATGTGGCCTGGAAAAGTAGTCATGACACAAGGATAATGGGGTCAGGAGAGGGAAAAAACCCCCAAAAAATCCCCAAAACACAGACTCTAACAATCCATGTTAAAGGTCTTCACACTCTGAAGACAGAGGATATGGTATTGGCTTTGGTTTTGATAATGTCTTTATGGAGAAGTTGCCAAAATGCTCAGGAAACTATGAGTGCAAAATCCAGAGTTAATTACATGCAAACACTTCAGTTTTCTTGTATTGTTTGTTCATGTTCTTTCCCAGTAGGTGAAATCAGACATACCAAGCTCAAAAGGCTTCTTTGCTTATTTGCTTTCAGTTTTTAAGAAAGGCATAAAGAAAAGAGATCGAGACAATGAAATAAAATTTTTTTAATTAAATCACAGCGAGAAATGGTACCCCTTGAAAATTAACTTATAACATGAAATACAGCCTGACATTGATGTATTGAAAGAATAATTCTAAAAGATAGGCCATTCCCATTTTCCACTTACTTTACTTAATCACATATCTGTAGATATGGATTGATTCAGGCATTAATAAATATCTCCTTTACTAGAGTTCATTTCTTTGATTTAAGATGTCATGAAAATAGAATTTTCCAGTCATATCTTTTCTATTCATCTCAAAATGTGTAATGAGAAGCAACGGGCACTCTTCTAGTCACATGCAAATTCAATTAAAATCCAACATTTCAAAAGGGTTTTTATCGGTATATATTTTTCATAGATATAACTCAAAATGACTCTATGATGAAATTATAAAAAATGAAGAGCTAACTTCACAAATTCTTCATGTTAGATACTTTAGCTTTACTGTCATTCCCAAGCAGATTATAGTCTATGGGATTTGTATAGTATTTGTGCCCTGGACATGTTCCTCAGCAGAATTAGTATCTTATCACTCAAATCTTATTCCAGGCTTCTCAACACAGATAAGCAATTTAATAAATGTATATCACAAAAAGCAGATAACACTACTTGAAGCATGTGTAAGTCATTTGGACTTAACACATATACCTAGTGTACTAAACTCGTCCTTGTCTTAGCTGAGTGAACCTCCTCTGAAATAAATCCTTGTAAAATTCAAATCCCCTCATTAGCAAATATTAGAATGATGTACAGTGAAACTTCTCTTTCACCATAGCAGCATAATTCTCTTAATTCCAGGAAAGACTTGGAACTAACTAGGAATACTTTTTTGTTGTTTAAAATTCAACTAATGCTCCTCAGCTTAGAGAGGATAAGAAAGAGAGACTTAAATAAAATGGTGGCACTCTGTCTTTTCTGTGAGATTCAAATGATGCCTTCTCATTCCACAACACCTCTGCTGTGTTCCTGTTTTCCTTTGCAGAGACATGTCCAACTGCTACAGCAGGCAGCATGCAGAGCTACCATGGCCTGAGCTGTACAGCTCTGGCACAGCAGCAGGAATTCAGCAAATCTCTAAATCCACTTCTGCCTCCAAAACCTCTCTCAAGACTTACTTACTTAATAGGAAATAAGCAAGGGCATCAGTGCCTGCTAAGTGCTCCAGTTAATGTTATGTTGGTGAGATGCATAAAAATACATGTGGGCACCTCACAACCCATAATTAGTTTTGCAACATAGCAGAAAAGTGAAAAAGTGGTGTCTGTCTTTTTATAGCTGGAGAACGGAGGAACCTGGTATAATTGAGACATATGCTTTAATTAGAGTGGCACAGGCACTGCGTGGTGCAGGCCCATCACAGCTTCTCTGCTCCAGAAATACAAAACTCCAGTTGCCAAAGAAATGAGCACAAACCCTATGAATGCCTAACTCGGGGACAGCAAATCTCCTTCCGAGATCCGAGGCAGAAAGCAAAATTATATAAATTGTCTTGTTTTCTTCTATCCCCTGCTGCCTGCTTTCCATACCCATTTTCTGCACTCTAATGTATTTATGAGAAGGAAGAGGAGAGCTCTGATCCCAAATGTCATTCCCATTTGTCAGAATGTCCCTAACAACCAGGTGGCTTGGAGGTTTCACTGGGAGGGTTTGATCCAGCCTGAGCTGCTTAATGCAGTCTCAAAGGCATCAAAGGTGAGGCCATTTCAGGGCCCTTAGTCACCATCCTCTTTGAGGTTGCACATCTCCCTGTTTAATATGCTGAGTTATACTCACTAAGCAACAGCATGGAGCTGTTGACACAGTACTGGGGAATCATTTCTCCTGCAGGCTAATCTCCAGCAAATTTGAATCATTTTTTAAAACTATAAGTAATGTGTGATTATAGACTAAAAGCTTACTAATGTTACTATTCAAATTCAGCATTTTCAAAGGTATATTATGGGTTAGTTTCACAGGGCGGGGAAACCCAAAATGTTTTCTGAGAAAAGCAGGAACAATAACCCTTTCAGTAAAAGCCTGAAAATTGTTAAAAAATTATTTTTATAATGTATCAAGTATTTTCACCAGGAACAGAGCAAGAAGGAAGCATAATATGAGAGGGGGGCATGTCTCCATGCTCCTAACAGCAATCTTATTTACCTTGAGGTTTCACGGATTATGAGATTCATCCTGTTTGCAGTTTTCAGGCAAACCTTGTGATTTACACCTCTGGTTTGAACTCTTCCAGGTAACACTGAGCTATTTTCAAGGGAGAATCTTCATGCTCTTGCTTTGTTGAATAAAAAACTGCATGAACACTGCAAGGGCTCAGAGACAAATCCAGGTGGGATTGTCAGAGGCACAGCTCACGACACCAAGGCACTCAGCCTGAACCTGGGGCCCAAGCCTGAGGCACTGGAAAAGCAAAGCTGATCCCAATCTTGTTTCACTTTTTTTTTAGAATATAGGAACAGGCAGGCTACAGATTAAAAATAAAGGCTCTGTTTCTACCTCTGAACCTGGGCAGGTTTTGAGGCAAACGGGAGAGTGGTATGTTTGTTAGAGGATATTTATTCAGTTATGCTTCCTGCTGAATGGGACCAAAAGAAAAATAATATAGGGCATGGACATGTGAGTAAATTAGAATTTCAATTTATTTATCTTCTGATTATTTTCTTTTGAGTTACTAATAAAACTGACCAGACTTTAGGTCAGGTTATATTAGTGATGTCACGGTTGCACTGTAACATGCCCTATAGGGTATTACGACCACACTGAATGAGGTTAGGCACAAATTTGGAAAGTACCACATGCATGACGTGATAGCCCACATTATTTATGAAATCTTCTCCTAAGCAGGAATTCCAAAATTCCTCTGGCAGTGTAATCCTGTAGTGCCACGTTTTGTGTAGCCTGCACAGTAATGCCTTAGCACTCAATTGAAACAGGAACTAATCCTTGCAAAGGATCCTGCCCTCTATGCTTGTTAATTCTGTTCCTGAAGTGATTTCTTGCTAATACAGCACACCTTCAGTGACAATCCGTGGCTTAAGCTGTGTAGCTCAGTGATGTTAAACTCGTGAAGATGTGCACTAATCCCCTCTGTGCTCTGATACAGAATCACACAGAATCACAGAATAATGAGGTTGGAAGAGACCTCCAAGATCATCAAGTCCAGCCTATGCCGTAACACCACAACTAGACCATAGCACTAAGTGCAGTCTTTTTTTAAACATATCCAGACATGGTGATTCCACCACCTCCCTAGGAAGACAATTCCAGTACTTTATTATTCTCTCAGTGAAAATTTTTTTCCTAATATCCAACCTATACCTTCCCTGACGTTGCTGAGGCTGTGTCCTCTTGTTCTACCAGTTGCTGCCCGGTGGAAGAGACCGACCCCACCTGTCTGCAGCCTTCCTTCAGGGAGTAGTAGAGAGCAATAAGGTCACCCCTAAGCCTCCTTTTCTCCAGGCTAAGATACATTGGCTTTGGTTCTGTTAGGAAGCTGATTTTGTAGAAAAGACCTGTGTATGCTGGATGTGAGGGTCATGCCTGTGACAGCACTGGTCTCCAGCCACAGCTTGGTGCCTGTCCCCCCTCCAAGAGGGATAAACACACACGTGCAGATTCTGGGGGGCTGTGGTAGTGAAACAGCAAGCCAAAGATCTGGGATTGCAAGCAATATTAAAAGTCACTAACACGCCCACACCATCTCAAAGCTACACAGCCATAAACCAGGGCGCTACAGAGCTGTATTTGCAGTTCAAAGAGCGTTTGCAAGATGCATTAGAAAAACAAATAGTAAATAAAGAATCCAAGGAGCAAACAGTGCATCAATCAGCCAGAGATCATGCTGATGAAGAGCTGTCAGCTTTCTCATGGCTTCTGTTGGCAGGATTCAGTTTTTAGGCCTTTGGCTGCTGTTTCAACACCACAGGGGGCAGTCAAAGTTTGTGGGACTTTCTGAAGAACATTCCCTCATTAAACCTTTCTAACTGAACCTTGAGGGCCCATTGTTTGCAGCAATTTTCAGTGTTGCCCTTTGATTAGAGAAAATTGAGGTAAGACAGGGAGGAAAAGCCAGGTCAAAGGGAAAGGCTCTCTTTGTTATAAAAATCCTTTCCAATCTTTAGAAAACCTTTACAAGTAGCCAGTATGATGGAGTAGTCATTAATTCTCTACAATTTAAAATGTAAGTATGAGAAGATAGGGCCTCTTTTTCAGACAGGGAGAGGGATTTGCGTGGCAAAAGGTGTCTCCCCTGCTGCTGCCTGCAAGCTGCCCTTCAGTCACATTCTCAGGCGTTGGCTTGGGAAGAGACAATCTCACAATCATCTGTGACCTATTGCTACAACACCTACAACTTCTACAACTGGAAAAGATTAAAGAAATCACAGGCTCTGTTTCCAGTATAACACTGGCTTTGTTCCCATATAATGCCTAGTGCAGTTTTTCAAGAAGCATTGATAAAGTGTTATTATATATTATGTATATATATCACACATACATATATTATGTATATCACAGTATTTGCTACAGAAAACCCATCACAGTGCAGGTGACAATTATTTTTCAGTTGTAAGGCAAAGCTTTTGGGTAAGTATATTATGGCCTAATTCCTAATACTGCATTCAACACATGTGATCCATTCTTTTCCTAAGCAGTTCATTTATGCAGTCCATTTGTGCAGTTATATATGCAGGGTGTGACTCTTCAGGCTGTTCTTTGCAGGGATGGGAGTTGGACTGCCTGATCCTTGTGGATCCCCTCCAAATCAGGACATTCTGTGATTCTCTGATTTTTCTTGGCATCTGAATTCAGTTCCTAAAACAATTCTATAATAATTCATTTACCTATAAATTTCTTGATAAAAATTGGATAAATTTTTTAAAGTGTTCATTCAAGATGATCAAGTCTGGAGTGGAAGCTCCTGTATTTGGTAGTGGCAGTAAATTTAGAGTACTCCCAGAATGAATTCCTAGTCAGCACGTGGAGCACTGGGGTTGAATATGGAGTATTCAATATGGACTATGGCTCTGAATTTTGTATTCAGAGACACAAAACAGTTGGAAATAGCTGCATCAAGTCCTAATGTATTGAGTGTCTGACATAATATAGTACAAAATATGTAAGAAGGACATTCTACAATACAGATATAAAGATATATATATATCTATATATATATATAGATATATATATATATTTCAGTGGTGCATAGGTCAGTTTTTGCTTATTGAAGTACCTCCACGAATCCATAAAATCCAAAATACTGTCAGTACATTCTAATACATTTGAAGTCAAACCTACCTCTATCCGATAAAGATGAACTGCAAAGTACTACAAAATAGATTACAAAAAAATGATGTAAAATCCCCAATCAATAACTGTCCGTATTTATGCATATAAATATGCCACAGCTGACAATATTGAAGTATGCCAAAATACACAGGTAAAACAACAGATACCTGATGGGCTTCTCTGTGGTCAGGGAAAACCTGACTGATTCAACAACACTGCCTTCTAAACCTATCAATATTTGCAAGAGTGACAAATTCCCAAAAGATTGCTTCAGTCAATAATATCTTTAAATGGCTTTTGGAATTCTGGCCCGCTCAGAGCTGCAGCACGAGCGAGAACTTCACAGCTATGAATCTCAGCACCTCGGAGCTGGGGAAGTACACTTATATTTACACATTGGAAGTTGCTCTCACAGTGGGAAGGACAAGTGAAAACTTTGCTTCCTGTTTTCCTGGTCATTGGTATCAAGCTCCAGCTGATCACTGGGAAAATCTCAGAGGTCAGTTATTTTCCTGTAATGTTAAGGGCAGGTGTTAGCCAAGAGACATTTCTCCTGGATGTGCTGACACTTCATTAACCTGTAGGATTTCTCACAGCATCCCAAGCAGCACTTTGATCCCCCCACCAAGTGAGTCAGGGACATAATTTGTTGCAGCAGGCTTACTTCCAAGTGGGAATTATCAAGAGGCACTAAACATTCTGAGTCATAGCAGCCACCTCGATATTGTTCCAGCCTTTATTAGCTTTTCAGCCACCCTGAAACACTGATCTTCAGAGTGGAAAAGGTGATAGGGTTAAAAGCTGGTTATTCCTGACAAATGGCCAATAATATCAGCCTTTTCCTTCTCTGACTGCATCTCTTAATAACAGCACAATGAAAGGACCTACTTTTGAATGACTGCACCTGTTTGGTTTTTTCTTTGAATGATCTGTGAGCTAAAGCAAAGATGCCTCTCCTGAGCAAGGGGTTGGAGCAAGTGACCTCCACAATTCCCTTCTGATACAACATTTTTCTACAGCTCCATGCCAGCAATGCTTTCTGTCCTGCTTATGTCCCCTGCTAGCTCATGAAGTGACACAAAGGGACTGCACAGGCTCTGGGCATCAGTCTGAGCAGCAGCTGCCTCAGAGACAAACCTGTGCTAGGGGCTTTTTCCAGGTATTTTCCCTCTCCTCCGTCATCCACCACCCTTCAGCCTTTGGTGACTGATAGAGAAGGAACCAGCTTGGGAAAGATGGGAAGCTATTGCACAAAGCTAGGTAAGCAAGATAAACATACTCCACAGCAGCTGCATTTCCCTTCCCTAGAAAACCTGGAACACGGCCTTAAAACTGCTAATTTCAAGGATCAAGCAATTCTATTTTGAATTCACTGCTCAGTCCAAAGAATGCAAATCAAATCAAAGAAATTATTTAATGCAAACCTTCCTTTGCTATTTTTTTAATGAAACAGCTGGATTTTCCTCTTTAAAAAAATAGTGATGCTTTGTAACTGCAAACAGAGTTTGCAAATTTTCTACTACTTTTCTGGAACTCTGATGCCATCAACACAGGAAAGGGTTGCAAATTATCAATAAAACAGATGGATAAATCTATGTAAGGGAGCTTGTCTGTGTGAGGCACAGGAAGTTGTTGTTGAAATTATTGTAATTATTGTGATCAAAAATTAATAATTACCCTTACTCTTTTTCTAGTGGAGACTGTCCCATTGCCATAGATACTTCTGACCTGTCACACCAGAGTTCATGCAAACTTAAGAGTTGGAAAAAGCTCTGCCCAAATCATGCTTTGGTTTTTTTTTTTCTGTGACTGTCTCTGTGGGCTTCCTCTTGCAGACCAGAAAGAAAGGCACAGACATTTGTGGGTGCTTGTCAGTGAAACAGGCAAAGCAGTAAAAAACATAAAATAGAAGAAAGATTTTCCAGTCCCTCACAAGGCACCTCATCATTTAAATGTGTGCCATCTCCAAGGACTGAGTGCTAGAAACTATAACCTTATTTATCCTGAAGAACTTTGGTGGTCTAGCAACAGAGTGACTTGAATTTTGTATGCACATGGATAGCTGTTTTTTTCAGATAAGTTTCAGAATGAGAATTCAGATTTTACTGCATAACTGTAGATTCCCAAAGGTATATTTTCATCTTTAAATCCTGCTAGGAGTAGAAAAAAATGTTATTATTGCTTCACATGATCTTTCTTTTCTTGAAACAGGACAACGTGGATCTTGGTGACCTTATGTTTTCACTCTGCTACCTTCCAACAGCTGGTAGACTAACTATTACAATAATAAAGGCAAGAAATCTAAAGGCAATGGATATCACAGGAGCATCAGGTAGGAATGAATTTAATGCTCAGAGTGGGGAGTGGATTTCTGTCCCCTTTTCCTCCCAAGACACAGAATTCAACATTTGCAAATCCCAGAATGATTTTTGAGAGGGGGGTTTTTATACTGTGAACTCTACTTGAGTGCAGGAGTTGATGAGAAATAAATAACACATTTTAGTTAGCTTAGATCCAAGGCACAGTTTAAAACAAGTCACTCTCTTAAAAAGAGTGCAAGATTATTCTTTCCAATGCCACTGTAATTCAGAGTAAAACAAGCTGGCCAAAATGTATTCCCAGCACTGGGAATTGTTTGTGCAGCAGACTGCTGCAGCTATGACACAGAGGCAGACTGGCCCTCTCTGACAGTCCCCAAGAGCCACTGAGCCAGTTCTGCTCTTGCTGGCATATGGAGAAAGTAGTGATCATCCCCCCCAATCCTTTCAGCAACCCTTCCAAAAGCCCACAATAAAAATTAGAAACATAAATAAGATTTTACAGATATCTTTTAAATACTAGCAGAGAGCTGTAGAGCTCTCAGAAAGGAGCTACAAAGAAATAACTTTCTTTTTTGCTACATTCAGGAGTTCAAAAATAATTATCGCTCTCTTGGGAAATATAAGCTACTAACTGTTGCACTTTGAATTGTATTTAACCATACACCAGTAAATCCTGTTGTGAAAAGCATTGTCATCTTCTGTCTGTCCAACAAATCTAACAAGTAATTAGGCTGCTATAAATAGGCTGATACACAGGCTGTTGTATAAAATAGTCATGTATAACACGCTTCAGTGGATATTTTAATACCCTTTGAGAAGTTGGTGCACAACAAGGAGCTTCTTGAACCTAAAAAGGTCATTAAAAGCAGTGAACCAGGTAAAGCTTTCAAAGCTGCACTGCCTCCTGTGCATATCGTGGTGACAGAGAAACTCAAATTCCAGTCAGGTCCAGGAGATTAATCCAGCAAGCAGGAATGGGCACACAGGAAGTCTCCCTTCACTTTCCATTTGCATTTGTCAAAAATCAACGTTGTTCTTATGACCCGCACAGATCCCTACGTGAAGGTTTCTTTAATGTGTGAAGGAAGGCGGCTAAAGAAAAGGAAAACTTCCACCAAGAGGAACACCCTAAATCCCGTTTACAATGAAGCCATAGTCTTTGACGTCCCTCCAGAAAACATTGACCAAATTAACTTGTCGATAGCTGTTATGGATTATGACCGGTGAGATGCCTGTAGCTGTCAAATATTGGCTGATAAAGTCTTGCACTCTAGGTTTACACCCAGAAAGAAAGTTACTACTTTCTTCTCTATAAGCGGGGAATTAATGTCAAGTTGAGCTTGGTAGAAGTCTGCACGTTTTTTGTTTTGCCAGGCAGAACTTCCTTACTAAATTTTAAAATGTAGATCTGGATCTATAACTGACACCAGTAAGCTGCAGATGTGTTTAGCAGAATGAGGTAACTGGGCATTATAAAGCACTGATGTTCACTTTGTACATTTACTCTAAGCCTTTTTACATACACACTCTCCATTTATAAAGTTGTGTCTTAGAGCCTGTTTGCCTTTGCAGCTAATTACAGAACACAGGGAAAGAACCTTTTGTGTGCTACAAGGGGGGAAATATCAAATTATTCTGAGCTGTGGTGTCTTAGTTTAGGGCAAATTTGGGGAAAACTTTCTGAAAGGAGCCCCCAGGAAACTCTCACGGCTCCTCTTCACCTATTTGGTTCAGGGAAAAATTTCTTCTGAGAGGGAAGTGGAAAAGAACTTGTTTATTCAACAACAAAGCACTCTCTAACACTAAAACAATTAACACAAGATGACAACAAGACTTTTTTACTCTTTTGAAGAGCTGAACAAATCTAGAAGGTCTTTCCTGGGAGTGGTCGCCTGGGTCTGGACGCTGGGGATGGCTGCTGCAGATCACTAAATGCAGGCTTTTGGTGTTTTTTGGTGTTTCTCAGATCTCAGTCCAGAGCAGGTTGAATGATATTCAGAAAGAGGAAAGGGAAAAAAAAAATAACAGTCCAGGGAAAGAATTGGATTGCTTAACTTAACTATGAAGCAAAGTAAGAAAGTAAGAAAGCAGGCAAAGCAAGCAAGCTAAGCAAGCAAGCAAGCAAAGCAAAGCCAGCCAGCCAGCTCTAGCCTTTTTTAGCTTTCCAGCAGACATGGGGGGAGGTGAACTAGATGATAACACAGCAAAACAAACTTTCATTTTCAGAGTCAGTTTTGAAAGCACAGAACATAATATCAAACGTAAACAGAACACACGATTGGAGATACAAACACCATAACAGTCACCCTAGGACATTCCACCCCTTATCTCTATATCTTCAACATCATGTAAAAACTCCATCAAGTTAAAACTTGTATCTTTCACTTACTCATTTCTTTCTTTCTCATGTCTGTGTGTTTCATGCACGGACATTGGCAGTAACATTCAGCAAACAGTGATATTTGCACAATAGTTTTACTCCACAATCAGATCTCCCTGAGGTACACATCGTGTTGTTCCATCTTTTTGCATTATTTACCATGTATAACTTGGTCCCTGAGCAAAGACAATCTCACGAATGGGTTTGTCTGTACTCGAGGCAGGATTGATTTATACTGATTTTCCTAACAAACTTCTGACATGTGCTACTGGGACTTTATTTCCGTTTACTATATTCAGGGGCTCAGACTGGGCAGGACCTGCTCGATTGGTGGAACTTCGGCTGTTAACTAACCAGGTGGCTTTTGCTAAATGTTGCTTTCAATTTTTGAAAGATCTCTCACTCAATGCTTTTAAGGTGGTTTTTAACAGTCTATTGTATTTCTCCACTTTGCTTGCAGCTGGTGCATGGTAGGGGATGTGGTACACCCACTCAATGCCATGTTTTCTAGCCCAGGTGTTGATAAGGCTGTTCTTGAAATGAGTTCTATTGTCTGACTCAATTCTCTCAGGGGTATCATGCTTTTAAAGGACCTGCTTTTTAAGTCCTAGGATGGTGTTACGGGCTGTAGCATGAGACACAGGGTAGGTTTTTAACTATCCAGTGGTGGCTTCTATCATTGTGAGCACGTAGCGCTTGCTTTGGCGTGTCTGGGGCAGTGTGATGTAGTCAATTTGCCAGGCCTTCTCATATTTGTACTTGGACTACCGTCCACCATACTACAGGGGCTTTACCCGCTTGGCTTGTTTGATGGTAGCGCATGTTTCACAGTCATGGATAACCTGAGAAATACTGTCTATGGTTAAATTTACCTCTCGGTTTCGTGCCCACTTATAAGTGGCATTTCTACTCTGATGGCCTGAGGCATCATGGGCTCATCGTGCTAGGAATAATTCCTCCTTGTGTTTCTAATCGAGGTCTATTTTTGACACTCTTATCTTTGCAGCTTGATCTACGTGCTGATTGTTTTGCTGCTCTTCATTAGCTTTATTTTTGGGGACATGGGCATTTACATGGCGAACTTTTACAGGTAGCTTTTCTACTCGGGTAGCGATATTTTTTTACTCTTCAGCAGCCCAAATTGGTTTTCTTCTATGCTGCCAGTTAGCTTCTTTCTATTTCTTTAGTCACTCCCACAGAGCATTGGCTACCATCTATGAATCAGTGTAGAGGTAGAGCTTTGGCCACTTTTCTTTTTTTGCAATGTTTAGGGCTAGTTGAACGGCTTTGAGTTTAGCAAACTGGCTTGATCCACCTTCTCCTTCAGTGGCCTCTGCAATCCGTCGTGTGGGATTCTATACAGCTGCTTTCTACTTCCGATTTATTTCTACGATGCGACAGGAACTGTCAGTGAAGAGAGCATAGCGTGTTTTCTCTGCTGGTAGTTGGTTATATGGTGGAGCTTCTTCAGCCCGTGTTACTGGTTCTTCTTTTTCATTTGCGACACGAAAACTTTCACTTTCGGGCTAATTTGTAATTATTTCCAAAATTCCAGGGCGATTTAGCTTACTAATATGGGCACGCTGCGTGATGAGAGCAATCTACTTGCTCCATGTAGCACTGGTAGCATGGTGGGTGGAGGGAACCTTTCTTCTGAACATCCACCCCAGCACCGGTAGTCGGGGTGCCAGGAGGAGTTGTGCTTTTGTGTTAATCACTTTTGAGGCGGCCTGGACTCCTTCGTAGGCGGCCAAGATTTCTTTCTTTGTTGGGGTGTAGTTGGCTTCAGACTTTCTGTAGCTTCGACTCCAAAATCTCAGTGGTCGGTCCCGAGTCTTATCAGGCATCTTCTGCTAAAGGCTCCAGGACAGACCATGGTTCCCGGCTGCAGAGTAGAGCACGTTCTTCACATCTGGTCCTGTCCTGACTGGGCTAAGAGCTACTGCATGAGCAATTTTTTGCTTTATCTGGGTGAAAGCTTGCTGCTGCTCAGGGCCCCAACAGAAATCATTCTTCTTGCGGGTGATCAGGTAGAGGGGACTCACGATTTGACTGTACTCAGGAATGTGCATTCTTCAAAAACCAATGGCGCTTAAGAAAGCTTGTGTTTTTTTCTTGTTGGTTGGTGGAGACATGGCTGTGATCTTGTTGATGACATTTGTAGGAATTTGACGCCGTCTATTTTGCCACTTCACTTCCAAGAACTGGATCTCTTGAGCAGGTCTCTTCACTTTACTTTTCTTGATGGCGAAACTAGCTTCCAGGAGGATTCGGATGATTTTTGCTCCTTTCTCAAACACTTCTGCTGCTGTGTTCTCCTACACAATGATATCATTAATATATTGTAGATGTTCTGGAGCTTCACCCTTTTCTAGTGCAGTCTGGATCAGCCCATGGCAGATGGTAGGACTGTGCTTCTACTCCTGGGGCAGTCGGTTCCAGGTATATTGCACTCCCCTCCATGTAAAGGCAAACTGAGGCCTGCATTCTGCTGCTAAAGGAATGGAGAAAAATGCATTGGCAATATCAATAGTGGCGTACTACTTCGCTGCCTTGGACTCCAGCTCGTACTGGAGTTCCAGCATGTCTGGCACAGCAGCGCTCAGTGGTGGAGTCACTTCATTCAATGCACGGTAGTTTACAGTCAATCTTCATTCTCCTTCAGATTTACGCACAGGCCAAATGGGGCTGTTGAAGGGTGAGTGGGTTTTGCTGACCACTCCTTGGCTTTTTAGCTTTCGGATCATCTTATGGATGGGAACCACAGCATCTCGAGTTGTTCTGTACTGTCGACGATGCACTGTTGAAGTGGCAACTGGTACTTTTTGTTCTTTTCCCTTCAACAGTTCTACTGTAGTTGGATTTTCAGATAGTCCAGGCAAGGTGTTCAGTTGCTGGATGTTCTCTGTCGCTACAGCTGCTATTTTAAATGCCTACTTGAGTCCCTTTGGGTCTTTAAAATATCCTCTTCGAAGGTAATCTATGCCCAAAATACATGGGGCTTTTGGGCCAGTCACAATAGGGTGTTTTTTCCACTCATTTCCTGTCAGACTTACATCAGCTTTCACCACGGTAAAGTCTTGTGATCCACTTGTCACACCGGCAATAGAGACAGATTCTGCCCCTACGTGTCTTGATGGAATTAACGTGCATTGTGCACCAGTATCAATTAAAGCCTTATATTTTTGTGGTTCCGATGTGCCAGGCCAGCGAATTCACACAGTCCAGAAAACACGGTTTTCCCTCGCCTCTACCTGGCTAGAGGCAGGGCCCCTCTAAGCCTGGTTATTCTTCTTGCCTTGGGCGTATGTCTTAGAGGTTCTTTTAAGGGGATCAGACATGTCATCATCATCATCATGCCTGGCAGTTTGGCTACGGGCAACTGGAGCTGCTCTCTTTTTGGTGGCACTTTTTCTTTGAGTCTTATCTTCCTTCAATTCACGCACCTGTTGTGCCAGAGCACCAGTAGGTTTTCCGTCTCATTTCTTCATGTTTTTTCCGCAATCGCGCAGGAAGAACCACAGCTCAGTTCGTGGGGTGTACTTTCTCTCACCATTTGAGGAACGTTTACGTTGGATACTAGAACTTCTGATCTGTACTGCTGAGATTTGGAGAAGGTCTTCCTTTATTTCTTCCCTGAGTCTCTTATGATTCTCCTCTATCTTATCTTCTAATTTCTGCAGACGTGTTTTCACTGCTGCAATTCTGGCATGGGTTGGGCCATGTACAGCATTTGCATATGCTCGGAGTTTCCTTGCCATTTCGAGCACGGTCTCATCCCTCTCATCTTGCTTCATTATTGCTAAGGCAGAAGCGTAGTCATGTGGCCCAAGCTGTATAAGTTTTCGCCACATCACAGATGTACATGGTACCAAGTCTGGATTCTTAGTTGTTATTTCATCTGAGAAGATAATTTCTGCCACTGCCATTTTTCTCAGACGTTGGATCTCTTGTTTTATAGTCTTTCACTGGGTTTGCTGCATATAAAGATCATCTGCACACAGGTATTTTTGTGCTACACTTTCCAGAACCTGTGCCCAGAGGCTGTGAGGGTTAGCCCCCCTCATCATTCCTTGATCAATAACAGGATCATGTGACAGGGATCTCAAATGTCTTGCCTCAGTACCATCCAGAATTGTAGCCTCGCCTGCAGCATCTCAAAGATGGACTAACTAACTAATTACAGACTCATTAGGTTGTCGGGTATAATCCTTCCTCAGGCCACGAAGGTCTTTTAGGGAAAAGGACTCAGTATTGGCCTCTGATTTTGTACCAGTTGCTTTGACTTCTGATTTTATGTCAGCAGGCATTGAGGGTCTCTTTCCTGCATTATCATCATCATTGTCATCATCTACTGGTCGATTGGTCTTTTCTGTGCGCTTTTCACTTCTTGTGCTAGTAGCAACAGCCATTGGTTGAGGCTTGGCTGCTGAGTTTGGTTTAGCTGTTGGCTTTGAGCCGGGGGTGTTGGCTGCAGCCTGAGTGACTGGGATAGCTGCTGATTTATCTCCCTGCCCCCCTTCTTCTGTCTGCTGCCCTACAGTATCTAATAGGGTGCGATAAGCATATGCCAGGGCTCAGCTCACTGCAATGATCTTTTTCTCCTTAGAGTTATCATGGCACTTCTCTTTCAGGTACTTCGCCACCTCAGCCGGATTTTGAATTTTTTCACTTGGAAAGTTCCAGGCTATAGGGTCAGAAAATTCCTTTAAGATTTGGCCCATATCCTCCCATTTCCCACACCACTCAAGATTTCTCACACTTGGGTCTACTCCTGGGTCAGAGGTTTCATCAGCCCCTCTAGAAATCTCAGCCTTCATTCTAGAGAGACTGCAGACTGTATAGAGAAAGCTTACCAGATTAAACACCAGGAAGATGGTCTCCTTAACAGTCAGGGGAAACTGAACATTCTCTAATAGGGAGGTAACAAATTCAGAGGAGAAGAAGGAAAGCAAAGGCTGAAAAGCCTCATTTTCTACTTCTTCTCTAACAAACTGGCTGTATAACCATAACCATGAATCATACATTCCAGGAACAGACCTCAGCACTTTTATAAACCCTCTGGAAGCTATTACACCCAAGCACAGCACGATGGATATTCTGGTCAGTGCCTTTCTACTGCAAAACCTACGTATTAGGGACAATACCGGAGCTATTCCTGGATAAAAAAATAAACCTAGGGACCACAGGGGGATTAAGATCTGAAAAACCCCCAGGGACTAGAGACACATGCAGGCCTTCACCCCAAGAGACAATATTAATTCAAACAACATAACTAGTAACTGCTTCATACCCAGACAAAATAATTGGAACAAAAATATGATTACAACAGGGTTTTTTTCCACTCTCTCGAGCCCCACGTTGGGCGCCAAAATATTTGTCTTAGTTTAGGGCAAATTTGGGGAAAACTCTCTGAAAGGAGCCCCCAGGAAACTCCCACGGCCCCTCCCCACCCATTTGGTTCAGGGAAAAATTTCTTCTGAGAGGGAAGTGGAAAAGAACTTGTTTATTCAACAACAAAGCACTCCCCAACACTAAAACAATTAACACAAGATGACAACAAGACTTTTTTACTCTTTTGAAGAGCTGAACAAATCTAGAAGGTCTTTCCTGGGAGTGGTCGCCTGGGTCTGGACGCTGGGGATGGCTGCTGCAGATCACTAAATGCAGGCTTTTGGTGTTCTTTGGTGTTTCTCAGATCCCAGTCCAGAGCAGGTTGAATGATATTCAGAAAGAGGAAAGGGAAAAAAAAAATAACAGTCCAGGGAAAGAATTGGATTGCTTAACTTAACTATGAAGCAAAGTAAGAAAGTAAGAAAGCAGGCAAAGCAAGCAAGCTAAGCAAGCAAGCAAGCAAAGCAAAGCCAGCCAGCCAGCCCTAGCCTTTTTTAGCTTTCCAGCAGACATGGGGGGAGGTGAACTAGATGATAACACAGCAAAACAAACTTTCATTTTCAGAGTCAGTTTTGAAAGCACAGAACATAATATCAAACGTAAACAGAACACACGATTGGAGATACAAACACCATAACAGTCACCCTAGGACATGTGGGAAACACAAAGAGCAAGCATATGTATTGCCGAGTGTGTTATGTTCTCCAGGCAAGAATTAATCCTAAAAATCCGCGATTAATGTTTCTGATGAAATATGCAACTGGTGTGGTTCCAAAGGTAAAATTTTAAGAAAAAAATATTATGGACCATTTTCACAGTGTAGGTCACAATGAGGTCATTGGAGTTTGTCAAGTAGGCAACGATGCAGAGAGTCTAGGGCGCGACCACTGGAACGAAATGCTCTCGTACCCTCGGAAGCCCATCGCCCACTGGCATCCTCTTGTGGAGGTAAGGCTTTCATTTACTGCTTCCCCCTCGCAATAATCCTGAAAACTCTCCCACATGGCATTAGAAGTTGGATAAAATTTTATGAGCAAACCCAAGATCTGCGTGCATGAGGTAAATCCTAGAAAAGGGTTTGGAAACGCTTTAAAGTTGAAATGTGACACACAAGTTAAGTCTGCTCCTCGCAATTTTAGGGAGACAGAAGGTAATTGTTGTCTATAAAATACAGACATGGAAACACCAAACATTATACACTTGATTGAGGGTTTAGTTTTGCTTTTTAAATAAGATCTTGGGTAACTTTGACTGTTAATTGATGTAAGGAAATGGACCTTGTTTACTGAACAATCAAGACCTATTTTTTTTTTTTATATACAACAACCTAATTTGACTTCTTTTCTTGTAACAATATATCATCCATGCCACTAGCACATCTCAAAGGATGCCTAACTGCACTGACAAAAATATGCTTAAGTATCTTTGAAGATCTGAGGTTCTCATAAGAAGCGACACAATCAGAAAAGCTTTTCAAGGTTCCTATGGCTTTTTTTTTGTTTTGTTTTGTTTTGTTTTTTGTCTTTAGGGCCCTATTCAGCAGGAATGTTATGCAGGTCTTCTGCGCTTGGATGGCTGCCGAAGAGGCTTCCTCACCCTTTTAACCTATTCAGCAGAAATTTGGCATTCCTGTTGAACTCTTTCTTAGCCATATCCTCAGGGGCTATTCCACAGAGTCCAGTGGGGTAAAGATGTCCTTTTAATCCCTCTGTCTAATCCTCTCCTCAATGCAGGGAACACTAATCCTGATTCATGAGACACAGAAATTCATCAAAGTTCAAACTAAATTGCTTCCTAAAGTTACCATGACTTGCTCCCATTGTTGCTCTCACTGGCTGAGTCAGGCAGTACTCCCAGTCAAAGGGAAGTGTCTTGTTTATTTACAAGCAGCCCCAGAGTTATCCTCAATGTTGAAAGACAGGAAAGAGCACAGTACCCATATGGAGCTAGGAATTATGCTGTGGGCACTAATACTTGGAGGCAGGCAGTTCACAGCCCCTCTGAGTTTACTTTCTGCACCAGAGTGCAGCTGTGTTACCACAGTGCCACTGAAGATTTCCCTGCGTGGTTGTGAGCACTGGCCACGGGCAGCTCCAGAAAAGATTATCAGGCATTATGAAGATACTGCAAGCTGGGAAGAATCCCACAGTCTTGTCCTGTGTCCATAAGGAATTGTGTTTCCTGGTGCCATAGCAGCACAGTCTGAGCAGGGAGTGCCCACAGGCTGTGTGTGGCAGGAGGAAGGCTCGACGCCTTCTCAGCACAGGTGTGCTGCCAGCAGTGGGGCAGCTCTGCCCCGGTGTTTGTGCCCCCAGTGACAGGGTAGATGCTGGCTGAAGTGCCACACTTGAAGTGCTGACCTGGGCATTTGGGAGCTCTCAGCTGCAGCCAAGTGTTGACAGGAATATCCTGACACAGCACACAAGGTGTGGTGTAAAGGTTACTGCTGCCCACAGCACAACAAGTGTCTCTTAGCAGAAGTTGTCTACATCCTTATATCCAACCTGTCTTCCCTCTTTGATAAATTTCATTGCAGCCAGAGCCCACAATTAGGTTTTGACAGCTCTTCCCTTTCCACAGGCATCCTGTTCTTTTCATACATGCCTGGCTAACTTCTTTAGATTTCATTACTGTGGATTGGTTTTCATGTCACTGAAAGCTAAACAGAGACATATTTTTTTCCTTCCCAGGAGTCAAGTGGGGGAGGGTGTCCAGCACACCCAGGCTGTGCAGAGAAATATATACACAGCATATCATTTTGGTTCCTGAATCAGGATTAGACTCAGCGAGAGCTTCTGGAACCTCTGTGGCCACAGCCATAGGACCCTGAATATTTGCTGAATAGGACCCTCAGTCTTCAACTGTGTGAAGAGCTATTGGTTTCAAATAGTGTGATGTTATCCACTTGTAGCATTAATTCTCCAGCTGACACTACTGCTACTGATAGATTATTTGTATGGTCGTAAGCATTACCCAAATTCAAGTCATCATTTCTGTTCAGTAGAATAACCCAGGTTTACAAGAAAAATGATAGCAATGTAAACCAACAAATACGGGAAGCAGCAACAAATATTGTCCTTGTATTTGCAAAAAGGTGCAGTATTGTGAATGATTAGCTTTCTAAGTATTTTTTTTTCAAGAATGATTGCCATCAGGTACTTATTTTTTGATGACAAGTTGTGTCCTCAGTCTCAGCTGGTGCATCCTTTCACCTGACGTGAAAACAAATTAATATGGTTATCCTTCAAATCTGAAAAACTGTAAAAAAAGTTCTGCTGGGTGAGAACAAGATGCATATGGTATTTGTAATGACAGCATGTTCTTTGAGAAAGGAGATAACCATCTGTGTAACATGGAGGTTGTTAGCCCTCAACCTTTGTGGATGATTTTCCAGTCAACATTTCTGAGTTGTGTCCATGACAGTGCAGACTGTTGGAACCGTGTCCCGGGTGGCAATGCTGGATCATACAAACAAACACACACCTCCCATGTCATCTGAAAATGCTGTTCCAAATATATAGTGCCTGTGAAGACTTCCTTTATTATTTGTGGTAGAGTTAGCAGGGCTGTTTTACATGATGGTATATTGTAAATTCTGGCAAATTCTGACCATTAAAAGAAAATTAATTAAAGCACTTTGCATTTTGTCACGTAATGAAATTTGTGCCCCAAAGCAGGAGACCCTGGGATAAATTTTTCAGCACTTATTTAGCCACGCATGGAGTTCTCTCATCCTCCAGTGTCTTCTACAGAGAATTTGACTCACGTCTTTACATGGGAATTTTTTGTTTAAAAGATGCAAATGCAAAGTATGGATGGTTTATACAATACAGCTGTCTGCTGTGTACTTACAGAGAAGGAGCCCTGGTCCTTACATAGAGCTCAGATAAGTTTATGTGTACTCACATTGCTTCACATCTTGTATGTGATGAGTGTTCACCAAGCATTTTGGATCTGCAACTCTTCTGACACAAATATGCATGCACAGATTTGAAGAAATATCTAAAATTTTGGCCTCAAGTCTAAAAACTTAGTTTCGGAGGATCAGTGAGGATCTTCCATAAAATAAGAATTACTTGTGGGTAAAGAATATCTTGGAACTTGCAGGAGATCTTGGATCTGCTGTAAATGTATGCTGCAGGTATAAATGAGAATTCCTGTAAGCACAGCTGTTTTCAAAAATCTCTTGCCATGCCGTGGAGAATACAGCTACCACAGGCAAGGGTATACCTGGCAAACTAAACAGCACTTCCAAACCTGCCCAAGCACAATTTCAGGAGAGCAACAACTGGGCATTTCCAAAAGAATAAAAATAATGTTGCCATGGCAAAACTGTTCCACTGCACCATCAGCGTTCTCTCAGGAGGCCAGTGGTACATGACAATGTGCATTTCTGCTCATGCATCAGCCTCCCCTCGGGCAGAATCCTGTGCTCTTTACCCAGGAGTCACCAAGGGGAGATGGGCCTGAGCAAAGGAGGAGGAGCTCTTCCTTGGAGTGGAGTTGTCTGATTTCCTGGACAAATCACTCTATGTGTCATCTCTGTCTGGAATGCAGAGTGGGCACGCTTCCCACTGCAACATTAGCAACAGGAACTGCTGGGAAGGGGAAAACACCTACACAGCAGGCTCAATTTGTGTCGATGGAAAAGTGCAGGAGCCTTTCTACGATTTGTCCCCAGCAGCTCAAAGGGACATCAGCTGAAAAGTGGTATAAATGTCACTGAGTTGCAGTTCTTCTGTTTTATTACCATGCTCAGTTTATTTAATGCTCAAGGGTCTGGAATCAAAATAATTATTTTTAACAGAGTTCTACGAAAACAGGGAAAGAAATCTCTGTGACAGTGAGCATTTAAAGTGGAATCCAGCAGACTTCAAAGGATGAGGAAAAAACCCTAAATTTATTGAATTCTTCTAATTTTTGCTCATGATGTGCAAACTACTACTCAGGCTGTGGCATTACTATGTGCATTTTACAAATACCTGCCTTATCATAGTGGTGCATCTATGGAGTGATAGATATTTTCTATATTAGGATACTTCTCTCTTCATCTTTATACTCCACTCAACCGGTGATATTCTCTAGACCCTAAATATTTTTCTGTTCTGGTTCTGGTTGGCCAGTAGACTGCTGCTGTCTTTGGGCTGCATTACAATAATACCACAGCCTGCTGGAAGGACCAGAGGATAGATAATTCTGCTACAAACTCAACTGGAAACCCAGGGAAAAGTATGGTCCCAATGCTGCTCAGTCTTTCTTTTCTGAACTATGATTCTCAGTGGTGAATTAGGAGTAGACTGAAGAATGTTTTCAAAGCTGAAACCCTCATTTATTTTCTTATTTGCTGTGAATGCATTATTACATTTTATGACAAGTATCATAACTCTAAAACAGAAAAGAAAATCACTTAGAAATGCATCTCAGCAAGATTTTAATCCCATTTTGCTCTTTAACAATGTGCTATTAAATTGTTATTTTTAGTTTTCCATAACAAGCCTCGGTGTCAGGTACTGTTCTGTGAAAAAGCAGTGAGTGCCAATGGGAAAACCTTCCGAGTTCCTGACTGTGAGGCGAGTACCATGGACAGTGGCCTGATAGTCCCGTGACAAAACACTCAAAAGTGCAACTCCTTTGCATCTGAGTGCTCAAATATTTCTTTATCTGCTTCCACCGAATTCACAAGATAATAAAAGCATTGCTGTTTTCTTTTGTTTCACTTTTCCCTGCAAATAGCCCAGGCAGTGAATAAGCAAAAATTCATCTCAATCTGGGGAAGTGGGGACTACCAGAACAGAAAACCAATATGTAGCATAAAAGACGCAGTGTTAAAACTGTTCTTCCCAGCCATTGCATGGCTCAGTTTTCCATGCCAGCAGATCCACAAAACACAAAAGCAGCATGTGTGAGACATTTTTTACATAGAGGTACAATTTAACTGCTGGTAGGAGACCTCCTGGATCAGTACAAAATGAAACAACAGCAAAGGGCAGTGCAAAAGAAATTAATAAAAAAGAGGTTATTTTAGTCCACCCTTCTTGGCTTGAGGGGATGGTTGCTGAGGGGGCTTTTAGGTGGTTTTTATTCTTTGTTTTGGTTTGGTTTGGTTTAGTTTGGTTCTATTCCTGTGCTTTGAACACCAAGCACGTGTATGTAGATATATTAACATGAGCACCCAAAGCCAGAGACACAAGAGATATATTGATTTACATGCTTATCACCTAGCAACACTCAAGCACTGAGGGGACGTGTCTGCAACTGAAATAAAAAATAACTGAAAACTCTTTTGATTTAAAAGCAACAAACAATAAACAGGGACCAGGAAATTCAGTTGGAAAATCTCTTTGACCCAGCTAGAAATCCATCTGAAATTACTTCGCTGTTAATAAATTTCGTTTGAACAGAGGGAAGTGGAAAAGGTGGATCAGGTGACTCCATCTGAAGTGCTGAGGTGTCAATGATGAAATGCTTTTTTCCCCTTAGAACAGTGCATTGCCAAACGATTGCATCTCAGTAACAAGGGAGAAAACAATGGATTTCTTATCATGTAGAGAAAGTAATCCACAATACTGTAGAATTTAATAGAAGCCCCCTGTGCTGCAGAAAAGAGCAGCAGGACAGACTTGGTGACAGCAGCACGCGAGGCGAGCTGTGCCAGGCGCCAGCTGCATTCCAGCGGCACCGCGGCGCCCAAGGCTGGCTGGTTCCAAGAGTTGTGCTTACAGTTCTTTTGTAACATGGTGGGTTGGGCAAGGAACCACAGCTGGAAGTTCTCAAGGGCCCTGCAGCGCTCTGGGAGCACATCCATCTCTTCGGAGGTGCACATCTGGGCGGCGGCGCTGCCCAGGAAAGGAGCACGGAGCAAAGGCAGTGCATGCGGCACGGAGCGGGAGGTGACGGGAGGACTTGCAAACATCTGGGCTCTTCATTTGTTCCTTTGTTTTGTCTGGGCTCTTTAGTTCCTCCTCCTTTGTGCTCGAACATAGACGTTGTAAAACTGAGCGTTTTACTCGGTTGCATGCCGGCTAGCTGACGTCCTCGATACCCGTCGCGAAGGCGCGTGAAGAGAGCTGTGTTGTTTTGGTATACTTTTGGTTTTGGTAGCACATCAACATTGTACTATACTTTATTATTTCTTGTTCAATAAATAGTCCTGGTATCTCTATGTTTCATGTCTAATTTTGGAGAGTAGGGCCATACCTGTAACAAGGCTCTCTCAATTAGGTGGGCATTTTGTTTGTTTAGTAGAAATAATGCATGATTCTTTTCGCAGTGATGGTTTGAGGGACAAAAAAAATTCTTAATTTTGTAATATGTATTACAATCTTCTGAACACAAGTAAAAAATGTACTGTCATTTATTTATATAAATCTAGTCTGAACAAATAAGTTTTGATCTTAATAAAAACTGTAAGAAATTGTGCAATTGTAATTTATTACTATTTTGTATTTAATAAATATTAAAGTTCAATTCATTATTCAGAAAGCCAGTAAACACTTTGGAAATATTTTTGCTTGTTTTTTCTCGACAGATAGTGTGTTTTGATGAGATACATGAGGCCAGAGAGAAAAAGCTTTAACTTTACAGCACTCACACATAATTTAGGAGTTTGGATACTGAAACCTCCTCGTATTTCATCCCATGTCCACAGCCATCATGGCAGAAAGATGATTTGACATGTCAGTGGTGAATCTCATCTATTAAGAAGAAAATCAAGAAGCTACAGAAGTGCTTCTATCAAGTGACATTGTGTTAAATTACCAAAATTAGTATTTAGCGTGGCATGCTGGCAAAATGAACTGTCCTCCTGTCAACACCTGACATGTAGCTCCAGGAAGTTCTGAGAGGTTCTCTGACAGAGCCCAGAAACAAATGGAAAAGAGCAAAAATATATCTTGTATGACCACACAAACTGCACCCAAAAAATGCAGTATTGTCATTTTCCCTTCTCTTTTACACAAACTGAATTTACCTGTCCATCCACAAGAGTGCATTTGCATGTGCATGACTCTAATTAAGCAAGAGCCTCTCTGTGTCTTTTGGGATAAGCTCAATCTCTCTCATTTGGAAGATCTGGCCTGCTTGCACACACCATATTAATAAAGGGCTGTTAATAAACACGTGACATAAGGCCCAAAACAATATATCATGACACTAAGGAATTAATTTCGTTTCTGCTCTCTTCTTGGGAATATTTGCTATCACAGACACATGGAAAAGAGATAAGAGCCAGCCTGTAGTTTTGAAGTTGATACTGTCCTTAATAATGGGAACACCTTTAGTCCCTGGGTAGATTCCTGCTGGGTTACTGGGAGATGGAAGATTGGCAAGGGACCCATCTATAGGCATTTTGTCCCTGGCAGTGAATGCAGTGCTAATTATCCCTCTCTGTCCCATAAGCCACCATAAAATGCACCTCAGCAGAGGAGGTGTATGAACTTCCAAGTTGTTTTTAATGTCTTTCAGTAATACTGGTTTGCACATCTCTGTTTCTTTGTTAATAAGAAAGCAAATGCCTCTTCCTCTGTCAAAACAGGCCCACACATCTCTCCTTCCGAGACACTTTTCCAGCAGAATCATCCTTTTATATGTAGCCTAGAGACTTGAAAGGATAAGGGACAGTGGTTGCAACAGCCTGCTAATGGCTGCAAGCCAAAGTTTGAGAATCCTCCCTGGAAAAAGCCTGATCAATAGCAAAGCATCCCACATGGCCTTAAACCTGAGAAGCCCCTAATTGCTGCCCAGCTAACCAGCAGTGAGATGAAAATTCAGGGAGGTGCCTCGTTAGTGAGGAGCTCTGCTGGCTGCTGCCTGTGCCTTCCCCACAGGGGAAAGCCTGGTGGGGACACAGCAGAGCCTGGGAAGTGCCTGAAGTGACAGCAGGGAGTGCAGGGATGTCCCCCAGGAGCTGAGGACACAGAGAAATCGGTGCCTCAGGAAGGGGCAGAGGCACAGAACAGGGCTGCAAGCTCTGCTTCCAAAGACAGCATCCTCAAGGAAACTTGAGGACTCCAAAAGTAACCTTTCCAGGGAAGGAAATCACAGAGTGTCTTGTTCTGAGAACAAATTCTATTCACCTCTGACAATATTGTCACTGAAATTTGTCACAGTGGGCCCCAGCAGAGATTTCTCATGTAAGCAGCACATGGGTTTTTTTCTCCCTGACTGGTATATTTTGCAATTTAAATAGAATCACATAATTCTCTGGGTGCACTTATGCATTTACCATTCTCATATTAATTAACCACACACTTCAGTATAGTCCACCACACCATCCAAAAGGTCGTGGCTTTAAACCACTTAATAACTCATCAAAAAACATTCCATGAATTCATGTTCCAACACCAGCACATGTAGGAACATCTGTAAATGTTCCAAGACATCAGAAGTGCCCGAACAGTCTGGTTCAAAGAGCTTGATTAAAACTGTCTCATATTAAAGAATAATTTAGAAGTGTCAGAAATGTCAATAACTAACTAGTGTTAAATCCTCACCCAAAGATAAAACTGTCAATAAAAGTATTTTTGTTGGAGAAACCATTCTTAATAGTAACAACAAATTCTATACTGAACCCTTATTTTGTAATTTTCAATTTAGCAGGGAAAATTCTGTTTCAAGAATGTTACTATAATCCTATCATTTATATCCTGGTAACTGACAAAAGCAGTTTTAAAGCAATATATTAAATAGAGTTCATTAGGTAGCCATTCCATCCCAAAAATGGAATATAGTTTTAATAACCATCTTTTCAAAATGTAACAGTTAGGAACCTTTTCAATAACTTTTGCCTTCCTAAAAAAAATTAATATATTGTTCCCAACATAAAATAGTATTTGAAAAAAAAAAAACAAACTGAATAGTCACATAGCTTAGAAAAAATTCCAAACTCATCAATCAGTTTTTGTATTTTAGTGAAACTCAAGTCTAAATATTTGCTGTTCCAGTGGAAATATTTCTTCCATTTGCCAGAAAACAACCTTTTATATTGGTATTTCCTTACTTCAAAACCTCAGATCTCCAAACATGTTGGCATTTTCCTCTCAGTTCAAATAGGTTTAATATAGCCCACGTCTCAGGAAAAGAACAGTAAGTCCCCAGAACATCTTTTCTAAGTCTGGCCATGAATCAATTAGAAATACAATTTTGGTCAATAAATAAATAAGCTTTGCTGTTCTTATCAGGAGCTAAGGTTTTCTGTCAGATTTCCCCAGATTAATTAATTTCTTGCTTCTTTACCTAATTGTAAATGCCCCAAGACTTTTTCCCTTTCTACTTAAACTACTTGAAAAGTTAAAGTGGATTGAAAGAGGAGCAATTTCCAATACCAAACTGGAGCTGTGTCATCTCTTGATGAGGAAGGACAGGAAGTTACTTCCTCCTACTCTTACTATAAATCCATCTTAAATAAAAATTCATTCTTCCAAATAATGGGTTGAGATTGCTCAGGAAAAAAAAAAACAACCTTCCTTTCATCAGGAGCATGTTTAAGATTGGGTGTGAGGCTCTGCTGAATTGCTTTTCCATTTCCTCCCATCTGCCTGAGAGCTGGAGCCCCACTCTGCCCCACTCCCTTTTCTGCCCTTGCCCTGCCAAGGCAGAACCACACATTTCAACTCAAGCTTCAAAGGTTCTGCAGCTTTTCAGAAGATCTGAGACCATTTGCCTTGGAAATTCCATTGCCAGTAGAAATAATTTCCGAGTTGCATCTAGATATATGCCTGACGGATTTTCATTTTAAGTGTTGACTGGTATAATTATTGTTATTTGGGGTTTTGTTTTTTTTTTTACTTCTGATCCCTGCTGTTTTGCCTCCTCCTATCCTCAAAATCATTCCCTCATCCTCTTTCCCTCAGTGATTTTTACTGGACAGATGGGTTCAGCTGTTCTTATTCTTCACATATGAGTTCTCCCAGCGAGCCCAGGCCCAGCAGACAAGGCTGGTAATGAGCTGCTTCAACCTTTACTCACATTTCCCTGCCACTCACCTCACAGCAATAACATCTTTGTTTCAAAGGTGTCTATTTGCTCTTCAGGTAACAGTCCAAAATTTCAGGGACATAAGGACTGCTGCACAATGTGAGGACATGATAGAATTAAGTTGTCAGTTTTCAATTTAATGAGTTAATAGTAATGGCCAGGCCTGAAACGCCTGATGAATGCTGCAAAATCCAAGGTGACAGCAAATCACAAAATCAATAGCTACTCATGTCTGTTCCTAAAGACATCAAACATTTGGTGTCTTCAGGTGTTTGAATAAGTATCTTAATAAAATGTTTGAGGCCATAACACAGCCTGAGACGTCAGAACATTCTGACACCTGTCTAATGTACTATTCAGCCACACAAAGAGCAAATAGACAAGTGGGAGAGCTGTGTTGATAAAAGGAGTTACCAGAGGATTCAGGGGAGCAGACATGACTATCCAGCTGTCCAAATGACAGCAACTAAGTAAGAAATATCTTCTGGAAGTTTTATTTAAACCAAAGGCACAGCAAACTCTAATATTGCTGTCCTTAAGAGAAAGGATGTCTAAAGAAAGGAGATTTGCATTTACATCTCTGTATTAATTTCCTTTCTCCTTTGGCACCTGCTGAGAGCTGTTTCAAGAAGGGTAATTACTTGTGACAAAGCAAAAAGAAAAAAAAAAAAAGCTCTAAATCACTAATTGTTTTGGCTGCTGAATAAACCCCACATTTCAGGGTTTGGGACAAGTCAGCAGCACCCCTGTGTGCAGAACATCCTGCATTCAGTGCTACCCATTCCTGTCCTGTGTTCAGTGCTAATGATTCCTGGCTCCTCACAGAAGTAAAAAGTCTCACATTTCTCAGAGTATGGCATTATCTTGTTCCAAAACTACATTATTTCTCCTACCCAGCCTCCCCTAACATCCTGTTACATGAATGGCTTTCACAGTTTGCTAAAAAGCCCCAGTTTTTACCTGTGTATTCTGTTTGCATGGCAAGGTGTTGGTAGATGCAGGGAGCAGCTCTGGTGGGTGCCTGAGCTCCCACCAGGATCAAACATCCAAATCAGGAGACAATTCATCCCTTCTTTTCCAAGCACTCCATGTCTGCAAACAAAACCTGAACTTTCTGACACAGAAGATTCAAAGCAATTATAAAAAATTATAATAAAATATACATATAGAAAATATAATATTATAAATATAATATTATGTATAAAAATATATTATTATAAATATGATATTATATTTAGAAAATATAATATTATATATAAATATTATAAAAAATAGTTATTCCATCCAAACCATTCATGCTCCATGACAGTGACCCCAGATAGAGGTTATCATAATAATACACACAATACTGTCATAGAAATTCATGTGTGATATCACATTACCTCAGTTTAATTCACCTTTCTGCCTCAAGTGTTCCAGCAATGGTTTTGTGTTTGTTTTGAATTTCCTAGTAAGTACCAAGGGTGTGCTGCAGACTGTGCCTAAAATAGCATCTGGCTTGTAATTACTGTCTGGAACCTAAATTACAAAAACCTGTTGCTCCATGAAAAGATATAATTATTGAAAAGATCTTTTATGCATGGTTTGTCTGGATGCTCAACCATCAATTAAGTCATTACCATCTAATCCTGCTCATATAAATGGAATTGCACTGATTCCCAAATTCCTGAACCTACAGAAATTTGTTTCCAAGTGAAAAATTACCATGTTTATTGAATGACTAAAGGAAAGCATAATTCCTCCATGGAGATTGGAGCTCCAAGCAGAGCCTTTTATCTCTTTTCCTCATGGAGGGCTATACAATCACCAAGTTGTTTATTGAGGGGTAAAATCAAGTCTGGTTTATCCACTGCAGGTACATGGGATAAAAGCTAATTGATCCCAAACCTATTTTGTGGGTACCAGTCTGCATCTGCCATCAAAACTTCAGTCTGGCAGCACAGCCTTTTTGCTCCAGAATTTTGCCCAGTTTTGACATTCAATGATTTTTTTTTTTCCCTGCAACCAGACACACACATCAGACACTCACTAAACTTCTGAGCTTTCTCCATCCTGATCTGCTCACCAAAGGAACAGGACAGGAGAGGGGGTGCATAAAACACATTTTTGTGCACCCAGGGCTGTGTATCAGGCAAAACCAAAGGACTGGTGTGTATTTCAAGAGCTTAAAACAAATGCTCAGTATCCTCTTGATCTCCTTCCACCTACTGACACAATTCCTGTGCCAAGTGTGACAGCTCTGAAGCACTGCTGTGCCAGGGATGCTCTGCAGGGAGAACTCAGCGTTCCCTTTTGGGGATCCTGGGGAAAGAAGCAGCAGAGTGAGAGCAGGAGGAACTCATCCCCCCCGATGGGCCTTTGGACAAGCTCTGTGAGACCTTGAGTTTCAAGTGTTTTCCCTCTTCTGCTGGTAAAATTTCCTTTACCTGCCTTTAATGCAGATCGTCTCTGACACAAAGACTACTTTTCCACCAATGTAAAGATTTCTGCATCCCCCTACTGATGGCTGTGCTTATGTTACAGTAATTCTGAGCAATTGGATGGATGTAAAGGAATGCCCCATTTCCAGTAAGAACCAGCAGGGCTCAGTTTGTAATTAGTTTATAATTAGGAATCTGCTCTCTCAGCTTAAGATACTGTAAACTTCCAGTGAATTGTTAAGCTACTCACAGCACTCTGATGCTACTCCACTAGGAAAATATAAAGTCCTAAAAACACCCTCATGTAAACACACCAGAAATGTAAGGATGAGAAATCTAGACAAAATGGAAACCCATCTAGAGTGGTGTCTTTTATACAACAAAATGGTGAGACTTTGCAATATTTAATTTCAGGCTACCTGACAAAAAACTATTATCTTTAAAAATGAAGTGAGCTTTGCAGTATTTCTTTTCTGATCTATCTTTAACTATAAATCACAACCCAAGTAATCCTGTGAACAAATTCTCCTTTGTGTTGTATTTTTGAATTAAATAAAGTCATAAACACATTTTCCTACATCCTGGTGTCATGACTGGTAGGCATCACTCCTGATTATGTAGAGGATGCTGAACAAACCCAGCCAAGGAAGATGACCTTCTTCTATCATAAATCCTCACATCATTCATTGGGTCTCTGTGAAAAGCCCTTTGGTGGCCTTAGAAAGATGAAGGTTTGGGTTTTACTGAGATGGATGAATGAATTCCAGTATCACTGTAGACAAAAGAATGCAACCTGATATGAGTATTTTGCCTTCAGTCCCTGACATTTCCTTCTGCACTGCCTACTCTGGGCATTCCTCTTGTGTGCCTTGATTTCTGTTCTGGAAGTAAAAGCATTTCCCTTAAGTTAATAAAACGAAAAACACAGGACATATCCTGGGAAATGCTAAGAAAAGTACAGTGTAGATCTATTTCTCATCTCCAGAATAATCTTACTTCATATATCCTTTTACAAGTAATTTCCTCCTTCCTCTGCCTTCCTGTAACTCCTAAGAAGGAGTTACTGCACATACATAGAAGGTTTTCCCTGGAATTTATATTTTTCATTAGAAGTGCATTTCTCCTTCAGACACATAGAATTTATTCAAAGTGTGTCCCACTAACCATATCTTCTCTAGAAAAATGTATTTCAAAGGATCAACCATTTATTTCCTCTTCTCAGCAAGAAGCATCACTGCCCTTGCTCCTGCCCAATGCATCAGGAAACATCCCACAGCATGACACCTGTGCAGGATGAATTTTGCATGGAAATGTGAATATTCATACAAATTCACATGAGTGGCTTTGAAGCTCTAAGCCTTAAAAAAACCCAGGGAAATTAAGATCAAGTAGAGATCATTTCCAAGTGGCACAGCTCTGAGTCTGCTTCTAGTGCTTCCTAGACCTGAAAAAATACTTTAGATGCAATTCAAGATTAAGTTTAGTTCATGATCCAAGCCTGTCCATGAAAGTTCCTTGGTATTTATACTGAGGTCAGACCCTGTGCTGCCTCACAGGTGCAAGCTGATGTCCACAACTTCAGCTGGAATCCAATCAGATGGTTTTGTTTCTGTCAAGATTCTAACACGGACAGGGTGCCACAGCAATGGTAAAGAAAGCCTAGAGTATTTGAGTGAGAGTTCATTTTATACCTAATTTTAAAAATGCTGTCTTTGCCATATTAATGTAAATTACTCCTGAAACAAATTCAGAGAAAATGGAGCTATTTCCAATAAGCCATCATTATGTTTTCCCAATTGTAAATGAGCCAATATGAAATTTCAAAAAACATTAGAAAAGGGAACATTTACATAACATAATAAGCATCATTTAAGAGGTTATAATCCTCAAAATTTTGTACAAGTGTGATTATCTAAATTACTGACAAAGAACAGTAATAAAAGAAATCTTAAAGATACTTGGAAAATTATAAAACTAAATGCCATGGGTTTTTTTTAGAGAATTTATGTCATTTTATGGCATTTGCTGCATGAGCTGTTATTATTTGAGCAAGATCTGCCAGTGTACAGTCAGGAATGTCCAGGACTGTTTCCTCTCTCTTGTATTTCCAGCAGATATCTGGTCTGCTGAAGTCCAAGGCTTTTTCTGTATTTTATTCATTATTTTTTTCAGGTAAAATATAACTGGGTATCCAGGTCTTCTTCAGACACTGATTCTCCACATCCAGTTCTGAGAAGTTACTTAAATCCTTATCGTCTCACAGATCTAATCCTTTCCCAAATCTCACAAAAAGATACCAGTAGCACTGAAAGATTCAAAACTGGATTTGGATTTGGGCACCTAAATTCCATCCAAATGCTTTTGTTATGCCTTTAAATGCACTCTGGTTTTTAGTGACACAAAACATCACGGTTTTTATTCATCAGAGTTATGTGTTCATGGTTTGTCCTTATAGTCAAGGTAGAACCAAGACACTGGGTGAGCATCTCTAAGTGAGCTTTCACTTAGTTTCTGAGAAATTATCTGGAAAAATCAGAATGTTCAGGATGAGAGAGTGAATTAACTCATCCATATTAGTTATGTTTAGAGTTCACAAGATTTTTCATGTGACCTTCATGTTATCTGTGATTTTTGAATTTGTGTCTTCTAAGAAACTTTTCTTTTTCTGTTGGTATATTTATAATTTTCTGCAGTTTTGGGTGTTTTGGAGCTCACGTGGCAGATTCCATGGTGCTCTCAGGCAGTGCTGCAACCTGGTCACAGCCACGACTCTTAGGTGGAAGAATTAGAGCCCTTCCTTCAGATTTAATTTTTTAAAAAATTTTAATGTATAATATAAATATATAATTAATATAATATAATATAATATAATATAATATAATATAATATAATAATTTTTTTTTTTAATTCTGCTGAGAAACCACAAGGTGCTGCTGACTCCATCCAATCTCTGAGGGAAGCTTTCCATTGGGTTTGCTAGAAGCTTCTTATTCCAGGCTAACCTGGAGTCTCTGTCTTTCAAACTGTTGCTGCTCCCTAATTGCAGCAAACAATTCCTGTTACAGCTTCACATTGTGATTTAAGCAGTGACTTTGCATGGCAGAGTCCCTTCTTTTGCATATAATCTAACACAGGAAGGCAGCAGTGCACTCCCTCAGTGACTCATTAAAATATTTTAATCAATTTTTAGGGCACTTTTCATGCAAAGAGTGACTGCACGATGCTATCTGAGTAAAAACAAAAAAAAATCAAATCAGAAACCAGCGACAAAATCCCAAAATAGAAAAAATGTTTTAAATAGGCTCCAAATTCTTGAAAGAATAATCTATTGTACCCTCTTTTAATTCCGGCACAACCAGTTTTCTGGCCTGTTCTTGTGTTTAATAACACTACTGGGAATATTGCCATTGACTACAATGAGGAAAAATAAAACCTGGTTTAATATATGTCTCAAGCTTATAAAATAATAACTCAACAAGTTGCTTAACATGGTTTTGCTTAACCTGTTCATTTATTTTCATCCTAAAATACAAGGACCAGAACACATAGGAAAAAAACAAAGGACTGCAGTGCTTCTTTTTGTTCAGTATTAAAAAACTAAAACTTCATTTAAGGATATTATTAACTCGCGTGAATCGTCCTTATGCAGGGATATGTTAAAGCCATGGGAACACATAGAGTGACTGGATGGTAGCAAAAAATTAATGTTTTCTGTCAGGTCCATTATGAACCACAGGGAATTTCTGCCACCTCACAATTTTAACCTTTCAACATCCATATCAGAATCATGGAATCATAGAATTTATAGAATTATAGAGTAGTTTGTGTGGGAAGGGCCTGAATGATCAATTAATTCAATGGTTCCACCAGCCCAGGCTGCTCAGAGCCCTGTCCAGCCTGGCCTTGGACACTTCCAGGGATGGAAGGGGCAGCCACAGCTTCTCTGGCCACCCTGTGCCAGGGTCTCACCACCCTCACAGTAAGAATTTCTTCCTAATATCCAATCTAACCTTGCCTGTTGGAATCTGTGGTACTGATGATTCCCAGATTGTAGAAAGTCTCTGTCTTTCAGCCCCGTTGCCAAAGCAGAAGCCATAATTGGTCTGTGCTGATTTCAAGGTTGTTTATTCTGTTTATCTCTAACATGTTCTGCTGCCCTGCCACAGCTCTGTCCTGCAGGGCAGCGTGTGGGGCTCTGCCCTCAGTGGGATGGTACAAACATTAAATACCACAAACTACCTGTGCTGGATTTACAATAACGTGCCAATATCTGTCACCTACGTTGGACAGTGTGTCCCCAGCCTAAACCAACAGAAAAATGCCAACACCACAGTGAAACATGGAGGGCATGAAGAAGGAGAAAAAGGACAAGGCACACCCAATTTCCTCCATCTTGTCCCCTCTGAACCCCTTATCTAGAATCCTAAAATTTTACTTTTGCACCCGTGCCACACTTAATTATTACTTCTATCAAACCCTCAGAGCTTGTAATTCATCCTGTAAGATTGAAAACTCTTTTCCATGGACAGAGATCACAGACAGTGTCTCTGGGGGCTCTGTCCAGGGGGGTTCCTGACCCCTGCCAGGGTCCCAGACCTTCCAGGGCAGCCAGAGGGATGCCCTGGACTCCCACACTTGCCCTCTGTCAGTTTAAAGCCATTACTGCTTGTCCTGTCACTATAAACCCTTGCAAAGAGCCCCTCTCCACCCTTCTTGTACCCATTTTGGCACTGGAGGGCTGCTGGGAGGTGTCCCTGTAGTTTGGCTTTTTTTTTTTTTTAGCTGGAATGGCAGTGCTCAGTTCTGAGTTAATAACTTTCCAAATGGCTTATCAACCCTGAGTCAGCAGAGGGGACTCACCAGGCAGCCTGATGGGAGCAGCTCTGGCATTATTCAGCCACTGCCATCGACTCCCTCGTGTTTTCAGACAACTTGCTCTACAGTCCTGTGTGTGGGAATCAGAAAAACAGGAACTTCCACAAACGTTAGAGAGCTTGATCTACAGCCTTAGAAAAAAATTCGATTGATGTAAAAACAAAATACACAAACATAATAAACTTTTGTTTCTATAGTTGTAATTAAAAATATACCTTATGTAAGTAAAAACTATATTAATAAGATAGTAAAAAGTTTATGATGTAGAATTGCAATTTTATAAAGTAAGCTAAGTGTTTAAAAGTTATAATAGAAACATATATGTATATGTACAACAACCTATTAAATAAAAGTATCTGCAATATAGCAAAATTAAGCAAAAGCGATAAATTGAAAAACAAAATAAATGTTACAACATCTATCTATTATCTTATAACAAAAAACTTATAACTACTTTAAACTGTAACAAACTACTTACTCCTTTAAAATCTCACAACCTCTATGACTAATGTTTATCTAAGTAATGAATCATTCTTTAGCCAACAATGGTCCCATTCCTTCATTAGAAACAACAACAATAATACCTGTGGAAACTGCACTGCACAATTTTCCGTCCCTTTATCCCCTGATAACCTGTTATTAAATGGAAACATTTTGCCCCTCTCCTGCTAAGGTTGCACAGGGACACCACTGAAGGAATGGTGATTAATACTGCTGCTGGTTCTTCTCACCAGCCCCATTGTTTTGTTATCAAACCCTTTATCCTGACCCTTCTCCATCAGAAGGCCCCAGGTGAGGAGGCTGAGAATTTTCTCCATAAGGATTCCTTTTAAAGCCAAATTAACAGGTTTCACTGATTCAGCTGGCTTCTAGTTTTGGTGCCTAGCTGGGATTACATGGAGGGAAAGAGACAAATATAATTTACAGCAAGATCTTAGAGCAGGTCCCCTTGTGACATCAGAATGTGGACACTCAAGGTTACTCATTACTTCTGAAAATCTTGTCCCATCTAAGTGCAACAAATTCAGGGGCATGATTGCAAACTGCTCCCTTTGCTCTAGACATTTGAAATCTATTTATCTGTCTGTCTATATCAGATATAAGCAGCATTGATTTGATGTATTTCCCGGCTAGTCAAGAGAGCATGAGTAAAAATATCAAAGTTTTGGGCCTCTGCAACACATTCCATATTAAATACACCCCCAGTTTTAGCCTTGTTTATTTTTACGAGGCTTTGCTTTTAAGGGATTTTATTTTGTTCCAGTGTGCTTTCTCCTCACGTCAAATTCAGAGTGGTCTTCCATTTATCTTATCTTTCCTCCATTACTGACAGTCTTTTTGAGTTTGAACAAAATTATCAGAGAAGTAATCAATGTTCTGCTGAAGGTACAGGGATGCAACAGATACTCTGAAACCGTGTTACTCAGAAGATCCTGGCTGCCATTTGGGATAAATGCCTGTATGGGAGGAAAGAATATATCATGTTATTCATGCCTGTGAGCCTTCATCGTATGGAGAAAGTTTTACTTCAAATAATGAATCAGAAAGCAAAGCAGCAAGAGGGACATAAAGGAAAAAAAGTAGACAACAGCAAGGGAGATAGAGAGGAGAGGAAAATGTGATGGGAAAAAAATGAGACAGGATTGGAATTAAAGGCAATGATGTAGAAAAATTCCTGACAGCTTTAATGGGTTGTCAAAGAAGATCTGCAAATGCTCCAAAACAAATGAAACAAAAAAAAAAAAAAGCAGAGACATATAAATACATATAAAAATGAAATGGAGCAAAGTGTCTCATCTGTTATTTCAGGATGCTAAAATTAAACTACACTACCTAATAAACTAAAATTGCTGTTTATGAAATGCTACTTTAGTTTATGACATATGCAGCCTGTGCTGGTCCTAAAGATTAACCTGCATCAAAACCTCCAGTCTGTTTCTCCTGGAAAATTCCCTTAGCTTCCATAATCTCTGATGCTAAGAAACCATGATGTTATGGTTTCCATTATCCTTGATTTAAGCAAATTCATTACTTACTTGGTTTAACTGGGCTACATACAATTAATGTGTGTGCATGTGAGAGGCTTCTTCCTGGGCTGGTAAATAGGAGGAACAAGTTTTCTTAATGTTCCCAGTTTAATCAATATACCTACAGTAGCAAAGGAGAATATTCCAGAAGTGAAAAGTGCAAATCATGCACTCAGGACTCTGCTGGTCCCTAAACCCTGACCTGCATCAGGATGTTGTGACACCTTCAAAGGAATGTGGGATCAGCTGGATCTTCTGATTCTCCACTTCATCTCCAGGCACACCGGGAGAAATATCCTTGTTTCTCTACCAAAAAGGAGAATGGGAAATATCAGCTTTTATGTGCCTCTATGGTACAGAATAAACAACCCCAGGTAGGTTTAAATTAGCAGATGATATTTGTGACTAGTGAAAAAACAAACCTTCATTAACTTTCTAGAGAAATGTAGCTTTAAAATACACAATCAAATAAAGTTTAAATGGGAAATAATGTATGCACTAAATGACTAATGCCACACTAAAAATCTTTCACCATTAGCCCTGTATGCATATTTGTACTCACACACACATAATATTGAGAAAAAGTGTACTAGAGGAGCTGTTTTTCTACAGTAATTGTCACCAGTGAAAAGTGCTAAAAATACAGCCATAAAAAGCAATCTGTTTCTCTGAGTTCTGTGTTTCCTTTCCTGCCATTTTTTTTCAAATGAATGTCTATTTATGGAAAGGATATTTTTTTTTCCTTATGAATTGCAATCCCTGGTATTTCTGCACCCATGAATTGTGTGGGATAATGGCAGGAATATTTAAGGTCCTTCAGGGGTTCTGTTTCCGAGTTAAGATCCAGATGTTAACACATAATTACATTTCTTCTATAAACCTTCTCTTAAACCTCACGTTAACAACTCTCTTTAAGGCTGTTTGTTAATTAATGGAAATCATAGAAATTAACTTATCATTTTGGTACCTGGACAAAAGGAATAGAAAACTAATAAAGTGATAGAGAAAATAAACTGTAACCCTTTGTTCTCCATTTTCTGCATTTTTTCTGCCACCATCTTTCACAACTTTCTCACAAGGACTGACCCAAAATTTAGTGCTGTTTATTTGCAATCCACAGAAGTTTTTGCTTAGAAAAAAGGTTATATTACTATTTATTTATTAATTTTTTTTTTCAGTATCTCTAACTCAGATCCGTCCATTTCATATTTACATTAATGATCATTGTTCCTTGTATCTTGCATACTAATGTTTTAATTCATATCTAAATTCATATTTTGAAAAATCCTACCTGATAAAAATATTACTCAAGAAATTTCCATCAGCTTATTTTTGTTTCAGGTTAAGCCTAGAGGGCTCAGCACAGTGCAAGAGCCTGGCTTGAAATGCTTGCTGAAGTCAACGTTTGTGTCTCTGGGACTGGATTTTCACCAAAGGAGTTAAAATTGCTACTGGGAGAGGATTATGCATTCTGGAATGCTTCACATTTTCACCTCTTTTCTACACAATTTAATTTATTTCTTTCCTTTTGGAAACATCCTCTATGATACAAAGGACAAGCCCCAGCATTTCTGTAGATGTAGAACCCATTAGGGTCACTAAAAATACCTGAAGTGGATATCACTATTAATTCTGAAAGCAGATTCTCTATTATTATCTTGCACCATTGTTATTCCACACTGAAAATGCTCCAGAAGGCAGCCACATTTTTCCTACCAGGTTTTCTGCCTGCAGACACAAGACACAAGACAACAAGGAGGTTGTGCAGTCAGCATTATGGTTTTTACAATTACCCATCTGACAAAGAGTGTGCAACTTCCCTCTTCTCTTTGGGCTTCTTTAGGAGCCCCAAAAGCTCCTACAGCAGATCATACTTTATTTTTTTAATTTAAAAAAAAAAAAAAAAGCTGAAGCCTTAGCTTTGCATGCTCCTCATCTAAAGGAAGATCTCATAAATGGAGATGTCAAATATTAAGAAACGCCCTCTGCAATAAGTCAGGCATATGAACAAGTCAAAATTACATTAAAAAGGTCTGAGAGTCTCAAGCAGGGACTGTTACCACGTGTTTGCAATATTCCTGGAAGATTATAGCTCATGTCTTTGGTGACATTAAAGGTAAACACTCAATAAATGCCAACAATGTTGTTGCTATTAAGTTTTGGGAGAAGCAATGCCATTGTCAATGGGATACAGTCAGTCTACAGCACCTTCTTGTTTATTACTGTTGTTGGGAAAAATAAATCCAAAATACCACAACAAACACGTTAGAAGCCAGTGCTTTTCTGCCGCTGGTAACAAGTAGTTGGTGCTCAGTTTCATGGCCATGTACAGATTTATGGCTATGCTTTTTGTGCAAATGAAAAACACAAGCAAGTTTTTCACCTGTTTGAATGGAGGCAGCTTAAATGCCTGGATCAGCTGGCACAAAATGCATGTCTAAATCTACCTTCCAATATTTCCTGTAGCACAGGAGTCTGAAAGTTCTTCTCAGGACAGCAAGAACTTGGACTGGCAGCTTGTTATTGTACAGACACCATTGATAAATTAATTATTACTCTGGCATAGTTGGGGCAAGGATGTTGTTAGTAGATTTTCCATAAAAAACAATTATAAATTCTTTATAGATGTGATCATTACTGGATGATTATTCTGGACCAGCAATTTATACTCTCCAAACTGTCTGGGAACTGCTTTCTCTATGTTAGGTTCTTGAAGTGTGTTCTTTTTGGTCAAGGTCACACAGCAGTTTTGCTGTTCTTTGATTTATTGAAACAATAGGAAATGTTCTTTAAAATATTCCTCACTGGAGCATCCAAACACCACCACAACAGCAGCAGTGTAGTCATCACCATGCTGGAATCATATTCCTCAAGGAGAGGAGGAAGAATCAGAATGGGACACTGACATTTCTGGCTTTAGAACATGCCATTATGTGGAGTTTATGCACACAAATTTCATTCAGAAGTTTGAAGGGAAAAAAAATTGTCGGTAAAGTAAAAATTTGAAATTAAAATTAAAAATGAAAAATTAAAAAATATCTTATTGAAAAGTACCAGAAAGCTGTAGAAATAGTTTTGGAGGGGACCTCAACAGGTTAAATATATCTCTTGCCTGTCCTGGCACAATTTTAGCTGTGACTTAAAGCACAGGTACTGACAACTGGCCAGGAGCTCTCCAACCTGGTCTGAGTCAACCGCAAAGAAATAAAATTCTGTAGCTGTAGAAAAAAGAGGGGGTTGACAAAAAATGAGCAGATAAAACTGAAACTGCTGAGTTAGTCTCTAGAATGACTTCAACTGGAAGAGCTGTGCAGGTGACTGAAATGGCCACAGAGCCCTGGGATCATCAGTGTAAATAAACAGGCAAGGACTGATGATGGCAAAATATTTCCAGAAAGCCAGTTCAGCAAGAGGCAAAAGCCTTGAGCTGTAATTCATCTCCTTGCAAAAGTGCAGATGTTGCAGTGTTTTGGAAAAACAAATCATTAATGCCACCTGTGGATGCAGGAGCTGAATTACAGAGGTAAAATGAGTTGTTTGCATTCACTTCGAGAGTTCATTTGAAAGGCAAATACAGACTCTAGGTGTTCATCTCCTGAATATGCCAGCCTGAACAGCACAGAGAGCAGCTTCCCGTTCACTCCCAGGAGCTTGGGTTCCCTTTTCAGTATATTAGACCCATTCTGCATCAGTCTGTAGTCAGAGCAGTAGGCAGATACCAATGACAAGGCATGGATTAAAAAATCAAAAAGAATCTGGTTCGTTGTGCTCAGATCTGGTGTTGATGTCAATCCCTGCCACAGCTCTGGAACCTCTGCTAAAATAACATGGAACTTGCACATGTGGGAAGGGCATTTCAAACCTGCTGAATTGTCACTGTAATAACACAGGGAAATGAGACTTTTTGTTGTTGTTATTATCAGGTAAGTGTTTTGCAACACAAAAATAAAATGTAATGAAAACTTCATTAAGAAAAGGCAGTTAGGGTCAGAAAATACAACTATAATATCCACACAAAGGGTGATACTGGAAAAGGAAAAGCTGCTGACAATTAAAATCCTCCAGTATTACATTTTCCCTATACCTGACAATATGTGAAGTATGATGCATAAACACTTTTCTAAATAAAAAAGTAAGGAGCAGTTGCCATGGAGATATCATGTGTTCTCTTGGGGCTTGAGGAAACACAATTAGCCTACAGGATGGTTTTTAAACACTTCAGTTTGAACCTTTTGGAGTTTCAACAATGTAGTTATCTGGTGAAATAATTCTTCATGCTCTCTGCATCTTTTCAGACAATATATATTACTGCGTGTCCAAAAGTAACGATTATGGCAGAATAACTGTCATTTGAATATTTTTAATTTAATTTATAGAAGGGAAATCTTCAGATTTGACTTTTTATCATAGATTAAAAAATACCATCAGTTAGTTAGTGCAGAAATCTCTTTTTTTCTCTTCCAATCTTTCTGATTTTGCAACGACAAAGATTCTTGCACCGTATATAGGTTTGAATGAAGACATTTGCTTTTCTTTAAACTTCCAGTGAAGGAAACAGTGGGTTTTTTTGGCTATTATCCCAAGCCAGCTCTCATTAGAAAAGAGTAATCAACGATTTGTGGAGAGGAGTGTGTTTCATCAGATAAACACTCTGCTTCTGATTTGACATTACTCTCTGCTTGATTATAGAGGCTGAAGCTGAATCCTGAATTTCTGAAGCCTTTTCTGCCTTCTGTGCACCTTGCGTTTATTAAGGGGTGAAGGGAAATCATTCTAATAACTTTTTAACCCCCATCCCTGTGTGGATTGAACGGGATGTTGTTATCAGCAAGGTCTTCAGAAAGAATCTGGGCTTCCAAAGGGGAACCTCAAGGGATTAATCACTCAGGCTAAAAGCTGTTATGTGCTTTTAACACTCCAGATGAAATAAGCTATGCCTGATTGTCAGATCTACCAAAAGTCTTTGTATTTCTGATAATTTACACCTTCCTTTAATCATCCAAGTCACTTCTCAAAGGAAGCTTCAATGCATCTTTGCATATCATTGCATAAATATAAAAGAAACCCACATTTCTCAATAGGTTTTTACTGTAATAGCAACTCCACCTCGTTTTCTTTTCTTTAAAACAGGCTAGTAGGTCATGTTGCTCTGATTTGAATACACAAAGAACGGGTCTTCCTCCAGAAATAATTCTAATTAGGACAAATGCAGATAAACTTTCTATCTGCACACTGCAAAAAAATGTCATGTAACAAAAGGTTTTGAGATCATGTGCAGAAAAACAGCCCTGATTCTACTACAGATAATTGTGAAGTGCAAATAGAATTTCAAAAGATGATTAGCAGTGTTTGTTTAACAGTAAGGATTATTTGAAAACTAGAAAACAATTCACCACACACATCGGAGAGTGTGTTATATAATGATCAAACACTCTGCCTTAGCTGCTGTGACTTACCCACTTCTGGTACCCCAAATAGCACTGAAGTGCAGCTTTCAGTGCTGACAATCACAATCATGCCAAAATCTGCAATTTAAACATTATTCTACTTACTAGCAAAAGCTGCAGAAAGTTTTAGTATGGTACCAAATAGGTAATAAGCAGCTCAGGAAGGCAGAAAAGTAGAGATTTATGAAAAATTCAGTAAAGAATAAAAATATACAACTTTATGATCACAACTTTCTTCTTCTCTATCCATATCAGACACATGGAGGAAGTCAGAGACCAAATATTATCTTTTTTGACAGGAAATACCTGATCAAAACAAATTTTCTCAATGAAAGCCAAGTACCTGGACACCAGAGCTATACACCAGAACTATTCACTATCAATAAGGGCATAACATTTCTTGAAATATAATCTGTGGAAGTTCTTAAAAAGATCTGCTGGAACAGAACTGTCACTTTAATATTGTGAACAGCAATTTGGATATTCTCTTTAACACTTGTGTCATCTCGTCTCAACTGACATATATAAAGGCAAATTATATCCAGCATTTTAAAATACACATCTTCATCTCTTAGCAGTTAGACAGGAAAGCTGTCTTCCTCCTTAGTCCATTGAACTTATTTTGTTTTACTTTATTGGTTAGTTCAGTTTTTAAAATGTATAATTAAAATTCATTTACAATTTGCTGCCATTTGAACATGCTCTTCATAAAACCAGGAAACTTTCTGATAATTTTAGAATGTGAACTAAAAGGCAATTTCAAATCCTTTTTAAGATGTATCTACAAATTTTCAGACCTAGTCATAAATGAAACCAGGAGATATTAAGAGTGTCAGATAATTTAAAAGTGCATTTAAGGTATTCATAGCTTATTTTCATGTGTCTAAATCTATTAAATCATTGATCCCAAATTTTCAGCTGTGAAAAAACAATTTTTGAGTCCAAACAGAAAATAGTGTCCAAGGAAAATAGTGTGAAAATATAGATAGCAAGCATTAAATATAATTAATTTCACAAAACAACATCCTAAGCAAGTGAATTAAAATGCAAAACCTGTAAATTCTAGCAGTAAGTAATTTTTGAGCATAGCCCAATCCTTAAAGCACAGTAATAGTAACCAAATAAATAGCATTCTTTCAGCACATCACCTATCAAAAGTACTACTCCTTGTTAATAAATCAAGTGCACAGAACCTCTTGACTTTTAATTATTCTGGGATTCTCTAAACTTACTCTTCTGGTAGGATCATATCAAATTTTGCAAATAGAACCTAAATGTCAAGGATTTCTGAATCAGGGGTGGTAGAAAAAACTGGTTTATGTCTAAGCATAAATATGTGCCACCAATAATTTTATGAAAAAATAGACAAAGTTGAGAGGCAAGAATTCAATTTTTTCCTCTTCTACAGAGTAATACCCACTGATCTTGAACAACATATCTTCTCTAAGCAAAATCTCCTACAGCACAGAAGGTCTACATGGAATTAATTCTGCCATCCATCAGGCCTCTCTCTGTCCTGCAATGCTGCAGACACAGAGTTTATTCCTTTTTCCCAAAATCTCACCTCAGAATTTCAGCCTAAAGCAGAAGCACCAATAATGGCAAGAACAAACTGCAAAACAAGATTGAGTATGAATATTTCATCAGTTTTATTTATTTTCACATTTTCAAGCAAGTGAAAGCTGAGACTAGATTTTAGAGTGTAACAAGCCACAGTTTTGAATGACAGTCTTAAGAATTAGAAATAAAATCATGCTCCCTCATTAAAGATACCTGCTTTTTAACTACTACCAAGGAAAGATTAAAAACAGAGAAACCTATTGAGTCTCCACTCAAAACCACAAATGATAGGTGAAATAACTGTGAAATAATTCTAACCACCTCCAGACCCTCAATCCTTTTTTATTTTTACTTCTTTTGGCTTATTTCTTTCTATGGTCTGAGTTTTGTTAAACATCACAGCAAGGCAGCTTCTTCCAGAGAAACTACATTACAATAACACAAGGGGCGAATTTACTGTTTGACCCTTGTGGGTTACTCTGTGAAACTCTGAAATTATGTATTAGCCACATGGCAAAACCTTCTTGAAGCACAGCAAATGCACAGGTCAGAAAAAAAGTTGCAGCAGGATGGAAATCCTGTGGGTTTCATTTTTCTCCTGAAACGTGTATTGATGGTGTAGTGACCACCATTAGAACTCTCCTGAAAATGGATTCTGCATTCTAAAGAGTGAAGGCATCCCAGCCATTGCACCTAAGATTGATTTGTTAGCTCAGAGCTTTTGGACAATACAGGTTTACAAATTGAAGTTCTGGTAAATACTTCTGTGCATTTCATTGAAATATTCTTCTTTGAATAAAATGCACTGGAGAAAGCTGTGATCTAAACTACCTCTTTTATGCAATGTCAAGGTACTTGATTTCAGTAATATACTGGCTGCCTTCTGAGCAAAGTAAAAAGGCTTGACTTTATTTTGCTCCTGTTGCATTTTTATAGAAGACATGGTACTAATCTATTCAGAAGATTTATTGACTGCAAGACAGCCATGTAATCATCATTAGGTTGCTATCTTCTGAACAGTGTTATAATATCTGGTATAAAACACAAAATACTTGAATAAGACAGAACAAAGAACAGGAGGGAGAGGGAGAGTTTTATCCTTTTTCAGGGTGCTTGTTGACGTTCAAGTGATGGTAATTGTAGTTCGAGACATGCACTAAAGGAATTAAGAAAGATACAGGGGGCCATAGTGAAAAAAACTCTCATTTTTTCCATACCACACATTCATTTTGATGAATCACTAGAGATTTCATCCACAGCATCCTTTACAGTTTCCAACATGAGCCTTCTGCATCTAGTCCAGGCAGACAGCAAAGAACAGCAAGGCACAGTTTTGCTTGCTGTGAGGCAGAGATATGTGGGTTAAACACCTTCAGAAAGCTTCAAACCTGGCTGAGAAATGGGATTCTCCCAGCCCAAATGATCCTCAGAGGATCCAACACTGGCAGAGCAAATCTCTTGGCAGCTGTTCCTCACCCTCCCAGCACAGTGAGAATTTAAGAACAGGGTGAAGCATTTAGAGACAGGATCACAGCAAACACTGGCAGTTCTCCCCAGATCAATTCTTTGGAGGCTGTGGTTAAAGATACCTTTAATTCTAGTTCCTGCTTTTAGTGCTCAAAAAAAAAAAAAAAGTCGTGGGTTCTCCTTAGAAAATGTAACACAGATAATCTCAAAGTCACTTCCTTTTCTTCCAGGTGCAGTCTAAGCTGTCTCAAGCTCTGCCACAGATCAAGAACTTACATATATGATTAGGCCTTTCTATTTCCACAGAAATTTCTTTGTGCTTAATACTTCCCTTGCAAGTTCCACTGCCATTCTCCCAGTGTGATTGTGTGAAATCTGAGCCTCAAAGAATAATTTTGCCCTATTTACCGTTTCTCACTGCTAATTAAAACATTTCAGTCCCTCATCTGCAATTTAACCGTATCCATACTGTTCAAAAAGAGAGGAATTCTATGCCCCTCCCAGGTCAGTATTTTTTATGCTGCAATCCCTGCTGATATTTTAGGAATTAATCTCTCCCAGGCTGTTTGAATGTAAAAGAAAAGAACAGTTCCCATCAACTACCTATGCAGAAAATATTAACTTTATTACCCTCCATACATTCATCTCTCTTTCAAACAAGAGACATCAAGACTTTATCTTGGTACTGCAATATTCTTCATACTCCAGTCATTTGATTCAACTTAATGTAAAGAGCTCCAAATAATTTTAGACTTGGGTACTGTGGTATAAGGTGAAGTTAAATTACCATATTCTTTGGCTAAAGAGTGAAGTGGAAGCCTCTTTCCATGCCAGGGCCACGGTTCTAGGAAAGACGAACACATACAGTCCAATTTTTCTACCACAGAGTTGTAGTGGTTTTGGTTTGTTAATTTGAGATTTTATTAATTTTGTGATTTTTTGTCTTAATGTGTTTTGAGTGCAGTGGGTTTAGTGTTGGTTAATTATTAGTGTATATATTTTTTGCTGTGAGGTAGGATTAGGAGAAAGATAAAGTAGGTTTAAAATTTTAAAAGGCTATAGAGAAAATTTTATTAACAGTAGCTAAAAGAAAGATTAATAAGAATCATATTTTAGAATACATTTTTCTCTTTATAATTTTTTTCTTAACGATAATGCAAAGAAACAAAACTTAAAATTGTAGTTAGTTTACTATTTTAGAATAGTTTTTCTTCAATTTACTGAGGGAGAGAAGTCTCTCTTGCTAATGTTATGGAGACTTCCCTACAAGGAAAAAATAGTTTTCTTGTAGTTTTTAATTTTTTATGACTAGTAGTTGTTTGGGGAAAAATTGTAATTGTGAAGTTTTTCTTATTTTTTATAAGTTTTACTCATAGTTGTGTTGATGGGTTAACTTATGGGGTATTGTTTTAAAGATGAGTTGTTTAAAGGTAAATTATTTTATTTTTTTATTATTTATGTTTAAAACTATATTTCTGGGAATAGAGTTGTTTTTTTTTTGAAGGTATAGGGTTTTCATTACTCTTTTTTCTGTTTAAACAGTTATTTTAACATCTGTCTATTTTGGTATGGAGGTTTTTGCTTGATATTAATTCGAATCTTTTATTTCTTTATTTTTTTATGTGTTATAAACAGATTAACAGGTTTTTATGTGCTATAAATCAGATTAACAGGCTTCTCCTCCGATTGGGCCACATCGGCAGGGGTATAACACAGTGGTGACTTTCCCAGAGTCATACCAAATTCCATTATTTGACAAGGATTTCAGCAAGCATTGCCACATCTGGGGCTGGAAGATCCTCTCCTTTCCTCTGTTCCCTGCAGAAACGGCTGTTCCAGCCATGGATTTTATCTACACAAGAGTATCTCATCCCTTGAGCACCACCTCAGAGCATAAGGAGCCCAATGAAACTGTCAAGCCATGCTTGGCCTCTTTTGCTTGAGTGTTGTGGTTTGACACGGAAAAAAAATCTTTTCGGCAGGAAGAGGTCAATATGGTTATTGACCAATTGAAGGTGGACACGCCTCTGAGACCACAGAGGGCTTAAAAGCAGAATTCCCAGGAGAACTCGCTCTCTTGGGTTCCGGTCAGCGTGCAGTGCAGACTCTCCCCTGCCCGGCCCATGGCTGGGTGGAGGAGGAGAAGGCCTGACTGAGGTAGGCCCAAGGGTGGAGGGGGCTGGAACGCCCTGCAGATGGAAAGGTGGAGAAAATCTGGGATGTTGCCATTCCCCCAGAGTCGAGAGAGAGAGAGAGAAAGAGACAGCAGCGGCTTGTCAGCAGTTCACCATGGGAAGGAGAAGAGCGGGTAGGCTGCAAGGTGCCCAACCGCCTGTGGGAGCCGGAGAATCTGAGCAGAGAGCCAGCCAGGGAATCTGGACTTTTAACCCTTCCTTGAGAAATGAAAGCTTTGTGAAATTTCACTCCTCCTCGGTTTGAAAGAGAGGAAGAGAGCTTGGACCCTGGGATGTTAGAAAGAGAAATTCTAGGTGGGAGAAGATGATGGAGTGGCTTTTTGGCTGGACTTTTTCTTGGTAGCCACAGACAGAACTGATTTTCTCCTCCAAGAGAATTTTAGGAGGATGCCAGTGAGCCGAAGAGACCTGCTTCAGCTGGTAAAAGACAGAAGTGGAGCGAACAGAGAAAAGTTAGGGAGGTTTATGGTGGTGCCCCCTGTCTTCAGAGAAGAAGAAGAAAAGAAGATTTCTGTTCTTGGATCCTCGGCCCCAGGGGAAAATGGGGGGGACTGTGGTCCCAAAAATGAAAAAAACGGAACTGGTTTTTTTTTCCCTCTTGGCAGAGCATCCTTCAAAGGAAAAATCCTAAGAGCAGTCTGTCCATCCATGCATTGGTGGTGAGAGCACTGTGCATGGAAAGAAGAGTTACACTGGCAGATTTTCTCTGGGCAGTGCCATGTTTGACATGGAAGCACAGGATGTGGCAGCTGTGTTTCTTGCGGGGGTCTGTGGCACAGGAGAGACTCCTCTCTCTCTTGATGGACTGAGTATTGATTGTCTGGAGGGTGGGAACCTGACTGGGGTCCAGGTTGTGTCTCACTGTGGTTTGTTGGAGTTGGGTGGTGGGAGGAGGAATGCTTTAAAAGGTTTTCATTTTGAATTTTGTGTGTGTTTTTTTCTTTCTTTTTTTCTTTTATATTAGTATAGTAGTAGTAGCTTAATAAAGTTCTTTCCCTTGTTATTAAGCTTGGGCCTGCTTTGCTCTGTTCTCAATCGCATTTCACAGCATTCAATTGAGAGGTTGCATTTTCATGGGGGCACTGGCATTGTGCCAGTGTCAAACCATAACATTGAGGAAGAAGGAACAGGCAAGGGCAGAGCAAACACTCTGTCCCAAGTACTACAAGCAAACTGACCTTAACTGGGGGGGAAAACCCCAAAAAACCCCAAAGCCCCAAAAGCACCATGAGCCAATGTAAAGCTAATCAGGATCCCTGGGCATCATTTTCTGATTTAAAGTGTTCAGTTCAAATCCTTGCTTATGACATTAATTTCTCTCCTGAAAATGGATGTCCTCACTTAGTTACAATTTGGGGTAAACTGATTCTTTTTTTTTTTCCCTTAAATCAAACACCATCTTTTAAAACTAAAACGTACAGAATCTACATCAAATAATTTTTGTACCCCAAAGAACATGAACAAGATCTTATGAGTAATGAAATGGCCTAAAGCAGCCAGATAAAAGATGCATGAAAAATTCATTGCTTCCCTCAAATATGTTGCAAATTTTATTTGTCTCTACAGCTCTTTCACTGAGAAAATTTATACCCCACAGTGATTTTTTTTTCCTCATCAGAAGTTATCAATTGCATTTTAAGTGCCTCATGTAATGGATATTCCATGAGAAGATGCTTTGCAGTCTGATAGCTGAGGATCCAGAAAACACATCCAACTTAAAAATGTTCTTTACTTGGTGCTTGTATAACATAGAATTTATCCTTTTCCTGAAATTTAATCCTCTAGTGAACTTAAACCGGCATCAGCCCTGTTAGAGGCTTGAAACAAACCTTAAAAAGGTGACAGGAGATGACAGGCAACATACTTCTTTTCAAGAGAAATATTGTATGAATTATTAATCTGACCCAGAAAAGAACATAATCAAAGACTAGCAGGGGCCCCTTGAGCACTGTTAGTGCATAATTCCACCCTCTGAACCTTGAAAGCGTAGGGAATTCATATAGGAAGGAGCAGAGCAATAAAGCCAACATGTATGTCACTGGTAGAAAGTTTAAAGGAGTGTTATAACACCTAAAATGGTGTTATTTATATATATGAATGAATTTTAAATTATTCCTCTATTACCATCTCTTTTAAAAAATGAAAAGGGTGATATTTACAAAAATTTAAAAATACTACTGAACAATTCCATACATTTGAGGAATAGGAAACCCAAAAACAGTGTACAAGCAGAATGAAAATATTATTTCTTAATTACAGAATCTTTCCCTCAGAAGGAACAAAGCAGCTACAGACACCTAAAGGAGAGACATAAAGAAGATTTCAGCTTTATTCAGTGCTGAATACATTAACACTATGGACATCCTCAGTGGTGGAAACATCCACTACATGGCTTTGAGTGAGTGAAAACTAAAATAAGAGATAACCAAAGATTTCAGCTTAAACATGTTCAGCAGCTATAGCAAAGTTTCCTCTACATCTGTCTGCTACTAAAATGAAATGCTGATAGGAGTTGGCACTGTATTCCTCTTGCTGCTGAAAAAAAAATTAAAAATAATAATAAAAAAAAAAGTTGGTTTTGATTACTATATGAAATAATCAGAGAAATTAGCTAAACTAATGACTAATCCTGAGTTTCTGATCTTGCTCAGCTCTTCTTAACACAGCAGGTCCTGCTAACAAAGGACAATGAAAAATGCATAAAGTTCTAGTGATTAGACGTACAGGTAAGTAAAAGAGCAAAAGGAGGGCACCATAATCTGGATCCTACAGTGCTTGACAGGTTTTCAGAACATGTATTAAATTAAATATTTCATCAACTGCCTAAATGCAGGGCGTAATCTCTGTAGAATCTTGGGAGGATAGAAATAAACAAAACAAACAAAAAAGAAAGTTTTTATCCACTTCCCTCAGAATATTACCATTGTCTCTTAGGTTGCAAATACAAGATGTGGCTGGGGTGTATGTTATATTTCCATCTGTCAAAGGTGGAGCAGTTCTCTGCTGTTCTTTGGACAGTTTTCTTTAACTCTCCCGCAGCCAATCCCCCTCCAGGAGATCTCTTCTGTTCATGGGCCATTAATTATTAATTATCTCCTGTTCATGGCCACTGAGTGTCCCTGCATGGCTGAGAAAATTCCATCATCCCATGGGGAGATGTTCTGCCCAGGGGAGGAGCCAAACATTCCTACCTGGATACAATCTGACCTGGGAACAGCACAGCAGCCTTTGCCCCCTGCATTCCCAGAGGAGCAGCTTTCTTCCCACTGCATTCCCAGAGGAGCAGCTTTCTTCCCCACTGCATTCCCAGAGGAGCAGCTTTCTTCCCACTGCATTCCCAGAGGAGCAGCTTTCTTCTCCCTGCATTCCCAGAGGAGCAGCTTTCTTCCCACTGCATTCCCAGAGGAGCAGCTTTCTTCCCCACTGCATTCCCAGAGGAGCAGCTTTCTTCCCACTGCATTCCCAGAGGAGCCCAGGCCCATCTCCACCAGCCCTGGAGCTCCAGAGGAAAACTCCCCCCTTGTCCAGGATCCTGCTCCAGCAGAAGCACAGCTGGCACTGCAGGAGGGCTGAGCCACCATGGGATGGGACTGCTGCCACCACCCTGACCCACAGCCTGCCAGGGCCTGCTCTGACTCTGGCAGGGTTGTTTTGTATTACTGCATTTTAATTTTCTTTTAATTTTATTTTGTTTTTTCCTAATAATGAACTGTTATTCCTACTCCCATATCTTTGCCTGAGAACCCCTTAATTTCAAAATTATAATAATTCAGGGGGAGGGGGTTTGCATTTTCCATTTCAAGGGAGGCTCCTGCCTTCCTTAGCAGACACCTGGCTGTTCAGCCCCAGACCCATTGTTACACCTGACCTATATCAGTTTACAGCAGGGCTGAGGGTGCCTCACAGTGCATTTGCTCAAAGCACACACGAGTTGCCAGCTGCCTGCTCATCCGCACAGGAACAGCCAGTATCATGTAAAACACTGAGAAAACTCCAGCCACAGAAACGTGTTTACACTACATCTCATCTGAGAAAGTCATGTAAGGCCAATCTCTCATCCCAGCAGGCCTGAGGTCTACAAAATTGTTAAAAAGCTCTAATGAAATGCAGAGCCTCTCCTGGTTTCCTGCTCCCATGGGGAACACACACACAGCACAGCTCTTACAGGACCCCCCAGGCAGGCTCAGCCTGATGTACATTAGTATCGTTTATTCTATGGATATAGCATTAATTATTTACTATATGCATTTAGTCAGGTACACATTCCTTTATCTTTAAAATAAGCTTCCCATTTGATTAATTTCTTACTGTTTCCATCCACATGTTCCCTCACAACAAGATTTCAAAAAGCAGATTTTGGTCTGTAAATTCAGCAACAAAAGGCAGGGCTGTGTATGAGCCCTCATGGTCCAGAGGATGGAAAGATCTTCTGAGCCTCTAAGCAGATAAAACACAAACTAGAGAAAACTTCAGAGCACACAGCAAAACATGGACCCTTCAGTTCATATTGCATCAATATGAAACTTTTTGTGTGGGTATCTAAATCATCCCCATATTCCACATGGTTTTAATCTGGAATGTTTTCAGGGGGGTGGGCTTAGATAATCCTTATTACAATGGTTTCTGAGCACCTCACAACCCTTCATAGGGTCATTTTCTAAGTGCTTTCATAGAGGGGAAGAGGCTACAGCAACAGGAGACTGCAAGTACCTCACTGTCTTGTTGAAAGTGGATTTTTTTACACCATGATTCAGAGCTGCAGCATTAAAATCTGCAGCACACCAGGAGTGCAGCATTCATGTGGGCAGGGCTCTCATTCTCTTGTCCCAGTCACTTTGTCATCAATAGTACCAGAAACCTTTAGAAAACATGACATATTAATAGATGTGACTGTTTTATGGGTATTATTAATTTACTTGCTGTGGGCTGTCATAAGTTTTTTTGTTGCTTTAGCTGCTCAGGAATGATCTGTGCAAACTCAGGGGCTGATCCTGGAAGGTGCTGGTTGGTCCTGATGCAACAAAAGTTTCAGGAGAGCCTGACCACACTGAAAACATGCATTACAAAATGTTTGTTCAGCTGCCACAAAAAAAAAAAAAAAAAAAAAAAAAAAAAAAAGATTTTAGCATGTTATAAGACTTGTTTTATAATTTTATTTATTTTGTGATACTTATTTCTGACACAGAAATCTCTGTTCTAGTAGAAATATAAAGCCAGCCTAGGGAAGACACCAAGCTGAACATTCCTGGCACACAGCTTCTGTGCACACTTCCCTCCCCAGGCCCTGCCCAGCCTCTTTTTCTGACAGCCACTTCTGTTTACCAGAGTTATTTCTAAATGATGAAAATTGCTTTTGGGGTTCCAGTCCCAGACACTGATTTCCCAAACACAAGGCTTCTGAAAGAGCTTTCTGTAGAACTAACTTTCAACTATTTATGAGATTTAGTCCCCAAAATCTTTCCAACATAAAGGTAATTTAATTTATTTTTAAATTTTGTTTTTAAGGAAATCCATAGCAAATTATGTACAGACAGAGACAACACAGCAACAAATGCAAATTAAACATTTAGAGGCATATTCCTGGCAGAGATTTTGTAATTCTAATATAACTTTCACTTTTAACACATTTAGACAGGGACAACAAATACCAAGCCAAAAATCATTGCTATTGATTGCAACAGGTTCAATAGTACTTGTAAAGCTGAATATCCCAGCATTTTTTATAGCCTCCAAAATATTGAGAGGCCATAAGAATTCCAGTCATTACATAAAGCATTCTTTAAATTTGGAATCAAAATCATCTGGGCATTTATGCCTGGAGTATCTGATATAAATTCCCATCAAGTGCAAGAAGCATTCCAGAGGAATTGGCTGTGTTGGCTTCATTGTCTACCCATGAGCACTTTTGGAGAGCACTTTATTATTTCAGATATCACTTTTCTCAGTCATATAGTCACTTCAGCTACTCCTGCAACTCTGGTGGAGCTCAGACCATATCTGGGAGAGGTCTGCAGTCCCAGCTACAGCTGCCTCAGGCCTTGCAGGCATGTGTGGAACAAAAACCTCAGTGTTCTCTGGAGGTGCCAAGGCTCCAGCTCCCCAGACACCACCTATCACACCTCCTAACCAAAGCTGTCACCTTCCATCTGATCTCAGGAAGGTCTCTAAAAGCCACTCTTTGTTAGCTTTTCTGCAAAATACTCAGAAACCACATTGAACCCCAGACCTTGTTTCCTGCACTCAATTCCAAATTCAATTTCCCTTAGCCTTCCCCAGATGGACACCTGCAGAAACATAGCTGTTCCCAAGCTTTTTTGTCCACAGCCTTTGGGAAAAGAAGGCTCACTTTCTCTTACTATCACTTTCAGGGGCCAGCTAATTGATTTTTAGGAGCAAGTCTCCTAATAGCAATCTGCTACCAATCTCTTTTAGGGCATCTGAGAAACCCAGAGTGCTGAACAGTCCCAGAATTTAATTACCTGTTTTCTGCAACACAGAGCCAAGCTCAGGCAGAGGAAATACCACTGCTCCCCGTTGCAGCATTTTTGAGAGAAAGAGGACATGAGTTATGAGATTTGAGCTACTCCAGTCTAGGCCTCAGGTTTGGGCCTGGTGAGGCCTTCAAGCCTCTGACGCAGTTGGAAATTCAGAGTTTGTGGCGCAGATAGAAATAGTATTAAGGTGTGATGGGGACCACTGGGCTGTCTGGGTGTGAATTAGTATAGGTTTATAGTGTAAGGTTTAGGCCACCTTAAGGAAAAGGTAAACAATGTTAGCTTGCCAATCAGAGTGCCTTTGTTTTTGTAAACTATGTAGAAGCTTATATAAACTACCATCTTATCTTGAATAAAGGGAGAACATTTGATTAACCACATTGGTTCAGATCTGCGTTTGTCTTGTCCAGTTTCCCGTTTTCTGAGATCCCCTGGCTTTTGCTCTCTTTGCTCTGGCCACCCACAAAAAAAGCCTGATGAGTTTTTGAGTGCTTGCAGCAGCACACCTGCCCTTGTATCCATTCCCCCAGAAGACCTCATGTGTCCAGAGCAGTCTGTCAGTGACGCCAACCTCCCCATTGGTCATGTTGATAGTAAAAGGGTTTTAAAATCATGGGAATTTAGAGTTAAAAGGAAAATTAAGCTTAGTAGGCCCTGAAAAAAAATAAATACCCTGAGTACAGGAAGACTTTGTACCTTGCTAGAACAGCACCCGTGTAGCTAGTACATGATAAATGATATAATTGTTAGATGGGATGATTGTTTAGTAATTAAATATAATTACTGTTTAACCGTAAGAATAACCATGAGAAACTGTGGTCAGGGGCCGAAGAAAGAGCACGAGAAACTCATGTCAATGTATACAATAGAACAATATAAGTTTAATAATTAATATGTAAGTTATATACTGATAGCATATAAAATACCTTCAGCCCAAAAGCCATGTCGGAGTCAGATTTGGGTCTGTACCCTTGATTCCCAGAGCTCTCAATAAAAGCACCTGCATATAATCATACCCTGTGATTATGTGTGTTCCTGAACTCTAACAATGTTTTTCACAGGTTCCTGCTTAGCCACCATGAAGTTCTCAGCAAATGACATAAAATTTGCCAACCTGCACCTTTTCCTTGTGAGATAATGTGCAAACAGATGCGTGCAGCATCTTAGAACCCTGGAGTCAGGGATGCAGGTGAGTGTCGGGGAAGTCATCTGGAAAAGTGGGCTTGAGGTAAAAATCCCATGGGAAGAAACTTGTTAGCTTGCGGTTTTCCTGTCTCTCCATTGACATGTTCTTTGGTTTTTCCCCTTATCTCACCAGAACAGAGGTGACAGCACAGTCGTGCAGGCAAAGACAAGGAATTCACAGTTCTGAAAATGCTGAGATCACCATCCAGAATTGCAGAAGATTATTCTGTGATATCTCAATCCTCAGCAGAGGCTCATTACTGAGAATACATTTACTAATCATCATTGAGACAGAATATAAAGAAAAGGGTAAATCATTGTGGCCACTAAAGAAGTTGGTGTGAACTATGCATTTCTAACAGATTTTTGATAAACAAAAGCCAGCCAGCATTAAAAGCTAAATAATCTCTAAGATATCAATAGTTTATGAAAATAATCTGATTATGTAACGTTCTATTACTTTCAGCTGATGAATTTTTAAATGGGAAATCTTTTCTCAGGACCCTGCCACAAAAGCAGCTATTCTTTTGTGCCCAGAGGCAGGTTATCTCAAGAGACTAACTCACACAGGCACATGCTCATTGGTTTTTCACAGAACCCTTTAATTTTAGCCTCTTTGCTCTGTTGCTCTCAATAATAGTAGAATGCAGCCTCCAATCATTTCAATTTTTCTGTTTATGGCAAATAAGAGCTTCCATGTGTACTCTCCAATTACTTCACAGATCATCTTTGGCATTAAAATGACTTGAAGCAAACTCTTTGGTGTAAATTGTGTGGCTGGGTTTGGGCTCCATGCTAAAGAACAATGCCCAGCAAGAAGATTTATGGACATATGGATACTGTCAGCTATGATGGAGCTGTCAAGAATTTCACAGATGAAGCTGCTTATCTGTGATTTCTGTACAACTGCTCTGACCACACCTTGGCCTTCAAGCTATTGATTTTGTGCCCCAAAATCTGCGAATTTATAACTCAAATATTTGATCGGACTCTTCACAGCCCCTCTGACTCTGAAATCCCTGGGAGTTTCTGTGCCAGGATTTTTACAGATAACAGTGTTTCTGTTACTTAACTAGCAAAACCTCCTCTCTGTCTTTTTTTTAAAATATACACTTAAAAGACCCAAAAAAAACCCCCCTTAATTTATGACAGCCTCAAGAACAGCTAGAACAGGGAAATGCTGACTACATTGCTGTTCTTGCTGATTTAAGACATTTGTTTCTGCCTCTTAGATGGAAGTTGTTAAGAACCTTTCTGACTTTTTTCATTTACATGAATTTCAGGTATTTTTATTTCTGATTCTTAGTGCTCTCCTTCTGTTCGGTTTTGGGATTTTTTTGTGGCAGAAGTGGATGAGCACGGGTGGAATCTATTGGTATGGAAGGCATATTAGCTGCAGTGGATACTAGAAATAGTACAGGAAAGCAAAGGCAGTGGCAGATTCATGCCAGATGAAAAAACACAATGCTTTGGTAATATATCTCAAGATATGTGCTATATATATATGATAGCAGTTTATTTATCTCACTGTGTTTCAGTTTTCCCATTTACACCGTTCAATCTACGAGTTCAAGGTCAGTAGTGTGATCAGGCAGTAGAAATCCTGTGTTGGAAAATGGTAGAAAAAGGTTTTCTAGATTGTTTAGAAAGCTGCTCTGCAGGGTCCAGATGTGCAGGATTGTACCAAACAGTCAAACACAGAATCATCTCCCACTGCAAGAATTCAACTGCACATTACCTTGCAAAATGAGAATGGTAACACCATTGCTCAGAAAAATTAATGCATGTAACACACACAGCTTGTTCAGCAACTACCAAATTATTCTGGAATGTGTTAGTGAAAAAAAAAAAAAAAAGAAAAATCAAGGCAGGTACCTCATGATGGCAGTGATGAATCTTCCCAAATTGAAAAGTAGTGAAAGAGCAAATGAGAAAGCAAACTTAAAAAAAAAAAAAAAAGAGAGGGGAAATCAGGGATGTTCAGTTCTTGCTGACTTGTATTTAAAACACTACAAAATTATTTGACTACAACGCAGCAATAACACTAATACAGTCTTAAGGGAGAGAAATAGAAGTAATTATATAAATTTGCAATTGCCATAAATTGAATGGAAAAACCCCCCTTGATGCAGGAAGGAATTATATTCATCAGGATTAATTTAAATAAAAATGGAAATAGAGTTTAATGCTGCTGTGGAGTAGTTCTCTTAAAAGCTCACCAAAAAATTATTCTGTAAAGAGACTGTGGGGTTTATGTGGGATGGGAATTGAATTTGGGAAGTCAGTTGCAAACTTGCAGAAGTGCACCAGATTGCTGCACTTCCAAATCAGCATCTCAAATGCCACTTCAGCTGCACCATCCAGCCTCGTGCTCCCAGCTCACTCCAGAGATCTCCGTGGGATGCTGGAAGCACACAGGGACAGCGATGTTCAGAGTGATTTATTAAAAAATATGGATATTGATCTAGTGCTGATACCCAGCTGTGATGGACAAAAACTCTCCAACAGTTTAAAGTTAGAAAGTGTCTGTTTATTGTGTGCAGGATCGCACCCAAATCCACACTGCAGCTTCCAGGTGATTACAGAGCCCTTTTATCCATACAAGTATTGAACACCCAGAATACAAATACATATTCATAATTTTTGTACATCCCATTCCTCACTTCATATGCTAATAATTTCAAAAGCCATTCAGCATGCGTGGTTTGTTCCTTGAAATGGGTCGGTGTCCCTTTCATGGGTCGGGGTCCCAAAATGAGGAAGTAAATGAAGTCTTCCTCCTCCTGACCTTTCCACCTTTTCAATGCAAATATGACAAATGAACTCTTGGTAGAACTCCCATTCCTTGTCTTCAATTGGTTTCAGAACAGAGGAGGCCCACAACTGTCTTATGTTCCTAAAAGCTATTTGTCAGTTTCTATATTCTTCATTATAAACCCAGCTAACTAAACATTGTGCTGACAAGCAATCCATTATTAGCTAACTACTGACTCTTAACTTCATCAAGGCCTACTCATTTATTTTAATTAACTCTAGTAAGGCTTATCTCTAACTAAAATCTTAGTTCTTCTAAAATCTCTAAATTCCTTAAAATTTACGTTTCAAGAGCATCCCCACATCCACCTCGGTGGTTCTTTAGAGGAAGTCCTGAAAGCCATAAGAGAGCTCATGGCACTGTATCATCCAGCCTGCCTGGATCTCTGCTTGTCAAACAGCACTAAAGCTTTCGTTGGTTCTGCCCTGAAAAAAACATCAAATTCCTAATAGCTGGAATGGCATTTTTAATTACTGGAATGATGACATAAATTTCAGCACTGCAAAGTAAGCTTTATTACAGTCACTCAGTTCAAAATCCAAAAGGGAAAATACATGAACTTCTCATGTAAAATTATTTTTGTTTTGATGGTGGGTTATTTTGCAAGGACTACCATAAACATACAATAATTACAGACATCTGTGAAAATGCTGGGAGTCCTACTCACCACTGGACACGGATTTTACAAGCAGAGTCAAATGCAAAAACAATCTCTGTATTAGAGTCAAAGGGAAATCTGAAATCTGAACCTAAAGCAGGGAAGCAGAAATTAGTTTTGAATCAGCAGCTTATTTAAAAAGTCAGAAGCTTCCAAGTATTTAATGTTTTACACTGATTTAAAAAAAGGGAAAACAAAGACAGTGAGAATCACTTGTGCAAAATTCCAGCTTCATCCACAAGAGAGTGAAGAGCCAATGCCTGACAGTATTCACAAAAGATTTGTCAAAAAAAGAAAAAGCTTTCCCTTTGCTCCAAATAAACCTTTTCTCAAAAGCTGCCAACATGTTCTAATGAAACAAAACAGAATTTCAAGCACTGCTGTGACAGGACTATAGCACAAGATGATACATATAAATTGGATAAATCAAATGAAATTAGTGATATGACATTCTCTGGAGATAATAAGTGGCTGTGGAACCATTAACACTTTATGCTCCAAAGTTCAGCTAAAATCTCACTCAGATGAGAATTTCTGTCTCAGTATAGCACGATTTTACCTATGAAAAATCAAAATACAAATATTTTGCTACTCTATTTGATAATTAAAATTCAATAATCTACAAGTGCTTTCAAGCTAGCACTGGTATTATGTAAGGCAAATTGATTTTACCTCTAAAGAAACCTCCAATTTCCATATTTTTAGGCTATTTGTTGTTTATTTCTACAACAAGCACTAGTTTGTCTCAGCAAGTCATAGACTGCATACTCAATTTCTCCTCTTTTTCTTCACAAAAAGCACAAGGCATGTCGTGATCTGATTTACACTCTGTCTAAATACTTGGAGTTTTTAATCTGTGTTCAGTGGTGTCAACCTACCACTCTCTTGCCTTTTCTCAAAAAACCCAGTGGATACTCAGAAACACTTTTATTGTCATGACTGACATATATAATGTAATGCATGGTAAGCAAATGCAAAATCAAATAAAATTTCATAATTTACTCAGCAGTATCTAAGGGTTTACAGCATTGGTGAGACACAATGAGTGAAAGAGGCTGAAAGCTTCAGCACATACAAATTTTTCCATTGTGACAAATGCTCTTTCTGCGCTTGATGATGAATCCACATTATGTAAAGTCTTTTTCATTTCCTCCATTTAAGTCTCTTTTATTCAGCACTACAGGGGGAATTCTTTTCTGCTTGGTTCTCCATCAGCCTGAGGGATTTTGGAGGATCACAACTACTGAGATTATTAACTGGACAACACTATTTACAGACATGAAGACTGAGCTGCTCCACTGTTGCAGCACGATTACTGCAAATCTGAAACAGTGTGGTGCATTTCTATTGCACTGCACAGCCTCGCTAGGGAATGCTTCTATGGAGTTTTCTTCTTACCAAAAAAAATGGTATAAAACTCTGGGTTTCCTCTGTAAAATTGAAGAATGGCATTCCAAAACCCACACCTAGGGTCAGCAGTACCCAGCATCGTTTTCTTTCAAAGTTCTCATTCCGAACTTTCTTTCACTGAAATGTCTAGAATTTTGGATCTTAATCATTCATGTCCCACTTTATTTTTTATGTGTTAGCTTGAGTTTTGACTTGCTATTTCTGTCTTCAATCTGTTATAGGGGAATATAAATCCAGAGGAAAAAAATATTCCTTAATATGACGCTCCCTTGCCTCTATATTTCTTACTCATAATTACTTAAGGCTTCAGAGATGGCAATACCAGAAACAGGCAAAGATTGTTTCAAGTAAGGAATTAGGATCAGGAAGAGAGAAATTGCAAAGAAAGATGGATTTCAAAGGTCTGCAATTGGGTGGGAAGGCCAGCTATTTTCAGGGAAGTCAGTGTCCCTGCTGGTACCATCAGCTGTCCTTTACTTCATGCACAATAATACCACTAGTGGGACTTTTGGAACTTCTGGAAGGGTGATGGTGCACAATTTTACTAAAACAGATTGGTTACAGAGGAGCACAATTGTAAGAACCTGTCCCAAACTGCTCTCATTATCCCTCAGTGTTCATTCAAATTGTTACCTCCTAGAGAAAACATGGGGCTTGCACATAGACTTTAGCAATTCTAATTAATGCCATTGATTTAATTATTAAACAGCAGTAAAAGCAGGAATTCACATCAGTAGTTTAATAATGTTAAAAACTCTGCTGATTCTTATTCTAGTTTTGGAGAAAATGAGGTGTGGACGCTGGAGGGATTGAGCAGATCTGGCTGCCAGGAGCTTCATGAAAATCTTAGGCTCTGAATTAACCTGATGGTCCAGATTCAAGCCAGGGTGAATTCAGAGGCTGTGGCAATCACCATGAGAACATCACTGGCACAAATCAAGTGTGGAGAGTCCAAAAGATGAGGTCACAGTGTTTATAATGTGCCTGCAGCCCTGACATGGAGGGACCAAAATAGCACTGTTCATCTGCAGCTTACCAAAAAATCACAAATCACTAATTAGGAGAGAGTTACAAAACATATTTGAAGTAATAACCTGAAAGAGAATGGCCAATATGGATTTCAAATGGAAAATTTTTCTGCACCAAGATGATTATGAAAGGTTACAGAGCTGCTTATGGCAGCTCGTTCAAACCTTTTGATATTCCAAAGGCATTTGATGGCACATCTCCTGCTGAAAGCCATGAAAAAAATAAATATGGGTCACATAGAAGGAAATATCCTATGGTGAGGACTAATTGCATTCATCTTTTATTTATACATGGAAACCTCATAAAACATTCCCTACCCCAGTGACAACCAAACACTTTCCAGACTCAGCTATATTTAGGACTCTGCTCTGCTCCCTGGAGAGGGAGGCTCTGCCACACTCTAGGATCTGGCTCACTAAAGATCCTCAAATTCTAAGAGCAAAGGGACTCACTGGCTGTTGTAATAAAAGATGTAAATGAATGAGTTTCACCTTACCTAACCCATCACATCTTTCTGTCAACCCCTGGCTGACAGATAAGAGCACACACTGACTCCATCCCTGGGCATCCTGAGCAGGGCTGGCAGAATTCCAGGCTTTTCAAATCATTCCCCCTCACTGACATTGCTTTAACCACGTGCAGCCTCTGTTTCTGTCGTGTTCTTTCAGCAGACCTGGATTTTCTGCTCCCCCCTGCAACATGTCTGTTATTTTCAACATTTAATATCTTTCTGAATTTCTCATTTTACTAAGGATCAATGTCACAGAAAATCAGAAAAGTTCTGTTCTTTTCCTTGCTCCATACAACAAATTATGAACGTGAAGGATTGTGGGAGCCAAAGCACTTCCACACTTAGGAAGAATTTTGAGCACTAAAACTTTTTTCCAAACCATATCAGAGAAAATTAGTTTTTATTTGCACACAAATGAACTTTTGAGTGATTTCATCAAAGAACAGACAGCTGTTGTGTATTAATGCCGGAACATTTAATTTTGGCATTTTGAAACTGAAGGCCTTGACATTTTTTTAATGAAAATTTGAAACTGAATTTCATTACAATTAATTTAAAAAAAAACCAAAAAAAAAGGAAAAGGAAAAACCTTTATGTGTGTCTTTGTTATGCTAATAAATTAATATGCACAAGCCTGCTGGTTGGCCCTCAGGCCACCTGGCATGGAATGGCTCATGTCACACTAATAAATTCCCTTCCCTGCCAGCCAGGCTCTGTTCAGATGGCAGATTGGGAAGGCTCCTAACCAACACTGATGCTTGAATCCTGCCTAGCTCCTGTTTGGGAAAATGTCACTGAGCTCAGGCCAAAAGGGAGTAGGCACCTTTTGAAAAGTGTGACAATAGAGAAAATAATATTCTGATAAACACTAAAGTTCCCTGGCACTGTTTAATTTATGAGAATAAACATATTCTGAGTGCTCTTGAACTGAAAAAAATAGTTCTTTGTAGATAAATACCTGTACCTTGCACACCAATGCCAGGTGTTCTATGCATATTTAAGCACTGCTAATTGAAATAGAAGTTGCATAGGTACCAATGACTCAATTAGTCTGGGACTCCAGGGGCCTAAAAATTTCATTTTAAACATCCTATGTCATGAGGAAGGCTTGGAAAAGGGACAGTGGCAACACAGAAGTTCTCCTACTTGGATTCCTCACACAAGAGTTTTGTGAAGGTATTTTTAAGGGAATGAGGAAACAGTCAGTTAAGAGCACCAAAATTGCTGTACCAGCTTATTGTAAATGCAGGTGAACCCAATGGGAAGAAATGACAATATCTGACTCAATTCAGAAGGCTGAATGATTTCTTTATTATAACTATGCTAAAATACATTAATATACTATATAAAAGGAGGATACTAAAACTACATACTACTTTCTCTAACACAACTCGTGACGCTCTCTGAGAGCCCAGCCCCAGGTGGGTTGGATTGGCCATCAGGCTCAAACCTCACCAGAATCCAACCAACCAATCACCCCAGGTAAACAATTCTCCAAACACATTCCACATAAGAAAAACAAAGAGCAGAAATAAAAATTGTTTTCTCTTTCATTTCTCTCTGTGCATCTCTATAAAAAAATCTTGAGAGGGA